>NW_024081889.1:0-385082 GCF_003009895.1 Hyaena hyaena
CATGGAGGAGGGCACTTGTGGGGATGAGCACTGAGTGTTATGTGGAAACTAATTTGACAATAAACTATTTGTAAAAAAAAAAAAAAACAAAAAACAAAACAGTGATCATGGCCTGAGCTGAAGTTGGACACTTAACCAGCTTAGTCACCCAAGTGCCCCTGTGGTTTTGCATATACCCTATCATGTCATCTGCAAATGGTGATGATTTTATTTCTTCTTTTCCAGTTTGGAAGCCATTTATTTCCTTTTCTTTTTTCCCCAAATTTGGCATCGCTAGGGCTTCCAATACAGTGTTGAATAAAAGTGGTTAGAGCGGGCATCTTTCCCTTGTTCCTGATCTTCCAGGAAAGATTTTGGCTTTTCACTGTTGAGCATGATTTTAAGTAAGGTTTGTTATATATGACCTTTTTATTATTTTGGGGTATGATCCCTTTATACCCTCTTTATTGAGAATTGTTATCATAAACGGTTGTTGAATTTTATCAAATGCTTCTACATCTACTAAGATGATCATATGATTTTTATCCATTTTTTCTTCCTTCCTTCCTTCCTTCCTTCCTTCCTTCCTTCCTTTCCTCCTTCCTTCCTTCCTTCTTTCCTTCCTTCCACCCCCCTCTTCTTTCTTTCTTTCTCCCTCCGTCTCTATACATCTTTCTTTTCTTTTCTTTTTTTCTTTCTTTCCCTTGTCTGGTTTTGACATCAGGGTAGTACTCACCTCATAACGTGAGTTTGGACGTGTTCATTCCTTTATTTTTTTAGAAGAGTTTCAGAAGTATAGGTATTAAATCTTCTTTGAATGTTTGGTAGAATTCACAAAGTCTTGGACTTTGTTTTTTTGGGAGTTTTTTGATTACCAATGAATCTCCTCCCTAGTAATTGATATATTCATATTTTCTGGTTTTTCTTGATTCAGTATTGAAAGATTATATGTTTGTAGAAATTTATGCATTTCTTCTAGTTTGCCTAATTTGTCTGCATATTATTAATTGCTCACAATAGTCCTATTCTTGGTATTTGTGGTACCATTTGTAAGTTTTTTTTCATTTCTGATTTTATTTATTTGAACCTTCTTTTTTTTCTCATGGTAAGTCTAGCTAAAGGTTTGTCAATTTTATCTTTTTAAAGAAACCAGCTCTTACTTTCATTGATCTTTTACATTGTCTTTTTAGTATTTATTTTACTTATTTCTGCTCTGGTCTTTGTTATTTCCTTCTTTCTACTAACTTTGGGCTTCATTTCTTCTTCTTTTAATTCCTTTAGGTGCAAAATTAAATAGTTTATTTGAGATTTTTCTTGTTTTTTAATTATTATTATTTTGAGATAGGCCTGTACTGCTATGACTTGTCTCTTAGAATTACTTGCTGCATCCCATGATTTTGGTATGTCACATATCCATTTCCATTTGTCTCTTGGTATTTTAAAAATTTGTCCTTTGATTTCTTTGTTGACCCTGTTGTTGTTTAGTAGTATGCTGTTTAATCTCCCATATTTGAGACTTTTCTACGTTTCTTCTTGTAATTAATTTCTAGTTTTATACCATTCAGTGGTAAATTTAATGCTGGCTTTAGCAAGGGAGTGGGAGAATGTTATGATCACTTGCACTTACTGGTCCCAGCCAGGGAGTGGAGCAGTGCTGCAACCACCCATGCTTACAGCCTTTAGCAAGGGACTGGGAGAATGTTGTGACTGCTCACACTCACGGGCCCCAGCCAGTGAAGGCGAAGGTGCCACCGCCATTCACCCCCACCAGCCCTAGCAAGGCAGCAGGATAACACTGGGTCTGCACATAATCTCCTGTGCTAGCTGGGTCGGGGAGAGTACGAAAATGGCATCTGCCAGTGTCTTCATCTCTGAAGAGAGTCCCAGCTGTCCCCTGCCCCTTCAGCAAATGCTTTAAGATTAGCAAATGAATCTCCTTCACATATAGTATAGGTGCTTTTCAAACTGCTGCTTTTGTGCTAGGTCCTGACATAAGTGAGACTGCTGGTGAGCCTTTCAATAAGAGAATCTCAGTTTCCTACAGCCCTTTGTGTCCCTTGGATATAAACTCTGTTGGTTTTCCTACCCATGTGGATGTGGTCCTTTTATCCTTTGTTATAGAGAAACAGCTCTGCTACTTTTCATTTCTTTTTTAGAGGGAATTGTTCCATACATAGCTGTAGGTTTGGTGCATTTGTTGCAAGAGAGGAGTTCTGAATCTTCCTATGCCACTATCTTGGACCACCTGCTACCTGTTTGCCCCCCTGTCCTACCTATATTGACAGACTATTACATTGTCCAAGCTATACCTGGAGTTTTTTTATACTTTCAACTTGCTCACGTCCATATTTAATTGATTATCACTTGCATAAAATTTCTTTTGTTGCTCTTTCTCTGTTTCTTGTCACAGCTTCTAGGTATTGACTCTAACATGGAGAACTACAGTTATCTTCTAATTATTTTCCTTGCTACCTACCCTCTAATCTGTCATATACAATTAAAGAAATTTCACTCTGATTACCTTATTCCATTTTTGTAATCTTTTAATGGCCCTATATTGCTTATAGGAGAAAGTATGAATTCTTTAACATAACATGGTATACATTACGTACCTGGTCTGGCACTTGCCCACTTTCCATCTTCATCACAGGAGAGTAAAGCCATGTACTCTAGCAAAGCCCAAATTCATTAATTCCCTGATTGTTTCCTATTATATCTTATGTTTTTATGCTGTTCTCTTAGGCTGGCATACTCTTCCTCCCTAATCTTCTGATAAACTCCAACTCATCTTTCAAGATCTTCTTTAAATATGTGCTTAGACATCATCTCAGATCCATTAAGCAGAAATTATCTATTTTTTTGATCATTCTTGTGCTCAGGTATCTATATTGTGATCTTTTCTTTACATGTCTGTCATGAGCAATACAAATATGTGACCTATTTGGGAGTATATACTCTATTTTTGTATTTATAGCACCATGCTATTTTGACATGTAATATACAGTGTCAATTATTTGAACTATTTGCACTTAATTATCTGATTTTTTTCTTGTTTATTTAGTTTTTTGTATATGTTTACATTGTTTCTGTTTTGTTTGTGTTGAAATGCCTAGAATAGTGCTGGTAAGTATTCAATAAATATCTATTGAATGGATGAATTAATTCAACAAAATATAGTTGTGGAAATTTATCAAGACACTCCAATGTTTCACATTTATATGTAGAGAGAAATAATGTATATGTATATTATATATATGTACATAATATATATATCATATGGCTATATATCATATATAGGATTATGTATTTGTATTATGATTTAATTTAATTGTAGAATTGCTTTTTGTTAGAGTGAATTATAGAGTCATCCATCACCTCTGGTAGAAAAATGGTCTTAGTAAACTTAGCAAGAATGAGCCCAAGAGCATGGTGAAAGGAAAGATAAGGAAAATGTTGAATTTCTATGTAGAGGTAGAATTTGAAATGGAAAGAATGGAAGCACTTTTAAAAGTCTGGAGCCAGTTTAAACTAGACTGTTCACTTTGACTTGGTTATAAAATTTGTTATGATCATTGATATTCTTGTTTATTCTATCACTCGTGTGGTGCTTTGTATGTTGGATGGCTGCTCTGTTTATACGGTGAATGTTGTCTTGCCTGCTGTTGAACAGCTAGTGCAACAGGCCTGTAATGCACACATTGTCATGTTCCAAGACTGCGCCTGTGTGCACGGTTGCTGTTGGGGGAATTCTTGATAGAGTTTCTGCTCTGGAGGCTGTGCAACAAATCACTGGATAATTGTCAGCACCATGGCAATCCCTGTGCTGGAAGACTTCCACGGTCATGTTGTTTGGCTACCACCTCAGATCTTGTAGCTGTGGACAGTGTCTATGAGAATATCAATTCACAATACCTGAAGGGAATGTACAGTTTCCACCATTTCTTATGAAATGTTCCAGTTTGAGTTTATTTAGAAATAATGAAACAACATTGAATTATATCAGTCATAAGGGCACAACAGAGATTGCAGCATTTAAGTACCAGAATTGTTTCCACCATTCAAAGTGTCCTTTTCCTTTTAAAAGCTGTGTTGTTTGCATGTGGTTTTGAATAAGTAATAATGATCTAAAAAAACTATGAAGATACCAAAAACAGTGTTTTTCTCAGTGTAATGCCTTTAAGATTTTACTTAATTTTAATATTTTTCTATGAGTATTTGTAATTTAAATTTTAGTCTTAAATTGATAATATTCATTTGCTATTTGCCAAAAATACTGAAATTCCTGGGCACTTGAATACCTGATGGTTGCAATAAGAAAGTGTTCAAAATTGTTTCTGAATAAATATTTGTTGAATCAATAATTCTGGAAAATCTGAGGTTTAAGGTTAGAACAGCAATACCCCCATGCATAGGCCAGTGGTCTTTAACCTTTTGAAGGTTATAGAATCCTTTGAAAATTTGATAAAGTGTAGATTTTCTCTCATTATATTAAAACACAAAGCAGAAACAATAAGAAAATTCTTAAGTCCATACATAGACCCTATGGCACAGGTGACATTGAACAGAAAAGTTTTATTATGTAAGTTTGTTAGCTCCCAGAAACCAAGCGAACTATGTTCTTTTATTCAAGATTGCTTTAAAAAAATTAATAACATTTACTATGTACTGGATCCAATTTCTTGCCTGGTGTGTGATATCATAAGAGTATATAGCCCAGAGAGATATCCAGATAACTAAAAGAAGTTTTAGGTACTAATAGAGAAATTAGAAAGACCATTTAATCCAAAGGCTGTGTCTGGTGTAGGGGTTGGATAGTGCCAATACATTGAGATCTGGAAAATGAGGAGCAGTTATGTTTTGTCAGGTCAACTGAGAGGCTCAGAGTGTTGAAGGCACAAGAAAAACCGTATCAAATGCCTTAGGTGAGATAGAACATTGAGGGGCCAGGGGTTGGTTGGGAGGACAGTGGCAGTAGAGGAAGCTGAGATAGCAGTCAGATTAAGCATGTTCTTAAAAACCGGGCTAAGGAGTTAATGCTTATACTTAGTATATGGGAATGGATGACTTTAAAGCAAATCAGTGACATTTATAGATTTGCCTTTTAGAAAAATTACTGACTCTGGGCAATGAATTGGGGAAGAGGGAGAGAGGACAACTAATACGCTTTTTCAATAATTCAGTGTGTGATAATGGTGGCTTGAGTCAGGGCTGGATAGATGTAGCAAGATAGGACATTGAGTTTAAATGGACTTGAAGGTAAAGGAGAGGGAGGAGTCAAGAACAATTCCTCAATTTTTGTGGTTTTTGTTTTGGGCAACCCCATGGATGATTGTGAAGTACAGAATTTAAGAGGAAGAGCAGGGAGGAGTAGGGCATAAAGGAAGGGAGATAGAGCCCAATTTTCAACACTGACTTTGAACTACCTGTGAGAAATCTTTGAGATATCTGGAAAGAAGTTGAATATATGGGTCCAAAACTCAGAAGGAAGACTGGCCCATAAGGAAACATTTAGAATTCATCATTGCTTCTTAAATTCTTTTCTACCTTAACACACTTGAGGAAGATGATAAAACCTTTCCACTCATGAAAGTAGCTCCATTTAGCAATGATTCTCCTGTTATCTCCAAGAAAGCTCTTTACGCAGGTGACTAGATGGCTCTCTTCATTCATGTCTGTGCTAATTAACCTGTGTTAATAATCAAAAAGACTGCCCCATACTACCCCAAAAATAACATCTAGTCTGGTCACTCCCTATTCCATGTAAAAGACTTTATTGTTATTCAAACAACTTATTACCACCCAACACATAGATATTTGTTTATTGGATTACTGTTCCTTCCATTACAATGTACCTCCCTGTGACAAAAATTTTGCCTTTTCTATTTATTAATCTGTTCACAAGGTCTAGAACATTTCTGGCATATATTAGGTCCCTAATTACTTAAATATATAAATTAAAATAAGTTATTTTCAACATGACAGAGAATTATAATAGTATATCTGTATCAGGGAATGTGAAACTTGAAAAAAATTTTAAATATTTTGATTTAGCTCCTTGACTAAGGATAACTTTCTGTACTCTGCCCCCATACATAGATTTGAGATTATTATTAGTGACACTAACTGGAGCCACGGGAGTTGATGTATTTTCTGGGGAGAATATATAGAATAAGGAGAAAAGCAGTTAAAGGGTAAGACAGATGATGAAAAATCCAGTAACAGTGAAGCATTAGTCAGAGAGGTAAGAACAAAACCAGATATGCTAAATCAAGGAAATTCAGAGGCAGTTTAAGAAAGAAAGTGGGGTAAGAAGTCTCAAATGCTGCTAGGAATGAATAAAGATCTAGACAGAATTTTCTGTCTTTATAATAGTTCATGGATGACCCTGGCAAGTTTCAGTAGAGTGATGTGTGGAAAGCAAGGAAGTGAGAACATCTAGAGTAGATAAACATGACACACTAAGAGGTTTAGGGAAAGATGGGTTAACATGGAAAATACTTAAGTACATTTAAATGCTTATTAAAAAAAAGAGAAGAAGGTTGATGATATAAGGAAGATGAGGATAATCCATATTAGAAGGCTAAGAATATTGGAAGGGGTGTGTTTATGACACCTGACAGGATAGGCTTAGATAAGAGAGACATATTTCTCTATTGTAGACCCAAAGGATATTGCTAAGTGTTTAGATTTGGTGATAGGAAGTTGAGATAGCAATAACCTAATGTTTTCTCCTTGGTGAAGTAGGGGACAAGGTCATTTGCTGAGAGCATTTAGAAAGCAAGTTTGAATGTTTGAGGAGATTGAGTTTCTATAGAAAATGACAAAAAAAAAAAAAGATATTCCTAGGAAAACAGGCGAATTTTCAGGCCATGTGCGGTTGGTGATCAAAAAGTGAAGTGATACCATCCCTCTAAGTTGTATAATTATCTTTACTAGTTATGGAAAGCAAGGCACGAAGAGCTAACAAAATTTGTTTAAAGTTACACATTCAGCTAGTGGCATATTTAAATTTTGAGCATCAAACCTAAGCTTGTATGGCTACAGATACTTTAAAACATTAGACCATTTTGGTATCAACAGCATTCAGCAATCATTGTAAAAAGGTGGAGTCTATTCTCAGATCAGGTTCAGCATAGACATTGGCCAAATTTAGATTAAAACTACCTTCTGATACTGTAGAGGCTATTGGGATGTGCTCATATGAGGGGGATGATACAAAGAGCCATAGCTATATTCATATAAAGGGACACCAATTGTGTGGCAATTAGAAGCTGCTACATTTTGCAGAGGCTCATGGGAGGAAAGCAAGATTCAATGATACGGTTGACCAAGAAAGTATACTCACAGTCTTTATACTAGACAATTAGAGATAGAAGGATTAACCATGTGCTTCAGGCATATAATAATCATTCTGACCAAGATCAGAGTAGATGACAACAGCAGACAATATAAAGAGGCCTAAAAAGAGAAGAACCAAGTCGAGGGGAAAGACATTTGCTTTAGCTACATGCATGTGGCTAAGGGCTTCACTAATTCTTTAGTGGATGGAGAAGTGAATACAAAAATCATACTTAACGTTAGTTATGGCTTGTATACTTGTAAGTGTGTGTCTATGTATATATGCTTAAGATAACAATTCAAAATACTCAATTTTTATTTCATTAGGATTTAGTTTAAGTTTAAAAACCTTTTCCTGCTTAGTTTTAATAAGGTTTTTGTATAAATACCCTTTAGAAATCTCCTATGTGAGTCTTTAAACAAGATTACATTTTAGTTAATATATGTGGGTAAGTTATCTGCTTATATGTTTAAACATCATTTTTTAAAAGTTAGAAAGTCAATATGTGGAAAAACATTTGATGTAATACTGTGCAAGTGTTAAAAAGCTCAACATGTAAAGATCTCTTATAAACTGATAAGAAATATACCATAATAATAGCTTCTCTGGAGGAGAAGCATAAATGGCAAATAAATATGAAAAGAGAGAACTCTTGCTAGTGATCACTTAGCTGTACTAAGTGTCATATGGAGGTGGAATTCTCCAAGCAAGGAATCCATTCACTACTTAAACATTTTTTTTAATGTTTTATTTTATATTTGAGAGAGAGAGAGAGAGAAAGAGACAGAAACAGAGAGTGAGTAGGGGAGGGGCAGAGAGACAGACAGAATCTGAAGCAGGCTCCAGGCTCCCCCCAGCTGTTAGCACAGAACCCAACACAGGGCTCAAACTCATAAGCAGTGACATCATGGCCTGAGCCAAAGTCAGACACTTAATTGACTAAGCCACCCAGGAAACCTACTGCTTTTTATAAAAAGAGATATGACTATATATCAAACAAAAAGCAGACTTAAAGTGCATACTGAAAAAAATTTTATATGTTGATGTGTCATAAGTATGCTACATTTACCATTGAAGTCAGCATGAGTTGGAATTTGTACATTTTTCTAATATATTCTGTCTTGAGAAATGTTTAGAAATTGGTGCAAGATTTATGTACTGAGATGTACATAGCACCATAGCAGAGGCATATTCCCATGCAGAGGACTGGCAGAGAGGCACCCTGTAATAATAACCGTGCAGATGGACCATTATCATTTTCTCTGACCCAAATTCTTAAGCAGAAAGACCTAGGTAACCTGAATGTTTCAGATCTGAGGAGTCCCCTACAAGGTGGGTTGTGTCCACAAAGAGAATCTATTAAATTTGGAGGGAAATTTAATGGAGGGAGGGAAAAACATTCCAGTTGGATCTGATGGCTGCCCTGTGCTCCTGCTCTCTTAGCAAATGTCATCATTCATCTAAGAGATACACTGCAACCAGATCCTTTTCGCTCATGTTCTAAGGGCACAGTGAAAACATTGCTTGATTCTTAATTATAAGCAAAAGAAACCTACTAACAGATTTAAGCAGAGAGGTATTGAGTAGAATATTGCGTAGAGGTCTGGAGAACTAAGTTTAGAAACATGAAGGGATGATGAGGGCTAGGTAGCTCTCAGAACTCCAACCACATCCTGCATAGAAAGAATCTAATGAAGATACTGAATCCTGGGTATTCCTGCCTTCATTAATGCTGCCGTGCCAAGTGGAGGATATTGTTGCCACAGTGACTCTACCACACAAATGGATTTACCACTGTCTTGCTTCTAAAGCATCACTAGTTTTGGTTCAAAATCTGGTGCTGATGTAGATAATGTACAAAGCTTTAACAGAGGAGGCTTTGGTCATTAGGATCTGATGTGTGGCTTCAAATTGTGGGAAGTTTGTTCTGCCTCCCACTAAAAATTCATATGGAAGGGAATGCTCTGCAAATGTGACCAATTCATTATTTTTTTTTAAGTAACAAGAGCCTGTTGAATAAAAGGTAGATTAAAAATAAGTTGGGAAATGTTATTAAATGTTGAGAGAAATGTTTTGGGAAAAAAACCAAAACAAAAATTCACAGAATGCATGAAAAATACTAAATTCAAGTAGATTAAGAGGATATAGTGTATTTTTAAAAGTATGGGCTCTGGAGTTTCCCAGTTTCAGGTTCAAAACCAATTCTGCAACTTACTAACTTACTAGCTACTGCAGCTAACCACCCAATAACCGGAAAGTTATTTAAAGAGGTTTTTCCTTCAGTTTTTCACTTGTAAAACAGTATAGAAAGCACATCAAAGGAAAGATGACTCAGAAAAATTCATGGACTTAAATACATTCTAAAAAAGAGTAATGAAAATAGATGTCTTTAATTTAAAGAAGTCAAGAGCAGGAAAATAATCCTTGAAAAAGGAATTAATAAAGATAAGTAGAGAAATTAATGAACTAGAAAATGTAAAATGTAAAAATAATTGAATTGTTAAATAAAATGGAACTATTTAGAAAAGAAGAAACCTGAAATAGGTTGGTTTTTTAATACTTTAATTTTTCAAGTTTATTGTAGTAGAATATAGAAAATGCATACATAGAAAAATATAGCCACAGTTAAAAGGTAAATTGATAAAACAAAATTCACACATGTGCTGATAATGATTAATTTATTTAACAGTTTTAAAAACATGAAAAACTTGAAAAACTATAGTAAGAAGTAAGTAAAAGACACAAATATACAATTTTCAAAAGAAAGAAAATGAACAGGATTTGAGCACCCCTAGAGAATAGCTTAGGCAACACTCACCATTACAGAATCTGCCTTAATAAAACATTTTTGTTCTGGCCAAGTGGGTCACACATATAGAAATCTGGATGCCAACCTAGGGAGCTTCCCTGAAAGTATCCATCACTGAAGACTCCATGATGTGGGAATTATGGGTATCTGATGACAAAGCAGCTCATAACAAAGCTCTCTGAACTCCAAGGATATTATCTAGCTCTACAGGGGATGTGTTTTACAAAGCTAGGCAATAAACATTAACAAATACATCCATAATTTAAGAAACTGGGTGAAATAGATGAAATGAAAAGGGCAAAATCAGATTAAATATACATAAGAGAAATACATAAATATGGGGCTTTACGGTCTATATTGCTGTTTTATAGGCTTTGCATCATGGACCAAATTTGAGAGCAGTTATAAACCTGTATCATAAACTAATTCATCGTGTTAAATATCGACTTGGTCTTTGGAGAACAAGACAAATTATAAACTTTGTGGAGCTAGAGGAATGGATGGACAGAAAAAAATGTAAGTGATACAGTAATTTCTGATTTGATTTTAAATTTGGAATTTATTTAACCATTGAGATTTTATATATAATTTGCATATAATTACCCAGGACACAAAAGGAAAACATTTTTTTATATCACTGAAAGCTATTTACATTTTATTTTTTAAAGTTTTCTTTTAAAGTTTTTATTTAAATTCCAGTTAGTTATGCAGGGTAATATTAATTTCAGGTGTACAATATAGTGACTTAATACTTCCATGCAATACCTGGTGGCTATTTGCATCTTAAAGTGATGTATTGTATATTTGGCTTAATTTATTAGGATCTTGTGTTTATAAGAAAAAGAAAACCCATTTTGGTTAACCAAAGTAAAAGAAAATTTGTAAGAAAAGTATAGGAAAAATAGTTAAAGAATCAGATTTCATACAGAATTTCAAACAGAGGTACTCCAGAGATTGAAGGAACAAAAATGCAAGGAAAAAAATCTCTTTGTCTTTGGGAGATAGATAAACTGTTGTCACTTTAAGACTTTTTTGTTTCTATGCTTTAAATTAAGATTACAGGGAGAGAGCATCTGATTAGTTTAATTTGAATCATGAATCCAACACTCTGCCATCGTAGGGTAGAGATTTTTGCTTGGAAGTTTCACAGAAGTCATTACCACTGGGGGAAGGGTAGCTCCCAAAAAAACAACAGAAGAATAGCTAATGGACACCAAGCTGACTAAATAGATATCTATTATGTGTTGCTTGTTAGTGTTGAATTTCTGTTCAGATCAAGTTCCTCAATTTATCTCTCGCTTTCAGAGAGCCTGGTTCCTATTATATTTAATGAATTTACATTGCTTCAGATTAGGATGGACATTACAGCCAGTGTCTTGATTAAAAAAATAATAAATGAAGACTTCTGGTTTCTGGTTCCACATGTAAGGAGCCTGGAAGTCTCCACTCCATTTTAACATGTAAAAAATGAACAGACTAAAAAAATAACTTTTCATGGATCTATAAGAGAAGGGAAGAAACAAGGAAAACTGCTGCCCCAAAGTTAAAGAGACAGACACTCAAATACAGGGAGTTGCAGTTTATTAGAGCAGAGACTGATGAGCAGAAATTGATATGGGAAGAAATGAGTGTTGGCAAAGATGTGGAGAAAAAGAAATCCTCTTGCACTGTTGATGAGAATGCAAACTGGTGCTGCTACTGTGGAACACAGTATAGAAGTTCCTCAAAAAATTAAAAATAGAACTACCATACAATCTAGTGATCATACTACTGGATATCTACTCAAAGAATACAGAAACACTATTTGAAAAGATGTATACACCCATGTATTTATTGTAGCATTATTTACAATAGCAAAATTATGAAAACAACCAAAGTGTACATTGATAAATGAGTGGATAAAGAAGAAATGGTACATATACACAATGAGATATTACTGAGCCGTAAAAAATAATGAAATCTTGCCATTTCAAACACCATGATCAGATCTAAAGTGAATGCCAAGTGAAATAACTCAGTCAGAGAAAGGCAAATACAATATGATTTCATTCATATGTGGAATTTAATAAAGCAAATGAATAAAGTAAAAAAGAAAAAAAAAATCAGGGGCGCCTGGGTGGCTCCGTTGGTTAAGCGTCTGACTTTGGCTCAGGTCATGTCTCACAGTTTGTGAGTTCGAACCCCGCGTCAGGCTCTGTGCTGACAGCTAGCTCAGAGCCTGGAGACTGTTTCAGATTCTGTGTCTCCTTCTCTCTCTGACCCTCCCCTGCTCACACACACACACACTCTCTCTCTCTCTCAGTAATAAATAAAACATTTAAAAAAATAAAGAAAAAGAAAAAAAATTAGACTCTTTAGAGAACAAACTGGTGGTTACCAGAGAGGATGTTGGAAGAGAGGAGGGTGAAATAGGTGAGGAGGATCAGAGTACATTTATCATGATGAGCATTGAGTAATGAATAGAGTTGGTAAATCACTATACTGTACATCTGAAACAAATGTAACACTGTATATTAATTATACTGGAGTTAAAATAAACTTTTAAGAAAGAAAAGAAAAAAGAAATTGATGTGAGAACCAGAACAGCTAGGAAAAATGAACTGTCATACGCAAATAGCTGGAAGCTCAGTGTGAACAATCCCTAGAGTTAAAATACAATTCCAAGAAGGCCACCACAGTGTTGTGATATTTACCTCCAGGAATGTGACCAGATTAACACAGTAAATATCAGAGAGATGGAACCATTTTGAAATTTACCAGATCACACTCTTCTTAATATGGCCTACCTTCAGGGGAAATTAGTTAACTGGAGCCTAACCTGCTGGGTCATTTTCAGAGCTTAACTGACCTAGTGAAGGGCATACCCAAATTTAGTCCATTCTGGCCTTTCTGCCTCACCTATAGGGGGGAAAATAATCCTGAAAAACACCTGTATAGTTCACAGTCCAGAGAGATACAGGGTCAATAAGAGACTCAGACCTTATCATAGGTCTATAGAACATTTCCTCCCACACCTTACCATCACATTACTAAAGGCCTACTTACAGCAGTTTTTTTAACCTAATTTATCATGTCTGGGTTATCAAGAAAAAGTTGCGAAGTATACAAAAAGCCAGAAACCACAATCTGAATAGATAGAGCAAGCATGAGAACCAGACATGGCAGTGATGTCAGAGTTATCATACCAAGGATTTTGAATAACCATGATTAATATGCTCCAGGCTCTAATGGATAAAGTAGACAACATGCAAAGATAGATGGGCAATGTAAGCAGAGAGATGGAAATATTAAGAAACAAAAGAAATGCTAGAGATTGTTAACAGAAATGAGGAATGCCTTTGATGGGCTTATTGGTAGATTGGACATGGCAGAGGAAAGACTCTCTGAGCTAGAGGATATGTCAGTAGAATCCTTGAAAACCAAAAAGCAAAGAGAACAAAGACTGGAAAAAAAAGAACCTGAACAAAATATCCAGGGACTATGGGACAACTACAGGAGTAGCATGGATAATGGGAATATCAGGAAGAGATGAAAGAGAGAAGAGAACAGTAGAAATATTTAAAACAATAATGACTGAAAATTTTCCCAAATTATTCTTAGACACCAAACCACAGATCCAGGAAGCTCAGAGAACACCAAGCAGAATAAATTCCAAAAACTACACAGTTTTTGATATAGGCATATCATCTTCAAACTACAGAAAATCAAATATTAAAAAAAATCCTGAAAGAAGCCAATGAAAAAAACTACCTTTCCTATAGAGGTAGAAAGACAAGAATTACATTCAATCTATTAGAAACCATATCAATAGACATCTCACCAAAGAAAATACACAGATGACAAGTGTTTGGAATGATGCTCCACATCATATGCCATCAGAAAAATTCATATTAAAACAATGAGATACCACTACACACTTATTAGAATGGCTAAAATCTAAATACTGTCAATATAAGATGCTGGTAAGGATGTGGAGCAACAGGAACAATCATTTATTGTTAATGAGAATGCCAATGATACAGCCATTTTGGAAAACAGTTTGGTGGTTTTCTTACAAAACTAAACATACTGTTACTATATAATCCAGCAACCATGCTCTTTGGTATTTACCCAAAGGCATTGAAAACTTATGTCCACACAAATTAAATTTACCCACAGACATCGAAAACTATATCCACATAAAACCTGCACATGTATGTCCATATCTACTTTTTCATAATTGTCAAAGCTTAGTAGCATCCAAGATGTCCTTCAGTAGATGAGTAGATAAACTGTGGTACACCTGGACCAGGGAGTATTTTTAAAGCTAAGAGAAAATAAGCCATGAAAAGACACAGAAGAATCTTAAATGCGTATTACTAAGTGAAAGAAGCCAATCTGGAAAGTCCATGAACTGTATACTTCCAACCATATGACATTCTAGAAAAGGCAAAACTATGGAGACAATAAAAAGATTGACATTTGCCAGGAATGAGATGGGGTTGGGAGGAGGGATGAATTGGCAAAATCTAAAGTATTTTTAAGGCAGTGAAGCTATTCTGTATAATACAGCTATTATGGATACATGTCATTATACACTTGTCTAAACTCATATAATGTGCAACACCAAGAGTGAATTATGTGGTAAACTGTGGACCTTAGTGATTATGATGTATCATCCTTGCTAACAAATGTATCACTCTAATGAGTGATGTTGATAATTAAAAGAGGCTATGTTCATGTGGATGCAGTGGATATGTGAGAAATCTCTGTCCCTTCTTAATTTTGTTGTGAACTTAAAACTGGTCTTTAAAAATTGTCTTAAAAAATAAAATAAAAACAACAAAATGATGCAGATATATTATATTTAATTGAAACCAGCATCTTACTGTTTTATAATGTATAAGTACTACATTTTTAATATAGTTTAATCTAATCATTAAATGTGTATTTCACAGTGGACTATATATATGTCTTCCATGAAGACTGGGACTGTATCTGTTTGATTCATTAATGAAGAGGCACTATTAGCAAATGCCTGTTTTATCAAAAGGGTTCAGAAATATTTGTTGATAGTTTTCATCGAGTTTATAACTTACTGAAAATTGCCAAAAGATATTTACAAATAACTAGAATTCCTTGAGTCAGAAGAACTCCTTTTCTGTGGCTAGAAGTTATGGAAAAGAAGTCAAAGAGAGAGATTATGTACAAGTCACAGAATTAAGTTAGATCAAGTAATGGAGTACAAAATCTTAGTTTCCAGAGAAAAAAGCAGGAGGGACCAAAGTGTTGGAGATGAAAAGATAGGAAGAAGAAAGAAAGAGAAAGCAAGTGAGAGACAGAGGCAAAGAAAGAGAAAATATTTCTCTCATTAGGAAGCTGCTGGGATTCCTTTATTTTAAAAATCCTTTAAAATAGTGAGTGAGAGAGAGATTATACTCACATGTACTCAGATTTTCTGACTTTTATACATAAACTCTACAGCCACTATATACAAAATTCAGAAAGATAATTTGTTTTCTTTGCAATCTTTTTTTTTTTTTTTTTTAACTGAGGTGTTGGGTGCCAGGGTGGTTCAGTCAATTAAGCATCTGACTCTTGATATTGGTTCAGGCCATGATCTCATGGGTTCATGAGTTTAAGCCCTGAGTTGGGCTCTTCACTGACACTGTGGAGCCTATTTGGGATTTTCTCTCTCTTCCTCTGTCTCTGTCTCTGTCTCTCTCTTTGACTACCCCTCTTCTCAGTCATTCTCTCAAACAAACAAACAAACAAACTTAAAAATTGAAGTAATTTATAAAACATTATATTATTTTCAGATGTACAACAGAATTCAATATTCGTGTATATTGCAAAATGATCAAAACACGTTTAGTTAGCATTGATCACCATTCATAAATTTTTTTTTCTCTTTTGATGAGAACTTTTAACATTTACTGCCTTAACAACTTTTAAATATGTAATAAAATATTATTAATTACAGTTAATAAGAAAGGTATTCTCAATACTCTTTTATGGATAGTAATTTTATATTCTGTAATCAAATATTATCATTTTATCAAAATAATTACTAGGACCTTTCATTTCTTATAACACTGAATACCTTTTCTTTACCATTCATTTTATTTTTTAAGCTACTGACTACCAAATCATATATCCTTTCCAAAACACTTTCACTATTTTACACAGTCTTGTCTTCATCTCCAAGTCTGTCACCAAATCAATTTTTTTTTCCAATTTTAAATACAGTTTATTTAAGACATTGCATTTTCCACTTCACAATACAGTGCTTATAAAGTGCAATGTTGTATTTCTTTCCCTGTGCACATATTCCATATTCAAGTATCAAGAATGCCCAGTTTATTAACTATAGTAGCTCCTTTAAAACTGCCATGGAATTTGCTACAAATTTGGGTCCTTCAAATGTTTTGTGTGGAACAATGCTAGACCTATTCTCAGGTTGGCTTAATCAACCTCCTCAATGGTGGGCCCGGAGGAGGCACCACCAGAGGGAGGAGCACCGCCACCAGGGAAGCCTCCGGGCATTCCTCCAGGCATGCCTCCTGCACTCTGGTACAGCTTTGTGATGATGGGGTTGCACACCTTCTCCAACTCCTTCTGCTGATGTTCAAATTCTTCTTTTTCTGAAGTCTGGTTCTTATCCAGCCAGTTGATGATTTCATTACACTTGTCCAGAATCTTCTGTTTGTCCTCATCATTTATCTTGCCCTGAAGTTTCTCATCTTCAACAGTTGCTTTCATATTGAATGCATAGGATTCCAGGGAATTCTTGGAGGACACCTTGTCCCGCTGCTTCTCATCTTCAGCTTTGTACTTCTCAGCTTCCTGGACCATGCGCTCAATGTCTTCCTTGCTCAAACGACCTTTGTCGTTTGTGATGGTGATCTTGTTTTCTTTCCCTGTACTCTTATCCACAGCAGAGACATTAAGAATGCCATTAGCATCAATATCAAAAGTGACTTCAATCTGAGGAACGCCACGGGGGGCAGGAGGTATGCCTGTGAGTTCAAACTTGCCCAGTAGATTGTTATCCTTGGTCATGGCACGCTCACCTTCATAAACCTGAATGAGTACACCAGGCTGGTTGTCAGAGTAAGTAGTGAAGGTCTGGGTCTGTTTGGTAGGAATGGTAGTATTGCGCTTGATGAGAACGGTCATGACCCCACCAGCAGTCTCAATGCCAAGAGAAAGAGGAGTGACATCCAACAGCAGCAAATCTTGAACATTTTCAGATTTGTCTCCAGAAAGGATGGCTGCCTGGACAGCTGCACCATAAGCAACAGCCTCATCAGGGTTGATGCTCTTATTCAGTTCTTTCCCGTTGAAAAAGTCTTGTAGAAGTTTCTGGATCTTGGGGATACGTGTAGAACCACCCACCAGGACAATATCGTGGATCTGAGACTTGTCAAGCTTGGCATCCCGAAGGGCTTTCTCTACAGGGTCCAGGGTGCCACGAAACAGGTCAGCATTCAACTCTTCAAACCGGGCACGAGTAATAGAGGTATAAAAGTCAATTCCTTCATATAGTGAATCAATCTCAATACTGGCCTGGGTGCTGGAAGAAAGTGTGCGCTTGACGCGCTCACAAGCAGTACGGAGGCGACGGACTGCCCTCTTGTTCTCGCTGATGTCCTTCTTATGTTTGCGCTTGAACTCTGCAATAAAATGATTTACCATTCGGTTGCAAAGTCTTCTCCCCTTAAGTGGGTGTCTCCAGCTGTAGATTTGACCTCAAAGATCCCATCTTCAATAGTGAGGATTGACACATCAAAAGTGCCACCTCCCAAGTCAAAAATCAGCACATTCCTTTCAGCTCCAACCTTTTTGTCTAAGCCATAAGCGATAGCAGCAGCAGTTGGCTCGTTGATAATCCTAAGCACATTAAGACCAGCAATAGTTCCAGCATCTTTGGTAGCCTGACGCTGAGAGTCATTAAAATAGGCAGGTACTGTGACTACAGCATTGGTAACAGTCTTGCCAAGGTAAGCCTCTGCAATTTCCTTCATCTTTGTCAAGACCATAGAAGACACCTCCTCTGGATAGAAACTTTTGGTCTCTCCCTTGTATTCTACTTGGACCTTGGGCCTGCCAGCATCATTCACCACCATGAAAGGCCAATGCTTCATATCAGATTGGACAACAGCATCGTCGAATCTGCGTCCAATCAGGCGTTTGGCATTGAAAACTGTGTTGGTGGGATTCATTGCAACTTGATTCTTTGCAGCATCACCGATCAATCGTTCGGTGTCAGTAAAGGCGACATAACTTGGGGTGGTCCGGTTTCCCTGATCGTTGGCAATTATTTCCACCTTCCCATGCTGGAAAACTCCCACACAGGAGTAGGTGGTGCCAAGATCGATGCCAACTGCAGGTCCCTTAGACATAGTTGCTTCTGGGTGGGCCAGGCCCGGCTGGGGAAGAAATCAGCTACTGGGAAAGCTAGCGCCGCGTTCAATGAGACCACCAAATCAATTTTTTAACCTTATACGATCTTGCTTATTTTTCTATGTTTTACTTTCTTCCCATCGTTTCTCCTCTCTGATTTTATCTATAGATTTCACCCTTATTGTGTCTTAATCTCTCAGTTTGTAAAAAGAGATAATGTGGTTCATTTTTCTGTCCTGGACTCATGGTTTCTAGCTGAAAAGCACTTTGAGTTAAAGTCTTAAAAGAAAGTCAGAGGGGGAGCCAAGTGGATACATGGAGGAAGAGTGTTCTAGCCAGGAGGAGCCAGAGGCACAAAGACAGGAAGTTGGAGACTGTTAGTGTTGGAGGAAGCTATTACTGCTATTGGAATGGATCAAGAACAGAGCAGAATGAGATGGGAGAGGTAGCAGGTAGCGGGAGCATAGGCTGTGTCGGGTTTTATAGACTATTGGATTTTATCTCAAAAAAGTTGGAAAGCCCATGGATGACTGTGATCCAAGGGCTATGATAAGATGATTGAACACATCCCTCTGGCTGTTTTGTGGAGAATAGGCTGACATGAGGTAAGTACATAAGGGAGTCCAGTGTGGACAGTTGGTGCTCTGTCCAGCATAGGATCTAAACAGTAGAAGAGAATTAGCTAAATGAATGATTTAAAGAATTACCAACTAAGGCACCCATTTGTACTAAGGATTAAAGTAACTCTAGAGTCTACAAAATTTGGAAGTTCTTGTTTGCCCTAATATTCCTTGGAAAATTCTCCATTCTTTTCATATGTGTATTGCTAATTGGGTGATGTTTTACAGGTATCTATATGCATTTTCAAGAATCTTTCAATGCTGTTATTTTTCATGACTTAAGTTTTGTAATGACCCTAATTAAACCTGTCTAGAATATTAATTCTGCTAGTGTGTTGCTGAACATTTGCTTTTTGAGCATAATATACAGGTTAAGGGCATTATTATTTATTAATATAGTTACATGACTGTAATGTTAATATGTATATCAGTTTGATCTACTGAGAAGCATCTAAAATGAATTAAATGAAAAGCTAATGAAGATATATATGCTTTTTCAAGAAGAAATATATTTAATTAAACAGAAAAGTAAAAAGTGGTATTCTTTCTGCGCTAGTTTGGATTTTTCCAGAATTAGACCTTGAGACAAGAATTCAAGTAAACTAAGTTAATTGAAAGTTGATCCTAGCAAATACTGTTAGTGGAATGAAGTAAGATAGGGAAGAGATGGAAGTCGAAAAAGAATATATTATCCAGCAGATTACCATCAACTGGAGCTTGATCCCTCTAGGGGAACAGTGTAGACAACTTTCTTTAAGTGCTGGGGCTTTATCCACCAGCTCTCAGTTGAGGGAGGGCTAGTGGTTGAGGGCCACTGCACTGTGGGCCTTAACTCCCTGGCACTTCTGACTTGCTGTATAGGTGGGCAGAGTGGAGTCCTGCAGCCAGAGGGAGCCCTGAGGCAATGAAATGGGATGCTGGCAATTGAAAGTCATGTCAGCATTCACAGAAATGCAAGGGACAAGACAATATGGATGGGACACCAACACCAACTGCTCTAGTTTGCTTATTTGAGCAATTTTCCTTTTTTTTTTTAAATAAGGACAGAAAAGCCAACTAACTAAATAAAAGTTTTTATTAAATAAAAACTAAAAAATAAAAGGTTTATTTATTTTTGGAGGAGAGAGACAGAGCATGAGTGGGGGAGGGGCAGAGAGAGAGAGGGAGACAGAATCTGAACCAGGCTCCAGGCTCTGAGCTGTCAACATAGAGTCCAATGCAGTGCTTGAACTCACAAACCATGATATCATGACCTGTGCCATAATCTGATGCTTAGCCTATTGAGCCACACAGGTGCCCCTAGTTTGTTTATTTAAAAAGACAGAAAAATCCATAGATATTCTAAGTATGAATTTATTTTACTGCTGTGTTTCAGGATCTGGAATAGTGGCTTATATTTAGGCACTCATTCAATATTTCTTGATTTGTTGATTTCTCATGATTGTCTACCTAAACCAAACAAATAAGTAAATAAATAGAAAGTTGAAGTCCATGTGTTTGAGTGCCAGGATTGTACCTTAAGTTCTGTTAGAAACCATTTTAGTGCCTTTTGTCATTTTGAGCCCATATTTCAGAGCTAAACCTGTGCTGAGGCAGACCCTGTTGTTCTGTACATGCTGATTGACAATCATCATTATGGGGTGAATCATTATACTTCAGAGAAGAGGCTCAGTATCACATTTTTGAAAAGTTCCTCTTTATGAGGAACTACACTTATAAAATGTGTAGACCAGTTTTCTTGGCTATTATCTAACTCCCATTAATGCCAAGTATGGGAGATACGTGAAGGATGACCCAACTGAGTGGCTTTCTGTGGAAATCTGAGCCAAGAGTGACAAAGTCACTTCCTGTGGTCACTTGAACCAAGTGACCTTAAACTAGGAAGGAGAATACATGAAGTTAGTGAGCAAAAACTAGACATCATTCCATTTAGGGACAAAATCAGAAGTAGAATAAGCAGTCCAGAGGAGAATCAGCAATACATGTGGAATGTAGATAGATTAGAATGAAGATAGAAGCCAAAAAGAGAAGAAAAAATTAAGGGAACTAATGAAAAATAAATCCTCACATCAAAGCTGTGTCTTACAATGTGACTTGAGCATTCATGTATGCATGATCCATGGACAGTTGTCATTTAAACCAGGCCAGAGGGTGCCAGTGTTCTCTTTGGGGAAACAAGTCCAAATCTGACAACTATGGATATGGGAGGGAGAAGTATGCCCCATTTTCTTTTAGCCTTCCCCTGGAGGTCACCATAGTGCTACTCTAATCAAGGCATAGCAATAAAACTAGAGGTAAAGTTCCTTTGAAGTTAGATGAAGCTTTCTCGTAGTTTGTACTTGACATAGTATATAACAAAAATATGTTATCTCTTTCTTTTAGTCTATGAAACAATGTTTGCTAAGAGAGAAGATTGGCAAGGATTAGAAAGAAGCGAGCTTCTTAAGTTCTTCAACGACTGTGGTCATTTCCCAACCCAGCAGCAAATTGATGAGGTTTGGGACCTGGTCCATAAAAGTGAGTGGTTTCCCATTTCTTGTCTTCTTTTACCTTACTGTGTCTTTCCCTTTCCTCCTTTTCTTCCTCCCTTGTTCTTTCCTTCCTTCTCTTATTTAATTTAAATATCATTTAAATTTATATTGTTCCCATTTTTCTTTTTCATTAAACTTGTCCATATAAATCCTTTTCCTAAAATTTTAAGAATCTGATTTTAATATATTTAAAAGAAGAGATTTAAGGGTGATTAAAAGAAGTTTATAACACAGTATCTTTTAAGGGGGCAGAGGAGATGATTTTAAGTTTTTAAAATTTTAATATATTTTTGATACAATATAAATTACACCTAACTCAGTGTATTTTAAGCCACTATATTTTAAATACTGATGCTAAAAATCTTTATACTGGATAGTTAGATTTGGTACTAAAGAACATAGCCAAGTTTAAATATTTAAAAAGTTTTGAACTATTTGAATAGAATTTTACAGTTAGAAAATCATTCCTTTCAGAACACTAAATAGGTGAAAGGATAGTATTGTATGAGAATATTTAATAATTTAAATGGAAGAATATTCCTTCTGTCTCTAGTAAGGAGGTGAAAATTGTCATGAAGATATGGGGAATCTCAACAAATTTTCTATAATTCCTTAAGAATCTTCTTAAATGCTTCTATGACCATAATAATGCATGACTTGCTGTCATATTTAAAGATGATAGATGGTGTATTCACAATTTAATTGAGAAAAATTGTAAAACTGAGCCCCCTGTGGGGCTCTGTACTGACACCAAGGAACCTGCTTTGGGATTCTCTCTCTCCATTTTCTCTGCCCCTTCCCCCATCCCTCAAAATAAATAAACTTGAAATACAGGAAAAGGGCTCACATGCCTGTAGGAAGATTTGATTAAGGTCAGAGTGACAAAATTGAAGTTTCATTATAGGTTTGAAATTCTCTTTCTTAATTTTTAGTTTACCTAATTTATTACCTATAGACTTTGCTTTGCTATTGCTGTATCCCTAGTACCTAGAACAGTTTTCTAGACTCTCAATAACTATTTGCTCACAGATTGGCAGAAGCATCTAAATCACTTTGTGCTTTAGTAGTCATGACTAGGTTGTTTCATTTTTTTTTTTCCTGATGACAAAAACCTAGAATATTTATTATAGAAAATTTGGGAATATAGCAGTATACAAAATTGCTAAGAAATAATAATTGTAAACATTTGATGCCTATCTTTCCAGTTTTTTTCTACTCATTTGACATTATTTTTATGAAAAGTGAGATTATTTTCTACATGTTTAAAAATCTGCTTTTTTTGCTTACTGATACTTACAAGTTTCCAAGCCATATTTTTCACAGCATTATTAATGACTGGGTAATAATCCGTCATATGTAGGTTCTATAAGTTATTTATTATTTCATGTTTAAATTGTTTTGTTTTGTAATAAATAATAATGAAAAAACTAAATGCAGCAAAATAGCATTAATTAGACATTTAAAAACTTATACTGATTGTGTTAGTAATTTAACATATAATTTTGTTTTCAAATTAACAGTTTCATAGAGATACTTCCCTCTACTGATTATTTTGAAGTATATCTCAAAAGCTTAGGTTTAGAGCATGGCTCTAGCATTAGCTTTCCTTGGTTTAATTCCTGGCTTCACTACTACTAGCTGTTTGTCTTTGGACAATTTATTTATCTCTGCTATGCCTTATTTTTCTCAACCATAAAAGAAACATAATACTATCTAAGCCATTGGACTGTTGTGAAGTTTAAATGAAACAATTTATTTAAAATATGTTTCCCAATATAAGTGCTCAGTAATGTTTGCTTTCATTAATCTTAAAAAATTCTTAAGTATACTTGTCTTCATAATTTTTTATTTTGAAAATGTTTAAATGTTGAATCTCTTTGTATACTGACTCATTCTATAAAGCCTGTTTACTGAATGCTTTCTGTTGGTTTTTAACCACTCTTTTGATTATCACAATGGCCTGTGTGTTCATTTATGCTCATTTTATAGATGGGAAGGCTGGGACTTAGGAAGAGACTTTTCTAAACTCACTAGTAGAGTTGGAACTTGACTCCTGGTCTCTTTAAGTTAGGTTCAGTATTGCTTTCATTTTACTATGTGAAGATACTTTAAAAGTCTATTATGAAAGCATAATTAGACATGATTAAAACATTCTTGACAGCAAGTACTGCCTGTTATTCATCTTTCACAAACTAGCCTAATGCCTTGCAGTATAGTAGGTTTTCTGCAATGACTGAGTTTATTAAATTTCTTATTAAAGCTAGAATTTTCAAAAGAAAATTTAGTTTTGAGTCATATTGTTTTTATTATACTGCCTAAAATTGGAAAGGTTTTTTTTTTTGTTTTTTGTTTTTTTTTTTTTTTTACAGAAAGGAGCCACTGTAACATAATTTAAAATATATGTTCAATTATGTTGCTCCATCCAGTTTAAAATATTCTTTTGGTGCATAAGAAGCTTTCATTTAAAATGGAAATATCCTAACTAATGGAAAAAAAATTATGGGAAATGAAGCTAAATTAATGGTTTTCTACTTGCTTCTGGTATATATTCCATTTTTAAAAGAATCTGATTTTATGTGTTTTAGATTGTCAGTCATCTTCATTCATACTGACTTCTTTGATTGTGGATAATAGCTCCAGATGTGCAACCTACGCATTTTTTTCATCCAGTAGAATATTTCACCTAACGCATATGTACTTAATTCAATTGATTAACTTCTTCAGTGGTTGACACCAAGTAGGTCACATTCCTAAAACTGTCTGTATGTGTTCAGGTATTTTTAGCTCCCCCCCCCCCCATTCTTTATTCTCATCACTATGGTAACAAAAAATTTTGTGACTGAGGACACGGTTTTTGTCTGAAAATTTTCCTTTGGGAAAATGAAGCAACTTTAGGCTACATGTATGCATTGATCTTAAAAGCTTAAGACTATGCAAACATGGTATTACTTGATATTCATTTAAATGTCAACAAGTGAAACTAATAACTATAGAATGGCATATCTGAAAGTAAAGAAAATAATACACTATGGTTCTATATCATCTATTCTCTTGTCTGAGTAAGTTTTTAGATATTTGAATGTTGAGCATTTTCCAATATTTTTCCAGCATGTAAATAAAATTTTTAGTTTATTTTCTCCTGTTACAATGAACACACAGTGACAGTGAAGACAAGTCAATTTTCACTATGGAGCTCTAGACAAAAATCTTAAAATCAGAAACATAGAAGTTACTTGTATGTTATTTAACCTGCAGTATTCTATGTATCTGAAAAAACCGTGGCTTAAAATGGAATGTGAATTATTTCAAGCTCCCTGACTAGTTAGTAGCAAACTGTAACTAAATCCTCATCCCCCTGCTTCTCAGGGCACAGCTTTGTCCACCATAAATGGACAACACTGCATTTTCTGCTGTTTTCTAAAGAAAAGGGGTTTTTTGTAATTAAATTGGAAACGTAATTACTTTTCCTTGATTTTTTTTACGTATGAACAAGCACTCTAACAATAAAATTTTAATTATGCAGGAAAGGGGTTAGAGAGGATTTTAAAAGATTGTGAAAGATTCTAGGGTATAGGAAATGTGAGGTGGGCAAATTCCGGTGGTAAAAAATGAAGAAGTATTGCTACAAAAGCCTTATTTTAAATAACTTCTAAAAATATTTAGCACATATTTATTATAAAGTACTGAAGATACACCCTAAAAACGAAAGATGAAATGAAAAATACTGGCAATTTAGTGTTCCAGAATGATATGAAGCTACTGACTAGGAGTCAACTAAAATAGGTAGCCAGGTCTTATAAGGATCTCCTAGTGCCACTATTAACATTTGGGGAGAATATCTGACAATCTTCTTTTTTCATATAATAAAAATTTGGTCACACTGTAAATTTATGTTGTTGGTATAAATCTCAATCCATAAACTCACTGTTTTTCTTATTTTTCCTTTTATTTGAGAGAGAGAGAGACAGAGAGAGAGAGAGAGAGAGAGAGAGAGAGAGAGAGAATCTTAAGCAGGCTCCACGCTCAGATCAGAGCCCAACGAGCTGAATTAAGAGTCAAACAGTCAAGCAACTGAGCCATCCAGGCAACCCCCTCACTGTTTTTCTACAAGTCAATTTTTATTTCTAGCTTCTATCCATCAAAATTGAATTTCAGTCAATCTGGCTTTTTGTTCTCTTTTTTTCTGAGGTTATGGCTAAAGGGATAGAGGGCGTTTACATAGTGACATAGCATGTGGAATGTCTAACTGGTCTGCAGTATCTTCTTTGACATAGACATTGCTTGGTGTACTCCTTTGCTAGGGCTGCCATAACAAAATACCACAGACATGGATGTAGATCACCCATGTTTATCATATGTGGGGTTCATTGAACTTCTTGGATCTGTAGATTAATGTTTTTCATCAAATCTGTCAATTTTTCAGCCAATTTTTGGTAGATTTTCCTTCATTTCCTTCTGGGACTGGGACTGGGACTCACTTACATGAGTATACATAATGTGTCCCAGAGGTCTCAGAAGCTGTGTTTACCTTTTTTTCAATTTTTGTTCTTTTTTTAAATTTTTTTAATGTTTCTTTTTTTGAGAGAGAGAGAGAGAAAGAAAGAGAGAGATCAACAGAGTACAAGCAGGGGGAGGGTCAGAGAGAGAGAGAGACGCAGAATCCAAAGCAGGCTCCAGGCTCTAAGCTGTCAGTACAGAGCCCTTCACGGAGCTTCAACTCACCTACTGCAGGATCACGACCTGATCCAAAGTCGGACACTCAACTGACTGCGCCACCCAGGTGCCCCTTGTTCTCTTCTTAAATGTGGATAATATCTCTTGATCTATCTTCAGGTTTACTTTCTCCCTTCTGCTTTATCAAGTCTCTTGATAAGCCTGTTTTATAAATTTTTCATTTTGTTATTTGCTGTAGACTCTGGGGCTGGAGTTCTTTCTTGTCCAGCAAGAAAGTAGGACACAGGATTAAAAATTCGAGAGAGGCTAATATCCGGGAGGCATTAAGAACCCTGAATAAGGGTCCTTGCTCTGTTTTTATTAGGATCCGAAAGCTTACAAACATGGTGATGGACATGCACAAAGTGATAATGAAACTGTGAACGTTAACTCATGGGCGTGAGGGAAAGGGGGTTTTGAAGATATGCAGTGTTAGGGGTTTGGGTCAATACAAAACAAAATCCTGGCACTGGGTAGAAGCTTGTTTACAGCAGACATGAGGCACCACCTCTGTTTACCTAAACTGGTCTAGGAGACAAGAAATACAAAGCATGCTACCTCAGGGTCAATAAGGCACCTTTCTTTTGGTAATTAGCTCTGCACTGGGGAACTTCGCCCCTCTGTGGTCTATAGCCCTATTTACCTATTTACCTAATTTGGTTCTCCCTTCCTGTGATATCAACTTTCTGCTATTGTACTAAGTTTGGGGGCATTTCCTCTTTGAATATCTAATCTTGTTTACTTCATCTTGGATGTTTACATCCTGAGATTCCCTATTCCTATACCTTTGTCCTATACTGGAGGCTTTTGCCCTGTTTGTCCAATACTGGGGGCTTTTGCCCCATTTGCCCTATACTGGGGGCCTTTGTCCTGTTTACCTAATCTTTTTTATGTAATCTTGTTTACCCAAACTTGGGTGTGTACATCCTGTGGCTTTCTATTTCTTTATGTCTCCTTAACCCATCTGTGCAGGCCCAAGGAATTCCTCAGTTTATTCCCCACAGTTATTACATTTTTCAACTCTAGAATACATTTACTTTTTATAGATTCTTTTTATCATGATAATGCCCCTTTTTGAGTATTGTCATATTTTCCATTAATTCTTTAAATATAATTTATTTCAATTATTTGAGCACAGTTTTAGTAACATCTTGAGGTCTTTGTCTGCTAAATCTAATATCTAAATCCATTCAGACTTAGTTTTTGTTGAGTGCTTTTTTTTCCTTGAGTATGGGTCACACATTTCCTATTTATTTGAATGTTTCTATTGTTATTTTTATTTAATACAGGATATTTTAGGTAATATGTTGTTGCAACTATGGATTCTGGTGTCCCCTTTCCAAGAGTTTATTTATTTATTTAGTAACTTGTCTGGACTTAATATCTGGAATCTGATCCATCTCCCCCAGGTGTTTGGCTATTCATTTCTCTGCTCAGTCATTGTTTTAATTTTTTTAGAGTGGTTTTTCAAAAGGCTTTCTCTGATTTTGTATAACTTAGCTGTCAGTCTATGATTAGACAGAGTGTTTACTCAAACACCTTGAGCCCTTAAGGTTTCCACCCTCTGCATGATCTGTGTGTGGATTGGGAGCACATTCAGTGCTTGAATGTGCTCATATTTTATATCTGCTTCATATTTTATCTTCCACTGGTACTCTTGGGTCTTTACTGTTCATTCCCATTGTTTTCCAGTTAGCTTGGGATGTGTATAATAGTTATCAAGCCATTCAGTGGCTTTCTCATTTCCAAATCTGCCTCTGAAGTTTCTGGCTTGCCAATGCTTGCCCCAACTCAAACTGAATTCAGGCTAGCACAGTTACAACATCTCTCCATTTATTTCTCATCAAGTGTGTTATATATACTGTTCAATATCAACAGATGTGGAGTTTTTCCTACCTCTTCAAATCAGTTTAGCTTCCTGGTTGATTGGTGTCTGGCTAAGGGGGTGGGTAGGAATAATCCTCATGTTAAGACATATTGATATTGATTCTTCATATTCTTGTCATGATCCAGTTCAGTAAAGCTTATGACCTAGTGATCTATATTCATTCACTATAGAAAGACAGAATGCTCAAAAAATATGGAAGCAAGTAAATGAGTAGAATTCTTAGGACAAAATTATCTGAAATGACTCAATAAAGATGATTTGGGGCATGTGGTCAGTGTTAGGAAAGTTTGGCACCTATTTTAATGACTGTATAATGATAATATTCCTTTTACTATCACCTCTACTTACTAGCTAAAAGAATCCCTGAATTAATTTGTCATGAAGTTCTTAGCAGAATTTCATGTATTTGTGTTATAGAACACTGGATCACTTTAAAAGTATATGGTGGGGAAGTGCCTGGGTGGCTCAGTCAGTTAAGCGTCCGACTCTGGATTTCAGCTCACATCATGATTTCATGGTTCATGGGATGGAGTCTTGTGTCTGGCTTTGTGCTGACAGTGTGGAGACTGCTTGGGATTTAATGTCTCTCTCTCTCTCTCTCTCTGCCCCTCACCTGCTCATGCACTGTGCTCTCTCTCTCAAAATAAATAAACAAACTTTAAAAAAAGTAAAATCAAGTACTTAAAATGTTTGATGTTTGTCCCATCTACTCTGATGGGTATACTGCAAAACTCCCGTGAATATATAGACTCTTTCCATGCATTACAAAAATGTAAAGATTTTGTCAGTGGTGTCTATAGCTTTTGGATAGCAGGCTGAAATTTTTTTTCTGGTGTTTTGGTAGATATTTTCTGATGCTTTCAGCCACGTCAAAGGTAAAAACACATTCTCTTCTCTGATTGATGGTTTCAGGAATAAGTTATGAAGTGAAAAGAAATGCATTAGAGCATACTAAATGGATGCCTTCTGTGGTTGTGGTGATCCAGAATCTTTTTTGATAAAATTGTAACAACAATTTTCAACAATTTCAACAGATACATTTTGAACACTTTTTATGTGATGTGAAATATATTGTGGTTCAGAGGTCTCAAAAATCCACTTAATAACTGGAAAGACATGGACATATATAACTAGATAAATACAAGGTTGTAAATGTTTATATATTCACAGTAGTATTGAGCACTAAGATGATACCAACATTATGTCTTAAGTTTGGAAGTCAGAGAAGGTTATAGAGAGTGTTGAAGATAACATCAATCATTGTTGCATAAGTTAACTAGATCATAAAAGAAAGACAGAGGTTTCACACATAAAAGAGAGATTGTGCGCAAAGCAAAATAGAATTTTTAGGTTATCTGTTAACAGCGAAGAGGAGGAATCTGTGGGTAACTGGAGAGAGCATGGTGTTACTAAAACTGCTGACTGAAAGATGTCAGATCATTCACCCAGATCTAGTTGACAGTGGTTGCTTCTCCTTATCGAGTTCCTCTTGTTTTGAATCCTACTTATTCACCTGTCATCTTTTGGAAATGGATGTTTTCAAATACACAATTCAGATTACATTCTGGTTATAAAGCAGTTTTGTGTCAGGTAGGAGCTATTTAAACATGTTTCTCTGGAGCTTGAATACCTCTACATACACGAGAGGGACCAGACCCTAGACAGAGAGCAACCCTACAAGGTATGTCTCTCACCACTTTGCTTCAGCCATCTAATCCAAGCAGCTGCTCCTATAGTTTTGCCTGCTTTCTCCCCTAGCACTTTTTAAAGATGGTTCTTGACATTTTGTTTCATATTTCATTATTTTACTCTGTTAATGCCTTCTTTCACCCTAGCTATGGCTGCGCAACGCTGTGAAAGCCTGTGCTAATGAAATGCCCTGGGAATGATCAGGGCCAGTGAACGACTTTCCCCTCTCCCTTCTTTCCTGTCTTCCTGCAGTCATGTGAGTTGTTACTCCAATTAGTAAGTTACTCTAATTAGTCATTCTGCAATTTTTTTAAAGCCTTTGAGTCTTTTATTGTTTGGGTTGAAATAGTTGGACCATTGTTATAAGCTACATAGAGAAGCTGATTAAATGTTGTAATATGACTTAATACTAGCTATTCTTTTAAAACCTGTTTTCATTAAGTAGAGAATAACCATCTTCAAGAAACAGCAGGAACAGCAGGGGTTTGAGAGGAATGTAACTTGAATAAAGGTATAATTACTTTCGTAAGTCTATTAGAGGGCAAGGCTTTAGGCTCCTTTTGTTAGATCACTGTTTATTAAGATTACACACCCAATACTCTTAACATGCAAAAATCCACTAGCAAGTCTTTGTTTTATGTGATGAAATTACTATAGTATCAGAAGTATGAACTATTGAAAACAACTTTGCAAGCAGATTGCTGTTAAAGGAAACATCAATATAAAATATTTCATCAGAAATTCTTATAAAATGCAAAATATTATGAGATAGTATAAGTATTCCAACATCATAATCAAAGCATTAAAGAGCTTTGTGTTTTTGTTTTTGTTTTTCTGGAATTCCGTTTGATCCTGAGTCCCATTAATTCCCCCACTGAAGTGAAAACTTTCAAAGGAATTAGAGTAATTTTCAGCCCTTGACAGTCAAGTGAGTTTTGCTGATCTCACCCAGTCCACTTTTTTAATTTTAGTTTTATTTTAGAGAGTGAGAAAGGTGGGGAGCAGGGGAGAGGGACAGAGGGAGAGAGAGAGCTAATATTAATCAGGTTTCACACTCTGTGTGGAGTGTGACATGGGGTCTCTGTCTTATGACCATGGGATCATGACCTGAACTGAAATCAGCAGTCAAACAGTCAACCAACTGAACCACCCTGGTGCCCCTCACCCAGTCCACTTTTTTTTTTTTTTTAAGTTTATCTATTTTGAGAGAGAGTGTGAGCAGGAGAGGGACAGAGAGAGAGGGAGTGAGAGAATCCCACGAAGGCTTCATGCTGTCAGCACAGAGCCAAGCATGGGGCTCAAACCCACAAAAAACGAGAATATAACCTGAGCTGAAACAAAGAGCTGGACGCTCAACCATCTGAGCCACCCAGGAGCCTCACCCAGTTCACTTTTTCAGTCACCTTTAGGAACACACATTTTCTGACAGTTTTGAATCAAGATTAAAAAAATAGTATTGAATCACTATATTGTACACCTGAAACTAATATTACACTGTATATTTAAGTGGAATTTAAATAAAAACTGAAAAAAGATTATTAAAAAATACTGAAAAAAATCTGCTTAGTAAGGCACCATGATGTTCCCAGGATGTGAAGTTTATCATGCTCTGTATATTATAAATGGTACTGAAATGCAAGTTTATGATTCAGATCTGTAGAACCACACTTCTCCTGGGAAACTGCCAGTTTGGCAACATAGAAGCCAATTGTTAATGCTAAAGGCTTGTTACCTTAAGGTTTACCTCTAAAGCTGTGATAAGCTCATGAGTTTCATTTGATATTTCAATTTCCAAAATTTTAAATTCTGTGACTGTTTCCATGTTGAAATCCACATGGTAATACTGTTTTGTAGCTGAATGTTCTTATGAGTCACATTGGTCTGTTATGCAAGGATGTGTTGATAGAATAAGCTTCTTTCAGGGAATGGTTTTTCAGGCATTTTAACATAAATACCTCATATTTCTACCATAAAGATGTTGGGTTTCTAGTCTTTCAAAGTATTCTTTCCAATAATTCCTTATCTACCAATGCTAGTGCTAATATATTATATATATATATTATATAATATAATAATGTGTGTGTGGGAGGGTGTATTTTTGGCATGATGAGTAACCAGACATCTTTTTATCTGATGCTCCTTGGTGGTTTATATATAAAGGACTTAACTTTCATACGCATCCTTGTATGCACTTGTAGCCTTTTGAGGTAAAAACAAGTACACACATGTAAGCACATTTACATAGTGTATGTATTACAGTTCGTAATTCCCATCAGCACTAATAATTACCCAAAAAAGGCAGATATCAGAACTTTCTCTTTCTCTTTATTCTTTGTGGAGTTTAATTCATAGTACTAATCAGAGAAGACAAAATTGACTCTATACCTACAATTTATTGTGTATATTTTCTAGCATAGAGATTTTCATTTAATGTTAAACAATCTGTTAAACTAATGGCTCTTAACCAAGGTCTCATAACCTTCTCATGCATTTAAATAAGTTGAAAAGTGATTTCCAAATAATTTGATTCTAAAAAAGTTAATGTACCCCAATTTTTAAAGTAAGAAAGAAATTTGAATGGATTAGAAATAATCCCTGTAGCATCACTGTAACTCACTGGAATCCTAAAGACTTTGTTGAGAGAGAAAGGATAGAGTTAAGACTGGTGTGTTGGGAACTGCACCCGAGGTCAGCCCTTGTGCATGGGCCATGCAGGTGAACCTCACTGCTGGGCAGATGTAGCCAGAAATAAAATAACAACCCTTGCCTTGTATTAATGGCCCATATCAGCTGACTAATTTCAGTACGTCAGTCTTCATCTGCTTACTTTGCTCTTGGAAAAAAAATTCTGATTATTGTAGAGTGAAGGGTAGTACTGCTTTTCAGTAATGAGATGGTTGCCTATGTAAGTACTGTAAACTCTTTGCTTGTGCCATACTTTGGTTTTCTGTAGCTACCCAGAGCCAATCATTGGTAGAAACGCTCCTAATACCATGCTCTCCATGATGTTGAAGTGAATGACAAAGAGGCCCATCACCAACTACCACATTCCAAACTTGTTATTCTGCAGATAATAACTAGCTCCCTAACCGTAACATTTGCAGGACTGACACATTTATAGTAACTTGAGGACTTTTGTTCTGTTTACTTCCAGCTCTCTGTGTTCCTTCAGTTTTCTGGAGGTGCTTGCAGATAGCAGTCTTGAGCATAACCCAGGCTCTCATTTTCTTTAATTTTCTTTCCTTTTTTTTAATATTTATGTATTTTTGAGAGACAAAGAGACAGAGCATGAGCAGAGGAAGGGCAAAGAGAGGAGACATGGAATCTGAATCAGGCTCCAGGCTCTGAGCTGTCAGCCCAGGGCCTGACATGGGGCTCGAACTCACAGACTAAGAGATCATGACCCAAGCTGAAGCCGGATGCTCAACCGACTGAGCCACCCAGGCACCCCCTTTAATTTTCATTTCTAATGGCCATATTCCTATAGCAACTTACTTCCTTGGTTCTAACTGGATTTTGTCATTCCTAGGAACTGCAAGCCTCTGATACTTGTTTTTTAAGCCTCCTTCTCCCTGACCACCTCTCACATCTTTCTGGCTCTCCTCTCCCTTCAATAAATCTGCAGCGCATGGGGACATTCAATCCATTTATTTTACTGTTTTTATAATATAGTAAAGACTCCTTGGGGTCTTTCACTTTCCCCCTTACTTAGTTTTGATTCGTTCCATTGTACCTCCCACACACTGTTAACATGAAGATAAGAGCTGTAATATGAGGCCAACAAGCCTTTTATTAGGGATAAAAGAATTGCAATTAGAGGGCACAGCGTTAGGTAGAAACCCAAATAGTGTTTCACTTGTAGAATGAAAGCAAGGGGGTTTTTATGAGGAAAAAGAAGGGAGTGATAACACGCGTTGAAGAATGGAAAGAAAAAAATTTCAATAGATGGTAACAAGCTAGGCTACTCTGGGTTATACATTGATTGACTGCTGATTCTGTCTTCAGAAAGTTCACAACCATCAGTCCTGTGATCAATATGGCTGTTCTCCTACTGAGTTCTTGGGCAATTGCTTGCCCTTTTGCCTAGTCCAAAGGTTACGGCTCAGTTCAAACAAAGGCAGGTAAGACAGTTTCTCTGCAATGGCCACTCCAGCTCTATTTAAAATGGCTCCAGTCATGTCAGCTTTTCACAATACATACTAACTTCCTTACTCTCCCCAGACTTAATTTCCAAAAGGCTGAATCTGATAGAGCAAAGCCTCTGTATATTTCAAGAAGATGAACATGGCATGGCTGGAGAAAAACACAACCATGTTGATTTACTTCACTTTAAATTTCTCATCATAAATGTAAAGTGAACCCTTAGAACTGCCAGGCAGTTTTATTCCATTTTTTTTTTGAGTTAATTCAATTTCTTCTTCCAGCTTAATATTTCACATAATTCAGTCCTTCTCAAACTTTTAACACCTCCATCTTCCCCCTCCTTGCTGATGACTTCTCCCTAATGAAAATGATGTAGCAGACACAATTAGAAAAGATTGTTATCTTCTTACCTCTACATCTATCATTTTCTTTTTAATACATATTATCAAGTAATTTAGACCTATAAAAAAACCACTGACATGTAAAAAATACTATTCAGCTAGTGGGCTAATGATATATGTATCAATATGGATAAATATTTTTCAAAAAATAATGAGTCAAAAAGATACATAATTTATATAAAAATTTTAGGCTTTCAACATGATCTTTTATATTGTTTAAGAGTACATAGATTTGCAAAAATATAAAGACATGAGAGAGGTAAGGGAAAATCATAGATTTGGAGTCATGATTAATTCTTTTTTTCCCCCTTCACCGCAGAAGAAACAGCTTCATTAGGGGTCTAAGCATGACAGGGAGCCCCAGTCAGTCACAGAGAAGAGAGGTCAATATTGGTACAGGACAAGCATCCAGCACTACAGAAATCTCCTCTCAAAAACTAAATGTGAATCTGAAACTTCCGTCTTAATATCGTAACAGAAATGCTGCTGAGTTTAGCCCATGTAAGACTTCCGGAAGCTCCAGGTTAAATAATGGTGGGGTGGGTTTTTTTGTTTTTTGTTTTTTGTTTTGGTGTTGTTTTGTTTTGTTTTGTTTGCATAAAAGGGAAGTCTCCAGCACAGCTGAATCAGGGCTATATACAAGGTTATGGGTAGGGATGGAAGAAATAGATAAAAGGATGGAGGGAATGCTCTTCTCACTCACACTAGGTCACCTCAGTGAGCAGGTGAGAGGAGCCATTATCTATCTGGAGGGAGGGAAAGAGTAAGAATACAATTGAGAAGGATTACATAAAGGACCTGCATTTTATTTTCAGTTTTTAGTGGGAGTAAGGTATTATTATTTTCTTTTTCCTTTTAAATAACTATTTATCCCAGCATGCTTTATTGATTCTTTTATCAAATCAGTACTCCAAGAGAGTACTGATTTGCAATACTGCTTCTAACATATATGAAATTCTTTCTAAATCTGGGCCTGTTTCTGGATTTTCGTTTCTTCTTTTTTTCTTGGTATATTCCTGTACCAATTATCACAGTCAGTTTAGCTTTATAATGAGTCACCAGACCTGACAGTCTTTTATTGTCGTGGACCTTCTTGGACATTTTCACTTCTATATAAATGTGGGAGTTAGTCTTTCTAGTTGCATTAAAAATGCAGTTAATATCCAAACAGTTTGTAGAAAAATTAACTTTTGGATATTAAATCTTTTTGCTTATGTGTAGGTTATTTTTTAAGGTTTTTAAAAATTTTAAACTTTATGTTTTTATTATATATTTTATGTCTTATGTTTTTAATAATTTTCTTCATTTTTCCCTAAAGGTCTTATACATTTTTATTGGACCTCTTTCTTTTTTGTTTTATTTTATATTTTTATATTAAGAACAATTAACATGAGATCTCCCCACTTGACAATTTTTTATAGTGCACAGTATAGTATTGTTGACTATAAGTACGATGTGCAGCAGATCCATAGAGCTTATTCGTTTTGCTTAATGGACTTATTTCTAAGTATCATATGTTTTATTGCTATAGAATATGAAGGAAGATCAACCTTTCCTGTAATGTTTCAGTTGGGTGCTGGGTACGCATGCTTATTTTTGTTGTTGTTGTTACTTCTTTTTATATGTCTGAAATACTTAAAAATAAAAATATCAAAATTTTCCAGTTCATTTCTATCACATGTAGAATAAACTTCAAATACCTAAAAAAGGATACATTTTTTACCTTTCTGACCTCAATTCCTACGCGTCTCCTTTTTGCTTACTCTATTCCAGTCAGGCTGAGGACTTTGTGTTTTTGAATATATTAAATTCTTTACACTCACTATTTCTTCTATTTAGAACTTTCTTTTCCTTTTGGATCACTTTGTAAGAGTTTGACTCATACCCTTTCTCAAATATAATTTTCTGAGAAAGACCTTTCTTGATTTTCCTTTCTGAAATATCTCACTTTCCTCTCATTGTCTTCTGCCCTTTATCCTCCTCTGTTTCTTTGATATTTATTTTCTACATATTTGATGTATTTATATTCAAACATATGTTTGTTTATTTGTTAACTGTCTGTCTTCTCTATTTGCCTGTTGATTTCCAATGTGGCTGTGATCTTATCTTTCTTGTTCACTGCTTTGATCCGGCTCATAGGATAGACCTTTGTACATATACAGAGAGAGATGATGTCACCAGCCACAGCAGAATGAAGGATTTATGCCAGTTCTAAGGAAAGAGATGCAAAAGGAAAATCTTTCCTACTTTACTCTAATATTATTAGAGTAGGAAAAAATGGACAAAGTATCATCTGCCTGTACAGCCCTAGAGGTAATAAAAAGTAGATTCAGTCACCTTATCTCATGTCTTGGGGCCAAGAGGGAACATTACTCTTCAGAAAAAGTCTGCTCCCCTCAGAATTTTCCAAAGCTTTTTGCCAGCAAGCCTGTGGAGAACATATAGGCTTGACCATGTAATAAGCTTTTATTAATGATTATTCTCTTTGGCTTGTTGGGGGATATAATTTAAAGCACAGGGGCACCTCTTATAGATTTATTGCAAATGTGTTACTTTGTAGGAATATAGGATGGTCTGGGGTCATACCAGCACCAGATTTGTTTACCAGGCTTTGAAATGACATCTTGTTGCTCTTGTTTTTATTTAGTTTGTATGTTGTTTTTAAGGCTTTTAAGGTGAAACATTTATTTGATGCATCCCAAGGCCATATCTGTTGAGACATATTCAAATTGTTTTTTGCAATGGTCTGGTGAACTTAGGACACACTTGCATAGCCAGCCAAGTATGAGTCACCCAACAAAAGGGAAAGTTAGGAGGAGATTAAATCTGATTAGGATTCAAATACATGAGGTGATAAAGGAGCTGCCTCTGCTGCCAGGCAAAGCTACTCTCTATGTGGCCAACAATGAGCCTTCAGTGACCAGTTATGTTAATCAGACACCTGCTATAAACAATATGTTCATAGGAAAGTTAATAAACAGTACCAGGCCAATGTCTGTTATGAGTCAGCAAAAATGGACTGTTTAATCAGAGCAAATGTTTAAATATTAAAAAGGAGCATTATTCTTATTGTTAAAATAAAAATCAATGATAGCTGGTATGCAGTCTCCTTTGTGGGGCCTAGTTTGTTGTTGCTGCATATAATGAATTTTAAAAACTGGTAGCTGCCAGCTAATATCCAGGAAATTATTATTTGTAGCGGTTTCTGAAGACAAATGCATTGAAATTAAAAATATAGATTTAGTTCACCAATACTTCTAGTGTCTTAATCAGCTCAGGCTGCCATAACAAAATACCATAGACTGGGTGGCTTAAATAGCAGACATTTATTTTTCCTTCTTCTATAGATAGAGACTGGGAAGCCCAAGATCAAAGTGCTAGCAGATTCAGTTCTTAGTGACGGCCCTCTTTCTGGCTTCAAGATGGCTACCTTCTCACTATATTCTCACAAGGCGGTGAGAAGAATCTCTGGTGTGTCTCTTTTTACAAGGGCACTAATTCTGTCATGAAGCTCTGCCCTTATGTTCTTATCTAAACCTAATTATCTCCAAAGGTCCCATTTTCTAATACTATAACATTGGGGGTTAGGAGTTCAACATATGAATTTGGAGTGCACAAATTCAGTTTATAACAATAGAGGAACACATATTACATATAAAGCAACACATCTACAGGTTCATAAATTTAATCACTTTGCATCCTTTCTTGTTTCTGTTCTGGGCAAAGGACTCAACTATTAAATCCACTTTGGTTACTGTGGCCAACTCATGCTTAGTCTTAGCAATACTTGATGGGAGTGAAGTCCTACTTGATGAGAGTAATAATCATGGTCTTTTTATAGAAAATTGATCTGGTGATTCCCTTCTCAGATTGGTATCTCTATTATAATTTAGTTCTTGCTGAGATCATAATTACAAGTCATATAGGAAAGTACTTTGAGGGGCGCCTGGGTGGCTTAGTCGGTTAAGCGTCCGACTTTCGCTTAGGTCATGATCTTGCGGTTCGTGGGTTCGAGCCCCGCGTCGGGCTCTGTGCTGACTGCCAGCTCAGAGCCTAGAGCCTGTTTCAGTCTGTGACTCCCTCTCTCTCTGACCCTCCCCTGCTCACGCTCTCTCTCTCCTAGAAATAAATAAAAAACATTAAAAAAAAAAAAAAGAAAAAAAGGAAAGTACTTTGACATGAAACTAGAAGTCTCCTTGCTTTGCCAGTCTGTAAATATCTTACAACTAAACGTATGTGTAATTACTTTTTCTGAGAGGTTATAAAAATAAATAATAGATTTGATTACTTGTAAATATTTATAACAAATTATTTCCTTAAAATAGATATACATTTCATCAGTAAACAAAATGTGTAGAAAAAAACAAACAGAAGTGTAGCAGAATGATTATTTTTTGTTCTGAACATTAATCCTTCATAGTCACAGTTTATATATTTAAGATATTACCATAAAATATATATTTTCATAGAATTTCCTAGTTCCAATGTTTATAAATGTGTAAAATGTCAAAAACAATATCAAGTTATTAAAGTTCTGTTTAGAACATTCTACCAGCAGCATTATTTAATTATTTATAAATTAAACATGGATTAGTCCCTCATTACCCAGAGAAGTAGCTTTCATTTTGTGTGACTACGCTTCTCAACTTTGATGAGGAGTCATTTTTTCACATTTGTGTAGCTCTTTGAACTTTTTCACAGTGAAGAAAAAAACATTTTTATGTAATATATTCTTGCCATATATGTTATAATTATTTTCCAGTCATTTAATTCTGATACTTTATCTTATCTTGTATAATACAAAAATTTTATATTGCTATCAATGTATATTTTTATGTCTTTTTTCTTGGTTAGAAAAGTATTTTAAACTCTAAGTTATACATAAAACCTACTAAAATTTTCTTCTAAAATTATTATATTTTACATATCTTTAATTATCCAGAATTTACATCTGGATATGATGTGAGTAGGGGTTCGACTCTCTTCCAAATGGATATCTGCTTTTATCAACGTCATTTACTAAGTTAATTATCTCTGGACCACTGAATGAAAATACTTTTCTCTACATTAAGTTCCTATATATACTTAGATTTAATTAAAGACATTTATGCTTAACTGGATTAACTGACTGAACCACCCAGACACTCTCTTTTTCATTATTATTAGCTTTTATCTTTAATAATTTTCTTTTAGTTATTTTATCATTTTAAAACACTTGAAGATGAAGATCAGGGGTGCCTGGGTGGCTCACCTGGTTGGTTAAGTGTTTGACTCTTGATTTTGGCTCAGGTCATGATCTCATGATTTGTGAGTTAAATTCCCGAATCAGGCTCTGTGCTAACGGTGTGGAGCCTGCTTGGGATTCTCTCTCTCCCTCTCTGTCTTTGCCACCCCTTCACTCATGCTTTCTCTCTCTCAAAATAAATAAACATTAAAAAAATTGAAGATAAGTATTAAATTTCTTCATTTGTAGTCATTTCCTCTTAACAATGAAGTAATACAAAGCTATAAATTAGATCTTATCTTAATTGTTTTGATTTGAAGTATTCCCTTTTTGCTTTTTATAGGCACTGGGTAATTTCAGTCCCTTTATTTTAATTTTTCTTTAACAAGGTATAACTTCTACACTCTAAAGTGCACAAATCTTAAGCATACCCCTAAATGAATTTTACATATATATACATGCATACATATAATCTGTTTAACTGCCACCTAGATCAACATACGGAACATTTACATCACCTCAAGAAAGTTCCCCTGTGCCCATTCACATCACTATACCAATTCTAGGAGATAACTACCAGATTGATTTGCATCACTAGAGACAAGTTTTATATTTTTGTATAAATGGAATCATCTAGCATGTACTCTTTGTTTCTGACTTTCTTCACTTCTAACGTCTGTAGGAATCACCTATGTCCTATATAAAAGTATTTCATTCTTTTTTGTTGTTTGGAACTCCACTGTATGAATGTATCATGATTTGTTTATTCATTCTTTTATTGCTGGCAGTTTGATTTATTTTCTATTTAAGGTTATTATACACAAACTGTTATGAACATGTACATATTTCCGGTAAACATGGATTCATTTCTTTAGAGTATGTACTTAAGGAATGGGATAATTTGATTGATTCAAAAGCTACTTTAGAAGTATGTTATTAATTTTTAATTCATTAATACTTTAATCAATCTGTATATTTTTAATTTCCAATGTAATTGGGTTATATTCAGAGGATATGTAAAATATAAACTTTTTAAAATATTTTATTTGGAAATAAGGCAAAATTTATATCCAAGTTGGTTTAGTTTTTTAAACACAATTTTGTTATGGCTTTGGCAATTATTTTTGTCTTCTGGATCTATCTGGTTCTGAAAGTGCACAGTTTCTGTATGTATAGGTCTGATTCTGCATTTTGTTTTCTATTAATTATTTTATAATTCTAATAGATTTTGCCTTATATATTGAGCAGCCATATTGTCTGGGCATAGACATTTTTGATACTTATATTTTCTCATATGTCTTGTCCTTTGCCATTCCATTTCTTTTTTCCTATTTTTTAATCAAGCCACTTTTTTCTTTCTATTTCTCAACTGAAAAATTTTACTTTATTTTCAGTATTGTTCCATCACTTGAAATTCTGTTTTTTAAATAACCATATAACTGGATTTTGTGTTTTCAGTTAATTAAGTCCAGTTTATTATATATCTTTGTTTTTTCCCCCTTTTTCCTATTATTTCAATCAAGTCACTTTTTTCTTTTTATCTCTTAACTGAAAATTGTTTACTGCAATGTTTCATTCAATTTTAGTGACTCTTTTTCTTAATCACAATCCAACAGAACAAAGTACTATTTCTACTCACTCTTTTCAATCTAGAATGCTTTTACTCTGCTCTTTTCCCGATTCTCTAGTTCTACAGAGATATTTAACTATTTTTACTTCCACATTATTTGATTTGTCCCTGCAGAATTAATATTTCTTTTCCAAGATTCTTATTTAGTACTTATTTTATGAATGATCTCAGTCTCTTTCTTATTGTCCATTTTGATTTAAATCTTTCTATCTATGTATCCATCCATCCATTCAGCAATATAAATGTACATATGTAGTTATTATTTACCATTCTCTACTCTCATTTTCATCTTCCTCTGTCTTGTGGCTTTTCTTCTAATTAATATTTTGTTGGTTATTATCCTCAGATGGAAAACATGGGGAATGTGGCCTCATTATTTTTGCACTTCCAAAATATACTTTTTTCTTACAAGTGAACAATCCTTTGATTTTATATAAATGTATTGAATTATATTCCTTTTTTTGGCAATTAGAAGATTTTATGGTACTTTTTAAAACTTTCTATGTTGATGAGAAGTCCAATGCCTGGCTGATTTTTTTTTCCTTTTTAACTAATTGCATTTACAGTTTTAATTAGAATTCTGGAACTTGGTAAGTCTTTTCTACCTATAGAGTCAAATCTGGATTAATTCAGGCAAAAAAAATTTTTTTTACTTGATTGATTAGCCTTCCCTCTCTTCCTCCCTCTCCTTACTTCTTATAAAACTTCTGTTTACATGTTATACTTCTTGGGTCTGTTGTCATGTTGTTTATATTTTCTCTGGAGATATTGAGAAATTCACTATTCCCCCTCCTCACTATGTCTTGAATTCATTTCATCCACTATCTTCTAGGCTACTAAATCAAACTTTAGTAGTAATTATGCTCTTTTTCAATTTACAAACTTAATTATTAAAATTGTATTTTTATTATTATGGAAAGACTTTTTAAAAAAATTTCTAATTGTACTTACATTTCTTTACCTTATTTTATTTAAGTGGTTTTCTGTTTCCATCAGCAATTGTGTTCTTGTTAGGAGCCATTTATTTTGGGTGTTCTATTTCTTCTTCTTCTATCTGGCTCTTGGGTTCATGAAGTATAAAGTTATATTTCTTTGCTTATATTTAGTTCTTGGTGGCCAGGGGCAGCTGCTGGTTACCTGAGGTTGTGAGAGTCTGTATAATGTTGAGAGGAGCAGGTCTCTGCCCTATCGTTTGTCAAGGACTGGCTGGCAAGTTGTCAGTAGCTTGCAAGGCACCAGGAAGAACTCCAAGAACCCTGTCTGCTTCCTGGTGACTTAACAGTAAAGGCTCTCTCAGCATCTAGTGTCAGAATCACTGTACTCACTCATTTGCTCCCCTGTACACTTCCAGTGAAAGGGAGACTCGTATTTGCTCTCTGGGATTGGCAGTCCTTTGTTTCCAAGGGTCTTATCACTCCTGGTCCCGTCTCTCAGAATAAGGGGTGGTATTCTGATCCTTGTCCCAGGACTCACTACCTTAGCCTCCAATGTTTTTTACAGCCCAGAGAAACTCAGGGAACCCCTTGTGTCACTGAGACATTCCAAGTCCCTCCAGTCTGGAGAGTAAAGCCAGTGCTTCAATCAGTTTGACTGGAGTGGCAGAGAAGGGTAGCTGTTATGAGTCCAAAGGGTCAATATAACCTAATTGATGTATTCAAGTATTACCCTCATCTCCCAAATTAGAAAATGGAGTCATTGAAATTCAGTTGTTGTCTCAGTCACACCTAGTTAATCTAATGAAGACTTTTATGTTGTTGAGTTAAAGATATTTAAATAATAGCTTATCCTTAAAAATGTTAATGAAATCATTGTCTAAAGGGTCAACTGAGTTTTATACTCTGCAACTCAATGACATATGAATGCATTTTGACCTAAAACCTCTGACTCTTTCTGAGGGAGGCTGAAAGATTCATATATTTAAGTAGAATTAAATAATTACAAAAAGTAGAATAAAGTTTTCTTTCTGTTTCTTAGATAGAAATTGAGTTATTCTGTATAGAACTTGTGAGTATCGTGAGGTAATTATTTGCATGGTAGCACAATGAGTGAGAGGAAAAGTTTTTGTCTTGTTTTTTACCTTCCTTCCATTTCCTGTTTTCCTCCTCATTCTTTTCTTCCTCTTCTTTTAAAATATATAGGTGCTAAGAAACATGGCAAAGAGGAAAATTGAGATGACGGATTATTCACTGGCACTTCTTGCTTTCTAACTAATAGATGGATTTGAGGTCTTGTGTAAGGAAGCGATATGCCCATAAACAAAAAGAACTGTGTATGATTAACCTGGTGACACTTTGGGTCAAAACTAACTCTTATGGGTCCATGTAAGAAAATGCAACAGCCCAGAGTGAGTTAGTGAGCCAGTCTGCCCTTGGCATTGCTTCCTCCCAGAGTGAAAGGAAATTTGGGACCCTGCAACCTTATAGTAGCTAGACCAGCAGGGAGTTGCTATGCCCAGTAGAGCAACAGGAAAGGTTGGGACTCTTGAGAAAGTAGTGTTTATGTGGGGACGTGTTGGTGCTAAGTAGCTGATGGGCATCAGGCTCTCAGTGAGGAGGCAGGATGGAAAAGCATGGATACGTTGTGTCTATATGCAAGTGACATATATTTTGGAGACTCTGATATAACTGAGGGAGTCTATGGAAATCATGATGTCTTAGAATCCTATAGATAGAAAATGAAGAACAATTAGGATTTGTGCCTTAAAGCTAATTAAACTATTTATTCTCTTAGGTTCATGACACCTGGAACGTTCAAATTACATTTCTGTACATGAGGGGAAAAAAGCCTTTTGAGATTTAACTGATCTGCCTACTACTCTGAGCAGTACTTTCTTCATTTTTGTTTCCCTCCTCAGCACTACGGAAGTAACAGTCTATAAATTGTTTCCTCTGCTGATGTTCTGGGCTCCAGCCTTTGGAGAATGATATCCTCTGAGCCCACTGATGTAAGATAAATCTCTTGCCTTTCAAGATATCCAAGTACTGCTTACTTCTTCTGCCGGGTGATCCGGACCAGATTTGTAACAGTAGAAAACTAATCACAAATTTGTATAATACTTTCTCTGTGTTGTAGACAGCATCAAGTTGCCCTTACTCACTTTTACTGGATTCAGGAAGGTGATTTCTACCTAGCAAAAGAACAGTAATGCCTGGTAAATGATCTCTTTTGCTGTTTGACAAGAAATCACATCATAGGAATTTAACGTCATCTCTCTGCTATCTACTCTAGATCAAATAATGCGATCTATTGTCTGTTATTTATTGTATGGTTGATGTGTCCTGAACAAGGAAGCTTAATTGAGGTATTCTCTGTTTCCTTTACTTATTTTTCCCTAAATGCGGAACTCCCCAAGAGTTTTTCTTTACTTACTTCCTACACTTTTCCCCAGTGTTTATCTTAGGTGACCTCATTACCTCCTTTCTCAAGTTTCATTGTCATTTATATGTTAAAGACTTCCAAGGAGTGCCTGGGTGACTCAGTGGGTTAGGCATCAGACTCTTGGTTTTGGCTTAGGTCATGATCTCATGGCTACTATGTGGGTACAAGCCATTCATCAGACTCTATGCTGGCAATGTGGAGCCTGCTTGGGAGTCTCTCTCTGCCCCTCCTATACTTGTGCTGTCTCAGTCTCTCTCAAAATAAATAAATTAACTTAAAATGAAAAGACTTTTCTCTCTCTCTCTCTCTCTTTCTCTTTCTCTCTCTCCCCCCCCTTCCTCCTACCCACTCTCCCTCCATTCCTCTTTCTCTCTGGCCTAACTTCTAGGCTGAGCTCTTTTCTCAAATTTCCAGTATTCTATGCGTCATTTCCATTTCAATATCCACGGGAACCTAAAATCTGTTGTTATTCTTTCCACTTGTTTCATACCATCCAATCATTTTCTGTGTTCTCTTGATTCTTTTTTTCATGGTATCTCTGACTTCCTTTCCTTCCTTTCTTTTTCTTTATTTATACCTTATATCTGACCCATAATTCTTAAGAATATGGTCCTGAGACAGTACATTAAACGTTCTTTTCTTTTTTTTAAAAGACATAAAATGTATTGCTTTGTTCAAAACGTATTGTCTCTTTTCTGAGAAGCTTGAGTCATACCAGAATATTCCTACATACCATGGAGACCTAATTCAAAGGAACTTAGTAATGACATTTGAGGCAGATGATGGTGAGTAGAAGACCCATTTCCTGGTCTCCCTCATCTACTTAGTTTGTACTAAGTTAGCAGAGATCTACTCTAATTTTAAGGTAATTTATCACTTTTAAACTTGTTAGTTATTTACTCCCTACAAGCTCCGTGGTAAGAGTAGACTTACCTACATACTTGATACTGAATTTGGCCATGTTAACTAGCTTTAGCTAGTTTAGCTACATTGTGGGTGGAATATGCTTTATAACTCTTTGGCTTTGGGCTCAGCCATGTGACTTGATTTAGCGAACGGATGGATATTAGTAAATATGACACTAGCATACTTGACGTGTGCTTGCATGGTTAGTCTTCATGTGCCTAAGTCATGTGCCCCAACTAGCCATCTGGTCCAAGGATAAGAGACATGAATCAGACTGAAAACTGACCTGCTGCTTATATCTGCCTAGATAAACCTGGCTTAGTTTAGCTGACCCCCACATGAACCAACTAAACATTTATCATTGATAGTGATAAAAATGAGACGTAAATATATGCTTATTATTTTGAGTCCCTAATAGTCTCTGCTGCTTGTTTCACAGCAGTAGTTCCCTAATACAAGTTTCCAAAGGATTTTTTTAAACCTCAAATAAGCCAAGTGTTTCAGTATGTGATATTTATTAAGGGAGGTAAAATTTGTATACTTTGTAAAGATTGTCATGCTATTATTAGAGGAAAAGGAAGGAATCAAAATAGATATTTAAAGTATCTTTTCACTCAGCAATCTAATTCAGCAGATCTTAAACTTTAATGTGATTAAGAATCACTTGGGTAGATCATTGAAATTACAAATCCCTGTTTTTAGCCCTAGCAATCGTTTAGTTAGATTTGGGTGACTACAAGGAATCTGTATTTTTTAAAAAATTGCTTTAATGTTTATTTATTTTTGAGAGACAGAGCATGAGCAAGGGAGGAGCAGAGAAAGAGGGAGACACAGAATCCAGAGCAGGCTCCAGGCTCGGAGATATCAGCACAGAGCCCGACTTGGGGCTCAATCTCAATTGACCATGAGATCATGACCTGAGCTGAAGTTAGTCACTTAACCAACTGAGCCACCCAGGTGCCCCAAGGAATATGTATTTTTAACTATCACTGACAGGTAATTATTTTGCAGGTAGTCCAATAAACATTGGTTTCATTTTTTTTTCTCTCATTCTTTTCTCTTCCAAGATGCCATAGAGAGAAAAGTATAAGATATATTTGGGTGACACATAAAACATATATGATGTAGAAAATGAAATGATAAGTATTCTATTCTGTTCTCTTGTACTCTTCTGAATCTTTATCCAATATGAGTTGAAGATTGAAGAGTGACATTACCTTACTATTTTTGGTTTCCTGTAGTTTACATTATGAACTCAGAAAGCTTTAATTTTTATTTTAGTATTATTTCTATTTAATACCAAACACTTCTCCAGGGGCCTCTTTTCAACCAATGTTCCCTTTGGCAGTGAAATCCACTTACCTTAACTGACTGTGATTATACTTCAACCTAGTTCTCAGAGTCATGATGGTAATATTCATTTTACTATCCCAAAAGGCTCTTAGTATTCATCAAATATTTGATTAACATTGTCTAATAAAGCTTATAGAATGCAGAAACATGAAACCTAACTCCACCATGATTTTTACTACTGTCTTGCTCATTAACACTGTGAGTTGCTTCTCTAAAATAATTAAAATCCATAATTGAATACACTAGAATAATTTTGGAAAATTAATTATTCCAGTACTTCCATTTGGAAAGCTTGCATTATTTATTACAACTAAATGGATAAATGTGACCCTTTTTTTTTTTCTTTTCATTTCACACTTATTCTTTAGGAGGGAATATTTGTTTTGCATATGTGTGTTTTTTGAGAGAGTGAGTAATAGTTCTTAAGCTATGTTGACAAAAACATAAGGATAACTTGGGCACTATAAATAATATGAGTGCAGAATTCTTATTCACCTTCAGAAATTGGCTCATTATACTAAGAAATATTCAACTACCTCTCCTCACTTAGTATGTTGTCCAAGTTTTAAATTATTCCATAACTTTAGAAACAAAATGTAAGATGGGAGATTGTAAATCTTTCAAAGATTCTCTTTGGAAGAAGGAGACCAGATTTATCTTCTACTAACTTTGGACTTATGGTCCTCTGGTTAGCTAGAGTAGGTTTGGAATACATGTAGTTCATTAGTCTGTATTAGCTCTATACTTGAAAATTACATCTAGTTCATGGTTGCATTATTTATATAAGAGAAGAATTGGAAGTATTTTGTAAGCTAGGAAATAAAAACCTAAACAAGGTATTTTGAACTTAGATTAAATCCCTCTTGGCTATATTCACATAGCAATCCAAACAATCGTACAGTAGGAAGCTAAGAGTATTTTTATTAAAAGCACTTCAATTCAGCTTTATGAGATGAAAGTTATTCAGAGCAGTGTATGACTGTAGTGACTTCATTTTTTTGAAACACATATTTATGAGAAATAGCAAGGGCCTCAGCAGAAATTACACAATTAATATTTTAGAAGGTCTGGGGTTCACTCAGTCAGCAGTAATATGAGGTGGTTGGGTCATAAGTCACAAGTATGCTTGGATTTCATAATTGTAAGCTTTACCTCTGACTTAGTAGAATAATTCAACTGACAACACAGAATCAAATGAAAATACTGAAACAACTTAAAAATGAAATAAATTAACCTAATATGAAAGGTCAAAAGCTCTCCATTAAAATTTATATTTGTGAATTCTCTCAACTTAAGCCAAATAAATTTCTATAATAAAAGGTTAAAAATGCCACTGCCATTTCTATAACCAAATTTTGTGGCCTGAAACAAAACTTGCAGATCTAGATTTTGTATGGTATCAGTGGAAAACACTGCAGAAATCTCCAAGTTTCTAAACCATTTCCCCTTTGCCTTCTACATTTTTACTCCCGAGTCTCATCTCACCTCCCCAACCCTTATAAACTATTTTTTCTTTTTTAAAAAATATTTTCTTTATTTTTGAGAGAGAGATAGAGACAGCATGAGCAGGGGAAGGTCAGAGAGAGAGGGAGACACAGAATCTGAAGCAGGCTCCAGGCTCTGAGCTAGCTGTCAGCACAGAGCCTGATGCGGGGCTCGAACCCATGAACCGTGAGATCATGACCTGAGCTAAAGTCGGATGCCTAACCAACTGAGCCACCCAGGCGCCCCAACCTTTATAAACTTTTTACTTGTGTTTTCTAGGGGGAGTTTGTCCACTGAAATAATATTATTTAATTTACATTTTCTGTTGAGCAGAGCTCATGTTCACCCAGAAACCAAGGGGTTGATTAGTCAGTGCTAATAACCACAATATGTAGCCCATGAATGACTTTTGTAATGGACTTAGCTTTTTAAAAAGGTTTATGATTTCATGCAGTACTACATGTTTAAAAGTCATAAGAGCAGAGGCTATAGTCTATCTTATTCTTTAAGTACCTAGCACTCAGCATGTACCTGACAAAAAGATGTGTAATAAGTATTGGTTAAATACGAATGAATGAAATTTAAGAGCAATAAACAAATAATTTTGAAGACTGCTATAATGAAGGCCATGGTATTCTGAAACAGATTTATATTTATCAAATATTTATCAAGGGCACATTATGTATCAGACACTATTTATACAGACCTGGGACATACAAAAGAAAGAGGAAAGACACTATCACTGTCCTATTGTGATATCTAATCCAATGCAGGATGTAGAAGATTAGAGCACACAATAGTAAAGTCAGCTACAGGGGAGGACATTGTGCAAACCAAAGATGAGGGAGAGGAAAAAAAAAAAAGAATGGAGTAAGCAAGTAAATGAGGCTGAGGAAGGTAACTAGGCTCACATCTGCCATGGAATTGTGAGTCATGTTGTAGAGGCTGGGCTTGATCCCATGAGCTGTGATGAAATGTCTAGGTAGGAAACCCAGAAATTTAAATGAAAAGTATGTGTTCGGTTATAAAAAATGGATGACTTTAGTGACTTGCTTCCAGAGAAGAGTATGGAAAGAGAAAAATGGAACTTCTTAGTGGAGAAATCTGACAAACATTGTAGTACCCAAGTGATGGAGTCACTGTCACCAGTGATGTCACATGGTACCATGTGCTGTGTGATAGTATGTGATGAAAAGAGCACCTCTGTGGTACTATTTCCAAAAACCCGTTGCCTCAGTTTAATCATGAGAAAAATATCAGATCCAAATGGGAGGATATTCTATAAAATATTTAACCAGCACTCCTAAAAACACTCGAGGTCATGAAAAACAAGAAAAGACTGAAAGATGATTATAATAATAGGATACTAAAGAGATAAAAAAACAAAACAAAAATGCAATGTGCTTTCCTGGATTAGATCCTGCAGAAATAGAAATAGGACATTAATGGAAAAACATAGGGGCACCTGGGTGGCTCAGTGGGTTAAGCCTCAGACTTCGGCTCAGGTCATGATTTCATGGTGTGTCAGGGCTCTGTGCTGAGAGCTCAGAGCCTAGAGCTTGATTCAGATTCTTTGTCTCCCTCTCTTTCTGTCTCTTCCCCACCTCAAAAATAAATAAAAACATTAAAATTTTTTTAATGTGAAATCAAATAAGGTCTAAAATTTAGTTATTGGTAATATAACAATATTGGTTTCTTAGATTTGATAAATGTACCATGATCATGAAAGATGATAATTTCACAAGAAACTGAAAGTAGGTGAGGGGCATTTGGAAAATCTTTGCATTGTCTTTGTGACTTGTCTATAAATCTAAAATTATTTCTAAATTCAAAAGACTAATTTAAGAGAATAAAGAAATAACATATACCTAAGATATGATTGATTGGTAAATAATAATTGTAATACTTTGATTATGAATAATTAAATTCTATTCAAAAGGTCTTTTTAATTGATAAGAAAAAAGGACAAATACCTGAGTAGAAAAATAGACAAATGGTATTATAAGAAATTTGCCAGAACAACACATTCACATGACCAATAAACATACTCAACCCCACTAAAAATAAAATAAGATAAAATAAAATAAAATACTTAGATGGCCTTTTTCACCAATTAAGTTGTTTTTTAAAGTGATAATATCTGCTAGAATGCCAAGAATATGGCATTCTTTTATACTGAGGGTGGAAATTTTGTTATAGTCCTTGTGGAATTCATTTTGGCAATATATTAGAATATAATATGCATATATTTTCCTAGTAAGAAGACTCATGGAAAATAATCTCATATAAATAAAAGCTGGTATAAAATAAGAATGCATATTTCAGGTTTTTGTGTAATAGCAAAAAATATATATATACATAAAGAAATGTAAGTGGGGGCACCTGGGTGGCTCAGTTGGTTAAGCCTCCAACTTCAGCACAGGTCATGATCTCACAGCTCACGAGTTTGAGTCCTGCGTCGGGCCCTATGCTGACAGCTCAGAGCCTGGAGCCTACTTCCAGTTCTATGTCTCCCTCTCTCTCTCTGCCTCTCCTCTGCTCATGCTCTGTCTCTATCTCTCAAAAATATACTTAAAAGAAAAAAAAAGAAATGTAAGTCTATGCTACGGGAATGATGATAATATTGGCACATCACTACCAAGGATCCAAAAGTAACTATCATAAATGAATTAGAACTAATTTTGGGAGGCTTTCCAGAGTGCATTATTAAGTAAGAAGAGGAATATCTGAATAAACATAACATATATAAATATTATTGCATTTTGTAAATTTAATAATGACACAATCACACACAGATTTATTTATTTATTTATTTACTTATTTATTTGTTGTGATAGTCTCAAGAAAATGAATAAGAGAGAATAAAAGAGAACCTTTTATTTTTCTCTACTGATGACCCAACAGGCTTTGTCAGGTATCCCTTCCTTGTCCTTGGATTATCTCTTGATCTCAAATCGCATGGCTTTCCAGTCTTCCTTTTTTTCCATATAAAAATCCAATCTAACTTAATACCAAAACTTCAATCTCTCAAGCAATTCAGATCTTGTCCCTTGCCCCTGGTTTGGGCTGGATCCTTGCTTCTGCAAAACAACAATGAGGAAGATGAGAGGCATGTGAGTAGTGATGCAGTATCATCCCTTTGTTCACTATTCAATCTTGTTCTTGATTCTTTCCTAAATTTCTTGTGCAGCTTATTCTTCCAGTGTCAAAGGAGGGATGAGAAATGAGAGGTGACCAAGCAAATGCTGATGCTGTTTGGAGTTCTTCTTGGCTTTAGTATGCTGTGTGTGTTATGACACATGTCTTACTGCTGCTAGCTCTTTCTCTTTGGAATGCATTTGTAGGTTCCTTAATGGCAGCCCTACCCCAAGCAACCTGGTGCTGTGACTTTTTTATATTTCACCTATCCTAATTTGAGTAATGCACTTTGGTCTATCTTTTTATAATTTTTTCCTAGCTTCTTTGCAAACACTATCTTTTCTGTCTTCCAGTTACCTTGAACAGGGACCCTTTCAAGGCAGTTTGAACCTACTTCATTTATGGTATCATTTGTGGAAAACTTACCTTCTTGCCCCATATCTATGGAAATGTGTTTTACTTCTGTTATAATCTCCTTCCTTTTTCTGAGGCCAGGGGAATTCCAGCAGCTTCTGTTTTTATGGTGAATTCCCCCATACTCCGTTAGGACTATATTATATTCTCCAAGAATTCTTTTGCAATAGTATGAAATGTAGTACTGGTTGGGCTGACGTGTTTCCTTACACTTACAAGCATTCAATCAGAAAATAACATGGCTAAGTTTTCATAAGCAAGCCTCTTGTAATCTTCTCAAGGATTTTATTGCTGCCCTCCTCACTCCCCACTCCTGTACTCGGCTTGGTAAATGGGAAGGTAGTACCCCTTCCTCTATTAGGAGGAAATGCTGACTCACCCTCTGTTAAGCCAGCACCTCTTTATATAAATAAATTTCATATGTAGGCTCAAGTTGAGGGGTAACTAAGATTCACAGGCCCAGCTTTTTCCCCTCCTAATAAGTCATGTGAAAATGTGTCTAGAACCTCTCTTTAAAATCTTTAGAATGTTTTGGCATTGATTATTCAACATCTTCTGTTTAGGGCTTCAGCATCTCTCAGAGTACAGAGACAATCCCATTTTACATCCTGTTACATTAAAAAAATAATGGTACATAATTATATTAATATGGATACAACCAGATTCTTAATATTGATTTTCAGGATGGAAGATGGAGGGTAAGAGAAAAGAAAAAGAAAACAAATACATTCATAATAAAGACAGTATTTTAGAACAATTTTTAAATACATTTTGACTGTGTGGTTATATAGTCATTGAGACATGAAAGAAAGGAAGATCAATAGCAAAATGCTTATGGTGGTTATCTCAGGGTAGTGGGATTTCAGAGGATTTATATTTGCTTTTTTATACTATTCTTTTTGATAGCATTTCAAAAGTATTTTTATGATCTGCTAAAACTTATACAGCTACATTTTTAAAAATACAAAGTTCTGGAAAACTTAAAGAAAACAAAAAAGATATCTTACTTTCAAAACTTTTTAGACCCTTCAGTTTAAAGAGATTCCAATGTACTACTGGGATTGGGATTCCCAGTATATACTATTGCCAATACAATGTGACTATAGAATTCCCCTTTTTTGGTATGGCGTACTTTAGGAAATACTACCTCAATAGATGTGTCAAAGATTATTTTTAAATTATAGCTAAATCACAGGTTATTTGTGACTTCAGGAATTCATTTTTATACTATGTGCTTTTTAGGTAATATATTAAAAAAATTCAGTGATGTACCTATTGTTCCCTTTTTTCCCCATTACAATGTAAACTCCATGAGATTAGGGACCTAAGCAGCCATGTTTATTACTATAGGTCTCCATTTGGAATAGTCCCTGGTGCACAATAGGTAATCCATATATGCTTGTTGAATGAGTAAGTAGATGATTTTCCTGTGTCATTCTTACATTTTCTTGTGGATATGTTTTGATTGGTGGTTTTAATGTGGAATTGCTGAGTTACAGAGTAAATCATTTTTAGGCTTTTGAGTCATGTTGTCAGGTGTCTCTCCAGAAAGATTAATACTTCATATATGGCTGCTAGTTATATATAAGAATGTCCATTTCTTCTCACCTTGACCATCATACTTTTTCACTTTTTTCTAATCTGTTAGATGAAAAATGATATCATAGTATTGTTCTAAATTCTCTTATTCAGTGGAAGGTAAGAGTGAATCTTTTCTTATAAGCCTACACTCCATTTGAAATCCTTCTTTTGTTAATGGTCCATTTAGGTCAATTGCTAATTTGTTTAATTGGTGTGGCTGTCTTTTTTTTTCTCTTTTTTCCCCTAAAATGTATTTTTCAGAGGGAGAGAGAGAGAATGCTGGGGAGGGGCAGAGAGACAGGAAAACACAGAATCTGAAACATGTTCCAGGTTTCTAGCTGTCATCACAGAGCCCAAAGCAGAGTTCAAATTCACAAACTGTGAGATCATGACCTGAGCCAAAGTCCAACACTTAATCCACTGAGTCACCCAGGCACCCTTCTGTTTTTAAAGTTTATTTTGAGAGAGAGAAAGAGAGTGAGAAGGGGAGGGACAGAGAGAGGAGGAGAGAGAGAGAATCCCAAGCAGCTCCAAGCTGCACACATAGAGCCTGATACTGTGCTCGAACTCATGAACCATGAGATCATGACCTGAGCCCAAACCATGAGTTGGATGCTCAACCAACTGAGCCACCCAGGTCACCCATGTCTTATTCTTATTGCTCGTCTTCTGTCAAAAATTCTAGATACAATTTCCCCCCCAAGTCTATGTTTATTTTTTAATTTAATGGTAGTTTTTGTAAAATATTGGTGTTTAGAAATGAGCATGTCCCTCAGTTTCCTGAGTGTATAGTGATATTTTACAGTTCCTCAGTGTTTCTGACCTGATACAGATTATCTTTTGTATTTTGGTATTTTGTTGGTCATTTTAGTTTTTTTAATGTTTTGTTTATTTTTGAGAGAGAGATCACCAGTGGGAGAAGGGCAGAGAGAGAGAGAGAGACTGAGAGAATGAGACACAGAATTGGAAGGAGGCTCCAGGCTCTGAGCTGTCAGCATAGAGCCTGATGCGGGGCTCGAACCCACGAGCTGTGAGATCATGACCTGAGCCAAAGTCGGACACTTAACTGACTGGGCCACCCAGGTGCCCCGGTCATCTCAGTTTTTTATTTATTTATTTTTCTGTGGTTCACCTCTTAGTTGGCTACATAAGTTTTTAGTATCTATAGAAAAAAATACATAGTGTTTTAGATTCTGAGCTCTAGCTTTCGGGGAATTTTTCTTTTGCATTTATATATGATCTACAATTTGGCTGCACATCAAAATCTTGGGATACAGTTATTTTCTCTGAAAACTCTGTCAACATCATTTCATTTTAGTGTTTAATATTTGGTGGAAGAATTATGAGGCCACCTTGATTCCCCTCTCCCCTCAGATTACTTCAACCTGAGTGGTTAGGGAATCTTTGTCTCTGAAATTTAAAATTCCATTGCCATATACCCATGGGTTTGTTTTTTTTTTTTTTTTTTTTTGTTTTTTTTTTGGTCTGCATTAATTTTCTTGGTTTTTAGTTAAGTCCTTTAGTTATTCAGATTCAGGCATTTCTATAGATCAGACATGTTATCTTTAATTTGATTATTTTAATTTTTATCAAAAAATTTTCTTGGGGAACCTGGGTGACTCAGTCAGTAAAGCGGCCAGCTTCAGCTCAGGTCATGATCTCACAGTTTGTGGGTTCGAGCCCCCTGTCAGGCTCTGTGCTGACAGTTAGCTCAGAGCCTGGAGCCTGTTTCGGATACTGTGTCTCCCTCTCTCTCTGATCCTCCCCTGCTCACGTTGTCTCTCTCTCTCAGAAATAAATAAAAAACATTTAAAAAATTTTTTTCTGGTATATTCTTAGGAACACATAGATGTCTTTTGGTTACTGATTTTTTTTAGCCCTTTTACTTGCTTGGAAATTTTTTCCTTTTGTCCCCTATATAATGAATTCAAATTTCCTGTAGTGCCAATTTCACTATTCATCGCTCCTGATGCATATTTCAATTGTGCAATTGCATTTTTTTCAATTTCTCTTACTTCATGGGCTCTTTTTTTTCTTTTTCTCTGCCCTTTGCTTTACAATTTTATTTTTTAATCTCTAGTTCCAGAATCCATATTACCCTTGAATTTTATTATGAGTACAAAGTGATACATTTACAAATTTTACTTTTCTTTTCAATAGTAAGCGATTTTAGTCTCTATATAATGATATCTATATATCTTTATATACTTAGATACTTTAAAAAATATTTATTGAACAAGAGAAGTCTATTCAGGGCTAGTAATTGCCCATAAATGGTTTAGTGGGTTCTTATTGTCTAAACTGTGCTAAAAATCTTTTATCATATCTTGAGATTTTAGACTGTGAACTAAATATCTATAACCAGTGATCATCTAGCAGCCTAAGGTGAATTGGAAGGGAATTAAAGTTATAGGAAATTCTTTAACTGTATTATAAGGACTCTCCCCCTATAACTAACAAGGGAACTTCCTTATAGAGGAATCTCTTCTTTATTACTGAAACTGCCATGTTGGGAACTTGAAAAATCAAAGAAGGAACTTGTCTTCTTTTGGCTCTGCACCACACAGCTGGGTCAGCCTTTCTCATGCTGCTGCTGCTCCTCCACTTAACCTGCTGACATTGCAACCCAAGTACCAGCTCCCAGAGCTACTGACTTCTAGTGGCCAAGAATCTAAAAGTCCATGCACAGTCCTTGAATCCAGTATTCACTCTGAAAGTTAAGTGGTATTAGTTGGTTTCTGTATGAATTTTCTTTCTTCATGTTGAAGAACATCTCAGCAGGACAATTTGGGAATCTACTCTTATTTTCTATCTTCAATAAGATCCCATTTATACAATTTTTTTGTATAATTTACTAAAAATGTCATGTTGGTGGTCTCCTCTCATTGTTGATCAGATTTCATTCTATTTTAATTTTTTTCTTTTTTCATTCTTTTTTTTTTTTTTTTTTTTTTACATTCTGTGTGTCATTTCAGTAGGAATCTGAAGCAATGAACAGGTAAATGCCTTTCATGTTACCAGGAGTTTTCTTTACTAACAGGTAGGTAGGTGTAGTTTCTTCTGCAATTTCTTTTTATTTTTCAGTTTTTTAAATGTTTATTTATTTTTGAGAGAAAGAGAAAGAAACAGAGCACAAGTGGGGGAGGGGCTGAGAGAGACACAAAATTTAAAGCAGGCTTCAGGCTCTAAGCTGTCAACACAGAGCCCAACGTGGGGCTTGAACCCACAAACCATGAGAACGTGACCTAAGCCAAAGTCAAACACTTAATTGACTGAGCCACTCAAGCATCTCATCTTCTGCCATCTTTGAAAAAAGCTTCTCACCACCCTGATTAACTTTTTTCTGGAATCACGCAAGTTGGTTTTATTCAAGTATTGAATCATGCAAGTTGGTTTCATTCAAGTGTCTGTTATACTTCAGACACTTAGGATACCAAGATGAAATAAAGAACAATATCCGTTCTTCAGGAAAGTCCCAGTCTAGATGGCTGAAGAGCAAGTAAACAACTAGTTTACCATGCATTTTGGTGAGTTCAATCACTCAGGTATGGGAAAATATGTCAGCAGTTCTTTGGGAAAGGCATCCTAAAAGATAATTTTAAGTCAAACAGGTTTGGTAAAAACATAGGAACTCTTCTGTTGAACAAACAAGGAAAGGAAGGAGAAAGTCACTGCAGATGAAAGTAACAGCTTGTGCAGAAGCCCAAAGTAATGGGTAATCATGACTTCAACATCTTCTTTGAAGACACTGAAAAACAATATTACCAAAGGAAAGAGCCACTGGCCTAGAACAGTATAGCAGTTTGAGTTGATATCATTTCATTGTTACATGTCTTTCTACATTATGTTCCCTGATATCATGTGATTATGTTGACTATTTTAATGAAATCAAAGTCATATGGGTCTAGAGTATGCTTAGACTCTTTTACTAGAGAAATAGTATCAAAAAAGGTAGTAATACTGATTTGATTTAAACTTTCTTACTAGACTCCTTTGATTTCAGCCCTGTTTTTCTAAATATATAGGCTATCTACCTAAAAATCTGTCCTTAAATTTTCTCTTCAATTGATGTCAACATTTCTATGGTTCATGGAACCCATCCTTAAAAAAAAATAACAAGGACAAGACACCTTTTGCCTTAGTCTTTTGGTAACTTTTCAAGTTTCTTTGGTTTCTAAAAGTTCATTCAAAGTAGTTGTTTTCATATCTGAAGATTCTTTCAGCCTTTTCTCATTCAGTCATCTGAGTCTGAATATTTGAACTCATTTCATACACCTAAATATTCTTTAAAATTTTTCTCAATTATCTTAATTTCATTTTACTACATCTAACAGAAGATTGTTTTCATTCATTTCTAAATGAATACAGAGAGAGGGTTTATATTATCTAAACTTAAGCCTGCAGGTCCTTTGGCACGTAGTTGGCCTAAGTCATACATAATCGTGCAGACTTCTGTAAGAGCCGCGTAAATAGCTCCCTTTATTAATAGTTGATGTTTTTCTCATTTAATCATTCCTTATTGTTATCTGGGATTTTTTACCTTTGAAATGCTGAGAGAAAGTTCACTGAGACAAAATTTCTTAACCAAATTGTATTTGGAAACAACAGGAACTTAATAATTGGTTGTTCATTTAGACTACTTTTCCCCAGAAAAGTTTTGCAAGGTCTTCTAGATCTAAGCTTTTGGTCAGCTGGAAAAGAGCAGTGTGTTCTCAACGTTGAAATCCAAGAAGCACAGAGAACTCCCCTCAGACGTTACTTGAATCGAACTTCTGCACGACATATCATAGTGAAACTGGCAAAATATAAGGACAAAGAGAGAATTTTGAAAGCAGCTAGGGAGAAAAGGGCCCTAACATACAAAGAGATACCTATCAGAGTGTTTACAGACCTATCTACTGAAACTTGGCAGGCCAGAAAGGAATGGCAGGAAATCTTCAATGTGATAAACAGGAAAAAATATGCAACCATGAATCCACTATCCAGCAAGCTTGTCATTCAGAATAGAAGGAGAGATAAAAGTCTTTCCAAATAAACAAAAATTGAAAGAATTTGTCACCACTAAACCAGCCCTACAAGAAATCCTGAGGGGGGCTCTCTGAGGGAAATGTTGCAAGGAATGAAAGATACCAGAGACACCACCACAAGCATGAATCCCACAAAGGACACGATGACTCAAACCCATATTTTTCAATAATAACACTGAATGTAAATGGACTAAATGCCCCAATCAAAAGACATAAGGTAGCAATGGATTAAAAAAAAAATCCATCAATTTGTTGTCTACAAGAAACTCATTTTAGACTGGAAGACACTTTCAGATTGAAAGTGAGGGAATGGAGAACTATCTATCATGCTACTAGAAGTAAAAGAAAGCTGGAGTAGCTATACTTATATCAGATAAACTAGACTTTAAAGCAAAGACAGTAAAAAGGGATAAAGAAGGGCATTATATAATAATTACAGGGTCTATCCATCAGGAAGAGCTAAAAATTATAAATGTCTACACACCAAATATGGGAGAACCTAAATATTTAAAACAATTAATCACAAACAGAAACAATCTTATGGATAAGAATATGCTAATAGCAGGGAACTTTAATACTCCACTTACAGCAATGGATAGATCAACTAGACAGAAAATCATTAAAGACACAATGGACTTGAATGACACATTGGACCAGATGGATTTGACAGATAGATTTACTCTACAACCTGAGGCCATGGAATTCAGTTTCTTCTCAAGTTTTCATGGCACATTCTCCCAGATAGATCACATACTGGGACATAAAGCAGCCCTCAATAAATATAAAAGAATTGAGATCATACCATGCACACTCTCAGATCACAATGCTATGAAACTTGAAATCAATCACAGGAAGAAGTGTGGAAAACCTCCAAAAACATGGAGGTTAAAAAACACCCTACTAAGGAACAAATGGGCCAATCAGGCAATTAGAGAAGACATTAAAAAATATATAGAAACAAATGAAAATGAAAATACAACAATCCAAACTCTATGGGATGCGGCAAAAGCAGTCCTAAGAGGAATGCTTTTGCACTCTAGGCCTATTTCAAGAAATTAGAAAAAGCGCAAGTGTAAAATATAACAGCACAACTAAAGGAACTAGAGGGAGAGCAACAAGAGCACCCCAAACCCAGTAGGAGAAGAGCAATAATAAAAATCAGGGTGGAAATAAACAATATAGAAACCAAAGAAACAGTTGAACAGATCAATGAAACCAAGAGTTGATTTTTTGAAAAAACAAAACAAAACAAAACAAAATTGACAAACCTCTAGCCAAGCTTCTCAAAAAGAAAAGAGACAGCACTCAACTAGACAAAATTATGAATGCAAATGGACTTATTACAACCAACCCCTCAGAAATACAAGCAATTATCAGGGAATACTATGAAAAATTATATGCCAACAAATTGGAAAACTTAGAAGAAATGGATAAATTCCTAAACACACACACACTACCAAAATTCACACAGGAAGAGATAGAAAATCTAAACAAACCCATTACTAGTGAAGAAATTGAATCAGTTATCCAAAATCTCCCAACAAATAAGAGCCCAGGGCCAGATGGCTTCCCTGGGGAATTCTACCAGACATTTAAAATAAAGTTAATTCCCATTCTTCTCAAGCTATTCCAAAAAATAAAAATTGAAAGAAAACTTCCAGACTCATTTTATGAAGCCAGCATCACTTTGATTCCCAAGCCAGCCAGACCCAGCAAAAAAAGAAAACTACAGGCCAATATCCTTGATGAATACAGATGCAAAATCCTCAACAAGATACTTGCAAATCGAATCCAATAGCACATAAAAAGAATTATCCACCATGATAAAGTGGGATTCATTCCTGGGTTACAGGGCTGATTCAATATTCGTGAATCAATCAGTGTGATACATCACATCATCAAAAGAAAAGATAAAAATCATATGATCCTGTCGATAGATGCAAAAAAGCATTTGACAAAATACAGCATCCTTCTTAATAAAGAGCCTCGAGAAAGTCAGGATAGAAGGAACTTACATCAACCTCATAAAAGCCATCTATGAGAAGCCCTCAGCTAACATCATCCTCAATGGGGAAAAATTGAGAGCTTTCCCCCTGAGATCAGGAACACGACAGGGATGTCCACTCTCACCACTGTTGTTTAACATAGTCCTGGATGTCCTAGCAATAGCAATCAGACAACAAAAGGAAATCAAAGGCATCAGAATTGGCAAAGAAGAAGCCAGACTTTCACTTTTCAAAGAAGACATGATACTCTACATAGAAAACCCGACAGACTCCACCAGAAGCCTCCTAGAACTGATCTGTAAATTCAGCAAAGTTGCAGGATACAAAATCAATGTACAGAAATTGGTTGCATTTTTATACACCAACAATGAAGCAACAGAAAGAGAAATCAAGAAACTGATCCCATTCACAATTGCATAAAAAAACCATAAAATACCTAGGAATAAACCTAACCAAAGATGTAAGAGATTTATATGATGAAAACCATAAAAAACATATGAAGGAAATTGAAGAAGACACAAAGAAATGGAAAAACATTGCATGCTTATGGATCGGAAGAACAAATATAGTTAAAATGTCATTACTACCCAAAGCAATCTACAGATTCAATGCAATTCCAATCAAAATTGCACCAGCATTCTTCTCAAAACTAGAACAAACTATCCTAAAATTTTTATGGAACCACAAAAGACTCCGAATAGCCAAAGTAATATTGAAGAAGAAAACCAAACAAGAGGCATCACAATCTCAGACTTTAGCCTCTACTACAAAGCTATAATCATCAAGACAGTATGGTATAGGGACAAAAGCAGACACATAGACCAATGGAATAGAATAGAGAACTCAGAATTGTGACCCAAAAATATGCAGCCAACTAATCTTTGACAAAGCAGGAAAGAGTATCCAATGGAGAAAAGACTACCTCTTTAATAGATGGTGCTAGGAGAACCCAACAGGACAGCAACATGCAGAAGAATGAAACTATATCACTTCACTATATCCTACCATACACAAAAATAAACTCAAAATGGATAAAGGACCTGAATGTGAGACAGGAAACCATCAAAACCCTAGAGGAGAAAGAAGGAATAAACCTCCTTGACCTCAAACACAGCAATTTCTTACTTGACACATCCACAATGGCAAGGGGATCAAGAGCAAAAATGAACTATTGGGATCTCATCAAGATTAAAAGCTTCTGCACCGCAAAGGAAACAATCCATAAAACTAATATGTAACTGACGGAATGGGAAAAGATAGTTGCAAATGACATATCAGATAAAGGGCTAGTATAAAAAATCTATAAGGAACTCACCAAACTCCACACCCAAAAAACAAAGAATCCAGTTAAGAAATGGGCAGAAGATATGAACAGACACTTCTCCAAAGAGGACATCCAGATGGCTAACAGACACATGAAACGGTCCTCAGCATCCCTCCTCATCAGGGAAATACAAATCAAAACCACACTGAGATACCACCTCATGCTGGTCAGAGTGGCTAAAATGAAAATCAGAGGACTCTAGATGCTGGTGAAGATGTGGAGAAACGGGCACCCTCCTACACTGTTGGTGGGAATGTAAACTGGTGCAACCCCTCTGGAAAACAGTGTGGAGTTTCCTCAAAAAATTAACAATAGAACTCCCCTATGACCCAGCAACAGCACTGCTGGGAATTTACCCAAGGGATACAGGAGTGCTGATGAATAGGGACACATGTACCTCAATGTTCATAACAGCACTGTCAACAACAGCCTAAACATGGAAAGAGCCTAAGTTTCCATCAACGGACGAATGGATCAAGAAGATGTGGTTTATCTATACGATGGAATACTACATGGCAATGAGAAAGAATGAAATCTGGCCATGCATAGCAACATGGATGGAACTCGAGGGTGTTATGCCGAGTGAAATAAGTCAGGCAGAGAAGGACAGAAACGATATGTTTGCATGTATAGGAGGATTAGGAGGAACTTAATGGAGGACCATGGGGGAGAAGAAGGGGAAAAACAGTGGGGGAGAGGGCGGGAGGCAAATCATGAGAGACTCTTGAATGTTGAGAACAAACTGAGGACTGACAGAGGTGGGGGGGAGTGGGAGGATGGATGGGTATGGAGGAGGGCACTTGTGGGGATGAGCACTGGGTGTTATATGGAAACCAACTTGACAATAAACTATTTAAAAATTTAAAAAAATAGAGCAGTGTATTCTCAGGATGCACTGAGTTACAGGAAATTGTTGAGCATGGAAGAGTCAAACCAAAGAACTTGCATTGTCTTAAGGCAATTTCTGAGGTGATATTTTTTTATTCCTTTGGCTGGAATATTCACATAAAGATTATATCCCAAAATACAACTGACTCTTTGTCCAGTACTTTGGCCAGTCTTCATTTCCTTTCTTCATTACTGTGGATCATGAAATAGACATCTTGAATTTATTTCCAAGCCACCATTTTAATTAGCTTCACATTACTGTAACAGAGAGTTAAAATTTTAAAAATCATGCTTTTAAGAGCTTTCATTTCTTGCCTATTGGGTATACAGCTGTTACTTAGATAATAAATAAGGACCATTTTAATAAAAAAAAAAACAAATCCCTGGTAGCAATTTTTGTTTTGCTGAGGTAAGCAGTTAGTCATCTGCCTCCAAAGAGTAATCAGCTAGATTTTAAGTATTGCTGTGTCTCTGTGGTTTTACAGTATATTTGATTAGCCAATAAATATAGGTTCAGTATCTTTCCAAATTAGAATTACTATGTTTGTATTCTCCTTTATGAAGGCAAATTATTTCTTTCCTAATATTTTGATGAAAAAATATTATTTCTTTGAGAACATTAAAGGAGTTATATAAAACTGTGGTGATTGTACTCTTTTGCTGCTAGAAAAAGTAACAGGTATATTTACATGTGTGTATATTTGACTGATAGAGTAATACATGGTAGTCAGATAAACATTTGCACCTAACATTTTCTGTTCTCTCTATAACATTCTTCTCTTCCCTCCTCTGCTTCCCAGGATACAGAAACTGTGTTTGTGTTTCAGGAACTTTGGGAGAATTGAACATGTGTTTTTCTCTCCTCATTTGAAGGAGATAAATCATGACTCCAACTTTATTTCTAGTCAAGTATCACTTGTAAAAGTTCTTCTCTACATACCCAACTATGCTGGTAAACACCAGTGATTGAACAGTTTGTAGGGGGACATCTATTTTTGTTTACTTCTTCATTTGCTGCCTTAAAGTATGCCTCCTTCCCATTTCTTAACAATTTCTCAAGCAGAACCATAGTTTTCTTGTATTTTCACATATAAAAAAAATCCAGGACCATTTATTTCAGTGCAGAATTTTGGCTTTGTTTCTTTCATGCATCCCTTCTCTTTCCAACCCCATCAACAGATATTGGGCTGAAATGTGGGTGAAAGTGAGCATGGCATGTGCCTTCCTTCAAACTCCCAGCTGAGACCCCTTCTTTTTCTCATCTAGCTCTCCTGGGGATGGAGCATGCAGTGACAGGTGGGGGGTGGGGTGAGGGGTGGAGCAGGGTGGAACTGGTGAGAGGATTAAATGACAGGCATGAAGGTATTTTTTACTTAATTGTCTTCTAATTAATTGTTCTCTGATGAGGTGTGTGTTTCCTTCTTAGCACCCTGTGAGGTATCCCTATTTCACTTTCTTGATAGGGGCATCGATTTCAGCATGGCCTCCTCTTAGTTTCTGTTCCACCCCATGATGTAGCTCCGAGCATCTGGCTGCTGGGAGCCCCATCCCAGGAGGCAGTCTTCCAGGTAGAAATACTTGCAAGGCAGCCCGAACCTGGCTGCTTTCCATGGTAAATGTGATCCTGCCAGAAATGTGAAATCCTTGCCACACCAAATAATGGAAGTGGTGGCAGCTCCCGTCATTGATCCTTGCCTCTTCTCCTGCTTGCTTCTCCCAGTTCCATATTCTTTGGCTCAATAGTCACAGAGCAATTTTGCTACATAATCAGAGATAGAATGTTGGGGTCTCTTTCTTGCAACCTCACCCAATTTTTATGGGTCATCATTTGGCTTTGTGTAGAAAGAGCATGTGCCTCCCTTCCCTTGTGGAGAGGAGACCTAGACTACTTATTCACTAGTATTGATATTATACTTTACATCCCTAGTGTTCTATTTGAATAGTGTTCTCTTTAAACATAGTAGATATGGGGTGAGGAAGGCATAATGGCTAGTTATAACATTTTTTAGGAAGTTTCCCTAAGATGTATGTAGAATTGTTTTTAGAATGTGCTGTTTTATTGCATCTATGACATTAAACTTTGGGTAATTGACCTCAATTTGGTAACAGTAGAACACAAACCATTCAAGATTATGTGGAAATAGCAAGACAATTGTGAACCAAAAGGAAAAACTGAAAAAAACAAGTTAAATAAGAATATACAAACAAACTTGAAATTGATAGTAATATAGAGATGTATTTGGTTGTTTTCTTTTTTTAATGTTTATTTATTTTTGAGAGAGAGACAGAGTGCAAGCAGGGGAGGGACAGGGATGGGGAAACACAAACTCCGAAGCAGGCTCCAGGCTCTGAACTGACAGCTCCAATGCACAGCTCCAACTCACAAACCACAAGATCATGACTTGAACTGAATTCGATGCTTAACTGATGGAGTCACCGAGGCACCCCTGGTAGTCTTCTTTTTAAAAATGAAATAAAATTTCAACACTATTTTTTACCTTGATAAACTTTCATGGAAGTGTAACATTTCCCCCCTAATATCTGGCCTTCTGGGGAGGAAATAAAGGAATAATTTTACTGAGTATCCCTGTGCCTAAAAGTCCTGTGGCTTTGCTGTTTTGTATCCTTCTGAGGCCCAGCCCTTTCTTCCACCTTCTTCCACCTCGTTCCAGAAAGCTCAGGACACAGCCAAAGAGGTATAGCAGCCACCATCGCTTACAGTTTCCTCCCTTGGCCTTCCATTCTCTGTACTGGACAATGGGATATACTTTCTTGTCCTGTGTTATTGTACCTCCCTAGGACAAATTCATAGTTTCTTTTTCATTTTTTTGCAACTCAGAATTTTTAGTCATTCTCACAAAAAGGGCAAAAGAAGAGACCGAGGGACAGGTTTCACAAAGCCGTTCTGAACACTTCTCCCCTCTATCCTCCAGTCCCCAACAATTAACAGAACTTTCCTTCCTTTTTTCCCCACTGTTGCCTCATTCCATCACTTAGATGGTATTGCATTTATTTGTTTCTGTCCCTTCCACTAGACAGTTTGTATTTGGGGAACAAATACCTGTCTCATTTGCCATTACATATATATATTTTTAATGTTTTTTTTAAATTTATTTTTGAGAAAGACAGTATGAGAAGGGGAAGGTCAGAGAGAGAGGGAGACACAGAATCTGAAACAGCCTCCAGACTCTGAGTTAGCTGTCAGCACAGAGCCCAACATGGGACTCGAACCCACGAAGCGTGAGATCATGACCTGAGCCGAAGTCGGACGCTCAACCAACTGAGCCACCCAGGCGCCCCAAACATCTAAGCTTCACCATTACATATATATTTTAGGCCCCAAAGGAGGCTTTGGTAGACCTTGAATTTTGCTAAATATTTAATGAATAGAGGAATGCATGTCACCCGGGACATTGACTTGTAATTATTTTCTTGCAGTGTTTTTGTCTGGCTTTGGTATCAGGGCAATTCAAGGATTATAAATGAATTTGTATATGTTCCTTTGTCTTAAATTATTGAAAGAGTTTGAAAATGATTAGTATTAATTCTTCTTTAAATATTTGGTAGAATTCACTCATGAAACTATTTGGCTCTGGGCTTTTATTTGTCAGAAGATCTTTCATTTCTGATTCCATATCCTTGCTTGTCATTGGTCTGTTCACATATTTGATTACTTGATGATTCGGTGTTGGTAAGATTTATATTTCTAGAAGACTTATCCATTTCTTCTACACACAGATGTAAAAATCCTCAACTATATACTAGCAAACCAAGTTCAAGAGAACATTAAAAGGATCATACACCATGCAAGGATGGGTCAGCATGTGCAAATCAATAAATGTGATACACCACATTAACAGAATGAAGGGTAAAAATTGTATGATCATTTCATTATTTACAGAAAAAACATTTGACAATTTCAACTTTTTTTTCATGATAAAAACTCTCAACAAATGAAGTGTAGAAGAAATAGACTTTAATATGATAAAGACCATATATGAGAAACCCACAGCTAACATCATACTCAATGGTGAAAACTTAAAAACCTTTCCTCTATGATCAAGAGCAAGACAAGGATGCCGACCCTCATCACTTCTGTTCAGTGTAGTACTGGAGGTCCTAGTCATAGCAATTAGGTGAGAGAAAGAACTAAAACATACAAATCAGAAAGGAAGAAATAAAATTCTCAGTTTGCAGATGACATGATCTTATATATAGAAAACCCTAAAGACTCCACCAAAAAACTGTTAGACCTAATGAATGAGTTCAGTAAAGTTGCAGGATACAAAACCTGCATACAAAAATCAGTTGCATTTCTATATATTAACAACAAATTATCCAAAAATGAAATTGAGAAAATAATCCCAATTATAATAGCATAAAAATAAAATGCTTAGGAATAAATTTATCCAAGGAAGTTAAAAATTATATATTGAAAACTTTAAGATATTGATAAAAGAAAATGAAGATAAAAAGAAATGCAAAGTATTCTGTGTTCATGGGTTAGAAGAATATTGCTAAAATGTCCATACTACCCAAAAAGATCTACAGATTCTATGCAATTCCTATCAAAATTACAATGATATTCTTCACAAAAATAGAAAAAACATTCCTAAGATTCTTACAGAATGACAAAAGACTTTAACTAGCAAAAACAATCTTGAGAAATAACAAAATTAAAGGCATCACACATCATGATTTCAAATTATTGGCTCTAGTGACCAAAACACTGTGGAACTGGCATAAAAACAGACATAGAGATCAGTGGAACAGAATGGAGACCCTAGAAACAAATCCACACACAGTCAATTGATTTTCAAAAAAGGTGTCAAGAGCACACAATGGGGAAAAATAGTCTCTTCAATAAATGATGTTGCGAAAGCTGGATATCCATGTGTTGGAAGAATGAAATTGAATTCATCTCACACCATATACAAAAATCAAATCAAAATGGATTAAAGACTTAAATATAAGACTTGAACTTGTTAAACTAATAGAATAAAACATAGGAAAATAGTTTCTTGACATCAGTCTGGGCAGTGATTTTTTGGAGATGACCCCAAAAGCACAGGCAACAAAAGCAAAATTAAACAAAGGGATTGCATTAAAAAAACACTTTTGCCCCGTAAAAGAAACAGTCAACCAAGTGAAGAGATGATCTTCAAAATGACAAAAAGTATTTGCAAACTGTCGGCATCTAAGAAGGGGTTAATGTCCAAAATATATAAAGAACTCAAACAACTAAATAGTGATGAAACAAATACCCTGATTTAATGGGCCTGAAAAGACATTTTTTTAAAGAAGACATATAAATGGCTAACAGGCAATGAAAGATGTTCAACATCACTAATCATGAAGTAAATATAAATTGAAACTACAAGGAGATATCACTTCACACCTATTAAGATGGCTATTATCAAAAACACAAGTGATCATGTATGTGAGGATGAGGAGAAAAGGTAACCCTTTTTCACTGTTGGTGGGAATGCAAATTGGTATAGCCACATGGAAGGCAGTATGGAGCTTCCTCAAATAGAACTATCATATTATCCATCAATCCTACTCCTTCCATGTGAAAGGAAATCAGATTACTGTCTTGAAGAGTTGTCTGCACACTCATGTTCACTGTAGCATTACTCACAATAGCCAATGTATTGAAACAAATGAAATACCATTTGATAAAAGATGTGATTAACCCCTCACAACTCCTGTACCCTCCTCATCTGATTATTCCTTGAGAAAAGCTATTGTTGGCCAGTCCTCAAGATGTTTCCATTTCCCTGTACAAAGACCTATAGATGGAAACTGCAGGTCTATTCTATCCACTTAATCTCATGCAGCAAAATACCTCCTCCTCCTCTGAGATGGTGAAATACTCACTACTCTGGGACAATGTAAGTAATGAGCTATCCAGTTCTCTCCACTGCTGGAGGCCAAGCCGGCTCCAGCAGGTCCAGGGGTCCCTGAAGGATGGACGGTGTCGGCAAGAGAGAGAGAGTGAGAGAGCCCCGGAGATTCTTTCTGGTCACCAGGCAGGCATCTCTGTCCTGTCGGTTTTGGTGTCTTTATTTAAAATTTCAGCAACAACATGAAGTCAGAGAAAGGGAATTTCTTACAATGAGAGGCCTTTTGTGATATCAATTTCAGAATTATCCCAGTCATAGTGAATTTACGACCAAGGAAATAACAGGATGCTCTTAGTGGAAAACAGGACAACATAGAGGTTAAGTTGTATATAGATAAGCTAGGAGTTATTCTGTCTGGCTCTCAAGAGGATGAATGTTTCTGAATTGGTTTGTTTGTGGAAACTACCAAAGGGGGTTCTATATGTATCAGTCTTTGCATCTGGGTTTATGTTTTAATTACTCTTATCTGACCTCATCCCAGCTGCCAGTGTAAGGGAGGATGTTTGTGGAATGTAGGCCTTGAGGAAGGGACTGCCATACATCACCAGTTAGTAAGTAACTATAAATTAGGTTCTTCTGACATGGGACCAGACTCAATTGTACTCTTGTTTTCTTAGCCCCCTTTATTATCTAAGTCTTGGATCTGCAAGGCCCATAGGAAGAGCCTTTTGACAATGATCCATAGAGCTTTTATCTAAAATCTCTTTTGTAAGGGCAGGAATATGCTTTTCCTAATGCAGTATCTGTGTTCAGAATATTGGTCTGATATGGAATATTGTGATTCCTGGTCAATGCTAGTAGGCTCATTTCCAACATGAGCCAGTAGTAGCAGAAAGAGGTACCAGTTTTCGTTTCTTATGGCAGGAGCTGCAAACACTGCCATTTCCTTGCTGTGACTGCCATCCAGAGAGGCCGGTGCAGCTCCTGGCACTCCACTATTAGACAAACCACTCTACCAACTTAGAATAGACGTTTGCTTTCAGTGTCAAATGTTCTAGGCAAATCTTGACTTAGAGAAAATTATATCTGAGGAGAAGTAATTTCCCAAGCTTTCTTTGGATTCTCTAGCTTAGGTTGCTTTATCATACCCACTTTACAGGTACACTAACCATTTTGCCTATCCTAGCAACCACACCCAAATCTTCCTTTCTGTCAAAAACTTATCTAGCCATTAGGGTTTGTTCTGTATCCTCCTCCTCAGAACAGCTTGTCTGCATTCCCAGATACTTTGAGTTGGTATCAATCCTTATTCTACTGTACCTTTACCATAAAACTTTCAGTGTGTGTGTGTGTGTGTGTGTATACATGTATACATGTATGTATTAAAAGTTGTGCGGTATAAAAAGTTAAGGGTGTAGACTTTGGAAGCAAATTGCCTCATTTTGAATGAGAGCTCTAACATTTCTTAGGATGGTGACTATGCTCTTGCCATTTTACTTCACTGGACTCCAATTCACTCACCTGTAATATGAGTTTGTATGAGATTTAAATGAATAAAGCACTCGGATTAGTGCTTAGTGCACACATAATACATTTTATGTGTTAGCTTTTCTTTTAGAATGATTGTGTATGTATTTGTGTTTCTATATCATGGTAGATAATAAGCTATTAATTAAAAGGCGATGGCAATATCCATAGTGTATGGTAGACGGTGCTTGATGTAGACTAGAAGGCTGAAAACTGTTGACTTCAATTCTGTATGAACTTTTATTCTTTCTTTATTACCTGTATTCCCTGTCATTGTGAATGACGTCATCATTCACCCATATGCCCAAGTCCCAATGTGGTTTCATTCTTTGTCTCTTCCTTTTCCTTGCTTTCTTTTCTAATACTTTCCTTGATCTATCTGTTCTGTTCTTTCTGTTTCTATGTAGTCCTATTCCTGAAGACCAAGCATCCTACTATAATAACCCATAGGTGTTTTTCTTGGTATCACTCTTGGTTTCACCCATATAACCCATTCTTTAACCTGCTGTTATGGTAACCTTCAACACACGTAAGTAAGGTCATGGGGCCACCTTGCTTAAAATCCTCTCAGGTTTTCATTATGCTTAGTATAGTATTTGTTTCCCTTATCCTGCTCTACCAAACTTTCCACATACTGCCTGCTTCTCCAATCTCATCTTGCTCCTTTGGCATTTTTTCTGTTCTTTCCATTGGTCCAACTTCTTTCCATCTTAGGGCCTATTGTTCTTTGCAGAGAGTGCTGAAGGCTTGCCCTGTTTGATTCTGGACTAAGGTGTTATAATTTTTCTTTGTTATGGAAATGATGCCATCACCCAAGTGCCTTGAATTCTCTGTTGGTGTCTTTGGCACAAACATAAAGAATTGAAGTCTTGGTATTTGTTTTTGTTTCTTAATCAGGGTACTCATTTTTTGGCCTTGAAAGTACAAGCTCATTAGTGACTTTGGGGTGTTGAAATGACTAAATGCAACAAAAGATCAGAGCTTTGAATGACATTTGTACTCGTGCAGTTGTATTGAAACTTATTTCCTGGCTTACCGCTGGTTATTTTTCTTCCTATCCCCTTATTTGTTGCAGAGACTTGTTGCAATTATTGTAAATGTTTATATCTACTTATTAGAGTGATTACTTTGCATTTATGTCTCAGCAGTGTGCACACTGTAACTCACACAAAATGTTAAAAACTACTGCTGAGCCTGAGTTAATTAAAAATACAGAGGAGGCTGAATCTTATTGTGGGTGTAGTATCAGGCTCTGTTTGGACAGGACTTTTTATATATTATGAAGTGGAAAATGCAAAAAATTAAAAAAAGAAGAAAAGCATTGTATCTGGATAGAGCCACATGCTGGAACTATGGTTACTAATTTTTATACAACAAAACAGATGGTTTGTGTTTGATTATGATTCTCCTTTTAAGAAATTTATATGCCAGTAAGCTCTAGGCAGAATGTAGATTTTTGTGCCATTTCCAAATTTCTTTCTCTATAGTCCTACTCCCCACATCCACCTATTTTTTTTTTCTCCTCATGAAGGACAGCGTTAGCAGCACAACAGCACTTGAATTAACTTAATTTATTTTCCTATGTATTTGCAGAATGGTTCAAGGTCCATAGCAAGGTGAATGTTTTCAGACAGTTCATGCATTCTCAAACTGCAGAGATCACTCAAGGGTAAAAATACTGATTGCTGGAAGTCATTAGGATCTTTCTCTTCCTTTAGAAAGACAGGCAAATCATAGGCTTGTTTATTTTGAGAAACATGAGATTACTCTTACTGTATGTTTAGAGGCAATTTCAACATATATGTTTTAGGGAGTTAAAATATGATTATAGGCATTTCTATGCATGCTTGGTTGGACTAATAGTATTAAATCCACATTTGTGATCATCAGTTGGTGACACTATTTCCAAAAATGACAATATTATGCTGTTCTAATCAAAGTATTTTTAAACTCTTAATGTAGGTTTATCATGGTTCTAAAGAGAGATCTTTTAATTCAAGGTAAATTAAACTCACTCAAGTTTTTGTTGGAGGAAAATTATTCTCTTCTTTACCCTTCCCTTCTTTTTTTTTTTTTTTAATGTTTATTTATTTTTGTGAGACAGATAGTATGAGTGTGGTTGAGTGGCGGTGCAAAGAGAGAGAGAGAACAGAATGTGAAGCAGGCTCCAGGCTCTGGCCTCTCAGCACAGAGCTCAATAAGGGGCTCAAACTCACAAAAGGTGAGATCATGACCTGAGCCAAACTCAGACACTTAACTCACTGAGCCACCCAGGCACCCTACACCCTCTTTTTTTTTTTAATGTTTTATTTATTTCTAGGGGAGAGAGAGAGAGAGACAGCGTGAGCAGGGGAGGGTCAGAGAGAGAGGGAGTCACAGACTGAAACAGGCTCCAGGCTCTGAGCTGGCAGTCAGCACAGAGCCCGATGCGGGGCTCGAACCCACGAACTGAGAGATCATGACCTAAGTGAAAGTCGGATGCTTAACCGACTAAGCCACCCAAGCGCCCCCCTACACCCTCATCTTAATGAGAAAAAAAATGAGACAATTATGGAGGATGAAAAAGAAAATACATTGTTTTAAAAAGTAATTGAAAGTTGTTAGTCAATTGTATTTAACAATGTAAAGAAAACCTTCTGGATTTCCTGCTTAGGTTGTTGAGCTGATAGTGTTACCATTAACTGAAAGAGGGAATATGATGAAGATGTGTGCAGACCAATAAAAGCAAGGGTTAGTATGTAAATCATTGGGAAGGAGATGCCCACCAGGCAATTAGATAAGTAATGAGGGTGATCACTCATCCCATTGGGGCCAGAGTTGATTGCACTCATCTAATTTGCTAGATCATAGTCTTTTCCTCCCTTTCCATCCTACAATCTGTAGCCCATCCAGGAATGTGCAAGATGACATTCCTTGACACAAGAGCAGCTTTCTTTGGTTTAAAGGCCTATTTAGGAGTTATAGTCACCTATTAGAATCTCAGCATGAGTCTGGAATTCAAATGTTAAAGCTAGCCATTCAGGTGTAATTGTTATAGGCACATTCCTCAGAATAGTAGATGGCAAAAGAGAAACTTGCAAAAACCATCAGTTCTACTCATACAATTTATTAGCATAAGTGGATTTGAAGCAGCACGGGAAAAGATACATCTCAGCTAATGCTTTCTTCCTTCTCCCTCGTGGACTATTGTCAGGGTGGATGCTATGGTTAACAATCCACTTGTGGTGAGCAATCATATAGGACATAGAAAATTGTAATGAGTACTATGAAGAATAAGTACATCTGTTGTATGAATTATTACCAGGTAATATTTTATTAAAGAATGGAGTTTTAATGGGATGGCCAACAGTGAGAAGAGAGCCACTTTCCAGCTGCATTACCAGAGATGCTACAACTATGACCTCAAAAACTGTGTTAGACTGTTGGAACATGCATTGCGTTGGAGAGAAGGGATTGATAGAAAAATAGACTGAGTCAGGCAGAGAAGGACAGCTACCATATGTTTGCATCTATAGGAGGATTAGCAGGAACTTAACGGAGGACCGTGGGGGAAAAAAGGCAGGGGAGTTCTCTTGAATGTTGAGAACAAACTGAGGACCGATGGGTATGGGAGAGAGGGGAAGGGGGGTGATGGGCATGGAGGAGGGCACTTGTGGAGATGAGCACTGGGTGTTATATGGAAACCAACTTGACAATAAACTATTTTTTAAAAAAAAGAAAAGAAAAATAGACTGAGTAAAAGAGTATAGGGATAAGAGTAGTCGGGGATACATTTTCCCAGTCTTACTGATTTGGCTCATAAGATATGTCTTTATTTTTTTTTTGAAGTTCTATCTTAAAAATAAAGATTATGAAAAATTAATACCATTGAAGTTGGCAATAAAACATATTTGAAGCATATGGCTTTAGATAATTGATAATTTAGTTATTTGATAATATTAGGTATTTGATAATATTTTTAAGCATATCCTATTGAAAGCATCTAGAGAGGCACCTGGTTGCTCAGTCAGTTAAGCCTCTGACTTTGGCTCAGGTCATGATCTCAGAGTCTGTGAGTTCAAGCCCTGTGTCAGGCTCTTTGCTGAGAGCTTGGGGTCTGGAGCCTACTTCAGATTCTGTGTCTTTCTCTTTGCTCTGCTTATATGCTCTCTGTCTCTAAGAAATAAAAAACATTAAAAAATAAAAATAAAAGAAATTATCTATATAATAGAAGGTTGTTACGGTTATTCTTACTATTTTTGATGTTTAGTACAGAACAAATGTGACACTGGTTTCAAAATGCTTATCAATATGTATCTATCTAGATACAGATATCCTTTACTATGTGTGCAGTTAAATGCTCTCTACATATTTATTTATCTGGTATGTGAAATTCAGATAATCTTAAGAGTCATAGCAGTTTTCTTAGAACCATTATTTCAGTACTTTGATTTTTTTCATTGATTATGCAACTTATTGTTATAACTTATTGTAGTAATATTTCACATTTTATTAATCAATTCATTATTTAGTAATTGCTTTTCTAGCGTTCATAGAGCTAACACCAAGTAAAATACAAAATTGGAGACTCCTACTCTCTCTAATATTGGAATTTTTTTAACACATATATTGATTTTTGCATTTAATCAAGATAAAAACAAAGGTTTTAATCATTTTTATGTTTAGCTTGTATTTCAAATTCTAGACAATTTCTCATTAATATATTTATTACAGTGATTTAAAAAAAACCCTATTCTATGGTTATATATATATAATTATAAAGATATCCTTGAACCCATGACAGCAAAGCAGGTCAATTTCTTAAACAACAGTATTTCATTCAGTACCTTGGTGGTTGTAATTAACGTTTCTGTTTAGTTCTAATTATAGTTTTTGTATCGCAGCCATTATGCTAATGGTGTTATTCAGTAGTATGTGAGATTGCATTCATTATCACTGGTGAATTAAACCTTTATTAAAGAAAAATTCCCGCAGGCCTCATTCTGGAGTTAAGTAATTATTCATTTGGTTTTATCCTAGCAATTAGCTTATATACTGTAGCACTCATTATTGAGTTTCTATACCTCACTGAATGAGATTAACCCACCATGGTAAATAAATGCCTAACAGCTCCCAAGCTCACAATGTGTTGCTTTTTAAGCATATTATTATGTAACAAAATAAGGAATCAGAATGCATTGAAGTAGGATTCTGGCTTCCAACAAATAATGTACTTGCTGAGAAGACTATGTTGGACATTTTGTGTTTAATTCAGCATTAAAAAAAATGTAGTTGAAGCCCTCCAACGCTAAGTTCACCTTTGTGGGTGTATGTTTTCCTTTGTTTAATTTCATTCCATTACTTGCTTGCTTGTTGAATTATGTTACTATGCCCATTTGATGTTGATAAAAGCTTTTTTCAATAGCACAGACTCTAAATAGAACATCCAATTAAATCTCCATTCCAAATGTATTTGGAGAGGGCTAGATCATCCAAGTCTTTTAGCTGGATGGAATCTTTAGCCATTCATTATAAATCATTAGACTTTGATTTATAGTTTTAGTAAAAATATTTTAAATTACTGCTGTTTTTACATAGCCATTCATGCCATCCAAAAGTCCATCTTCTCATTGTCCTTTAGAAAAATGACTGTGTGCATTTTTAAGTTTCTACATTTATTATCAGCTGATATTACCTTTATTTTTTCTAGAGAGAAGTGGGGGGAGAGGTGGAGAGAGAATATCAAGAAAGCTGTGAGTGCAGAACCTGACTCCAGGCTCAGGGCTCAATCCTGAGATCATGACCTGAGCCAGCAATCATGACCTGAGCCGAAATCAAGAGTAGGGTGCTTAACTTACTGAACCACCCATGCACCCTGCTGATGTTACCTTCTGAGATCAAGTATCTATCATTACCTTGCTTTTCTTGTAAATTCTGTTAGTCTACCTACTCTGCCTCTTCTATTTGTTTCTAGAAATAGTTTTTTTTACATAGTTCACACAACACCACAAAGTATAGCATAGAACAGAGTCCTTTTAGGTCATAGCTGCATGTTTTCAGTACCTAAGGCAAAAGTTGTCATACTTTAAGACAATCTATACATTAAGGCACAACCTCAAAAATAGCAGTATGAAGTTTGTTCTTATGGCAATAATATATCTGGAAAGTTGTGTTAACAACTTTTCAGAATGCATTCATTTATGTTCTTGAACCTGAAATGCCATTTATATGAAAATGAATTGAGAGATTTCAAAATTTAGTTGTTTCCACTTCCTCATCTATTCCAAATGTAGTTTTGAAACATTAAATGTTTCATAAGACTTTTATCATCTTGAAATCAGTTTGCTTATTTTAGCATAACCTTCATTTCTTTAGTGCCTATTTTATAATCAGGATATTTCTTATGGTCTTGGATTATTGGTAAATATTTGTGAGGTGACTTAATATATTTATTTCTGAATGCCTTTGTTTGTAGTAGATAAGTATTGCATGGTAACTATATATTTTTCACAGGTCAGTACAGGCATTGAAATAATTAACATTGTAGCAATACCAATAAACTCTTATAAAGAGGTTTCCATGTTTAAAAGAATGAAGTATTGGGCCTGTCCCCATGTCCAGTCCAGGCAGCCTTGCTCCTGCTGTGGTGAGGACAGTCCGGTCCGGGGAGCCAAAAACTGTGCTCCTAAAAAAAGCCCACCAACCCCGCAGAGCTGGTAGACATTACTGTTTGCAGAAATCTCCAGCAAATGAGTACTCTCTGTACACCTTTGTTACACTGCTAGCTGGACCTCTCAGAGCTGAGGATGCTTCGGCCCTCTTCAGCATGACAGTCACCTTACACTGTGTGTGCTGCAGAAGTGAAATCCACTGCAGACAGGAAAATAAATGAATGAATGAATGATCAAAGAAACAATCTTTAAAAAACTCTTTATATTTATCTATCTAAATATCTTTTAAGAACACTATTTTTAGGGGCACTTGAGTGGCTCACTCGGTTAAGCATCCAACTTCGGCTCAGGTCATGATCTCACAGTCTGTGGGATGGAGCCTTATGTCGGGCTCTGTGCTGATAGCTTGGAGCCTGGAGCCTGCTTCAGATTCTGTGTCTCCCTCTGTCTCTGCCCCTTCCCACTCAGTCTCTGTCTCTGTCTCTCTCTCAAAAATAAAAAATAAAGACATAAGAAAACAAAACACTAGTTTTAATTCACAGTGATTAAAGGTGGACCCACCAACGGCATATTAACAATGCCTATGAGGTTTGAACAAAATACTTTTCCATGTTGATAGTCCTACAAAGATCATCCTTTAATATCTGAAAGTGGCCTTTAATTGCAGGTCTATTGGTGTTTGTGCATTATACATTATCTAATGTTTCTGTATACTTTATTTTTCTGGGTATCATCTTGTTTCATCTGTGGCAGTTGTTTTTCCAGAAGATCTAGGCAGATTTTGAGATCAAGTCTTGGTGCAATCTCTTGGGCCTCATCTGGAGCTCCTTGCATTTGGCAGCCTCCCTTACTCTACTTGGGAACCTATGCACTGTTAGGCTGTTATGTGAGGACATCTCCCTGGTTTTTCCCAGGGTTTTCACTCCATTATCTCATTGACAGGCCAGGGCACTGTGGCTCTCCCTGCTTGGTGTGAATGCTTACCATGTTCATTCTCACAAAATAGCTTTGGGACTGCCTTATTCAGGAAAGGAAAGGAAGAAAAAGAAGAAGAGACTCTTTAGATTCTTAACTTGCCTCTGCCATTTAACATTGTTATGACCTGTGAATGTTACTTTACCTGTCTGTTTCCCAGGATCCTCTTCCTTAAATGGAAATAATGAGTGTCGCTTAGAGTTGCTAATAAGGTCAAATAAATTTGATAGGTATTCCAACCTTAGAACAGTGACTAAGCATGTAGTAAATCCCCCCAACTATTAGAGATTTATAATTATAGTCACTATTATTTTAAAATTTAAGTGATCTGCCCCAAATCCCATAAATTAGACCATGTGGCAGAATCAGGATCTTTGACAAGTACCCTTGGAGCAGTGTTTTTTGCTCTATACACCACACCATTTGGGATGAACACTTCTGAAAAATATAGTTCATCATGTTGCATTTCTACCTGCTACTTTAATTAGAAGTATCAATGTGACCAGTCATTGGCGTTAAGTGATTCAAATATTAATTACTACAGTTATACTCTAAAGAGTTTTCTATTCTTGCTGTGGTATTTTCTCTCCAGCAAAACCTGTCCATATTTTGAGGCAGAGTTAAACTTCATTATTATTCACTTTTAAGCCCTGGAATTCTTGCCTTATTTGATTCTATTAAAACTAAGACTCACCTTGATCATCATCAACAAATATTTACCAAATATTATTAGGAGTTAGGGGGAACAGTCCGTGCACTATTGGAGGTTACATTGTATTTGGAAAAAAGTAACAGGCATATATGTCCCAAATATTCCTAAGTCATCATTAACCTGTAGGTACAAATGAAATCATACTGATGTTAATACACAAATTTCTCCTGATTGTAACCTGAACTGATTCCAGGGAGTTCCATACTTTCAAGAAATCTCACCCAGTATTTTCCTGGGAGACCCTAGAAGGACTCTTTTAGATTCTTATGCCTAAGAACTTGTCTTCTCCCTTCATTCTCAATTCATTTGAGGAAGTCTCAGGCTATTGTGCTATTCCCAGCTTCTGTATTTTCTATAAATTGCTCCCGAGTGTGTCTCCTGCTGGACTGAAGCTGCAGAACTCAAGAAGTATCAAATATGCCGTATTCTCGCTGAGCCAGCATGTTATGTGTTTTGCACCCTTAATGGGAAGACTGTCCCTCTTGCTACTTATTTATCATGACATTCTTGTGACCTGGTACTTAGGCTGCAGGGTTTGTGGCCCATGTATCATAATGCCCTGCAGCCCTTTGCTGGATAGAGATGCACCAACTCTGTTCAAGGCTGGAAAACAGATTCCGAAGCCCGCAGGGTCTACAGCCAACACTTTGGGTGTATACACTCTTGCACCTACCAGTATCCAGACAAGAAGGCAGTCTGTGGCCCCAGGGCTGCTGCCCACCTCTTCTCAAAGGCTGTTGAAACGCTTGCTTTCTACCTTCTGGTCACGACGGCCTTTTCTCTGTTCTCTGAGTGTGCCTCAGGTTTTTCACATGCTTCTCCCTTTACCTAAAATAATAATAATGACGATGGCCGATACCTATTTTACACTAGTTCCATTCTTGGTACTGTTCTAAGCAACTTACAGGTGTTCACTTGTTGAATTCCCCAAGATACCTTCATGAGATAAGTGATAGCATTTTTCTCATTTTAGAGATTAGTAAGCAGACACACAGCTTAAGGAATTTGCCTATTTGAAGGCACAGGGTCAGGACCTGAACCTAGGCAATGAGATGCCAAAGCCTCCCATTCTTCTAAACCACAGTAGCCCCATACCATCTTTGCTACCTGGAATTATCAAGTTTACCATTGTTGTTGTTGTTTCTTGTGTATGGTACTTTCTATGTTCTATGTCTTCAATGCTTTACAAAATCCTCAAGCTTATTTAGGGAGGTGTATTATATTTTACAGATAAGACAGAGCTTAGAAATGTCAATTAACTTGCCCAAGGTCACACAGCTAATAGCTATTGCTGCCAGAATTTAAATTCATGCAGCCTGGCCTCAGAGTCTATTCTGTTAACAACTCAACTCGTACTCCTCAGGGAAGGGAAGGGCCTGCTTCTTTAAGGTCTCACCTGGATCCTTAAGCCCTGGAACCTAAGGATGCTTAGTATTTATTAAAATGTTAAGTAAACAGATAAATTCATCTTTTCATCTATCAACCTCCAGACTACAGGTCTCATCTCAGTCATGTTTTACTTCCCCTTCCCTGATAAGTCTCACTCTTTGATGACCTAAATTATTCCACTGTGCCCTTGAAATTACTGGTCCCAGCCATCCAACCCTAGCTGTAACATAAATGTGGCTCTCCCCTGAAGATAGATGTCAGTTCTCATACAGCCTTTTCAAGTATTGGCTCATTGTTTTAAGAGTCAGAAAACTCAGAACAGGATTTGGGGTTGAAGTGTTTCTGACAGGTAAAAGATTTTGCTTTAAGAGGTCTGTGTCATTGGACTGTGCTGCTCACACTGGTGTCTATTTTGCTTCCTTATATATCCTAAGTTCCCAGCACAGTGAATGATACAAAGTAATTACTCTATAAATATCCACTTCCTAACTATTCACATTTCTTCCCCGTCTCAGCAAACAAATTTCTTCTTTACTCATGTGCATATCAGTTCTTGTTAATAGGCCCCTGGAAGGGGCTCCTGGGTGACTCCTTGGTTAAGTGTCTGTCTTTGGCTCAGGTCATGAGCTCAGTTTGTGGTTTCAAGCTCCGCATGGGGCTCTGTGTTGACAGCTCTGAACCTGGTGCCTCCTTCAGATTCTGTGTCTCCCTCTCTCTCTGCTCCTCCCTTGGTCACACTTTATGTCTCTCTCTCTCTCAAAAAAAAAAAAAATTAAAAAAATAGGCCCTGGGAGATCACAGCCAGCCAGTTTATCAGAAAATGCCTAAAGGTCAGCTTTGGCTCAGGTTTTTCTGAGACATGAATAAAAAACTTTAATAGAAAGTAGTCTAATACAAAAAAAAGTGTTCTAAGTAAGCTTCATATAAATATCATCAATTGGTTCATCAAAGATAGGAGGAAGGGTAGTCAGACCTTTAGTTTTAGCTTTATGAACATAGCCATTATTCACAAAACAATGTCTTTTGATAGGTGTATGATCTATTACTGTTTATTTTCCCCTGGAATTCTTGTCTTTGTTATGTGATTAAATGAAAATGAAAATAACACAATATAGGGCAATTCTAATGGCATATAGCTTCTATGACGCCAGCTGTCTTCCCAGAAGCCAGGTTTCTGTCCTTTCTCTATTTGTGAGAGTCCTTCAACATAATTTTCCTTTAATATGATACAAAGCTGTTTAAATTGTAAAATTCTATTCAAGTGAAAGGTTGCTGTTATTGTACTAATAGGAATACAATTAGATAGCAACAGGACTCAATGCCACTGATGTGAGATGGATCCCTGGATCTAATGGGCATGGAGGCTCACCCTTTGAGTTTGCTTTTTCCCCCTTTCTGGATCATAAAGCTTCCCATAACTGATTTAAAGAAAAAAAAATAAGGAAATTTCTCTCTTTGCAGCATAGACTAAATCTAGTCAGATAGAAGAGGTCTAGAATCTGACTTTTTGGACCTTTCAAGATAATTAGCAATTTATTCTTTTTTCAGGTTAGGAAGAATGAACAGATACAAACTGCTAGTCCCCAGACTCTTACTGACTTCAGGAACTACACTGAAATTCACACTGCTGGTCACTTAAGACTTAGTAATGTTTTGATGACTTTCGGACTTCATGATAAAGAAAGTTTATCCATAAATTCATCTAATTTCATGTTGTAGTATAAAGCCTCCTTCTTAATCAAGAACCTGTGGAGGTATAATAGATTCTCTAGATTCAACATATCCAAAATAAACGCCTGATATTCTGGTTCAAATTGGCCCCACCTACATTTTTAACATCTTGGTTAATGGAAATTTTATCCTTCTCGTTGCTCCCAAGGCTCTATATTTTGTAGACATCCTTGACTCCTGCCTTTCTTTCACTCCACATCTAATCTGTCAGAGAATCCTTTGGGATGTACCTTCAACTATATGTGACTACTATTTATCTCTGGTGCCAGACCATAGTCTGAGCAGCATCTCACTTGAATTGCTGCAATAGCAACTTCACACACTGCTCCGATGCTAACCTTGCCTCTCCCTGCCACACAGTCTATTTCCAACACAATAATCAGAATGATCTGTTGAAAATATGTCAGATTGTATCTTTACTCTTGTCAGAACTTTTCATTAGTTTCCCAACTTATCTCAGTAAAGACCAAACCCTTCACTAGCCATTAAAACTATGCATTATCTGGCTCCCTGAAATACTCTGTTTCCATCTCTTCTTGTTTTCTTCCTCACTCACACAGCTCCTATCATACTGGCTGCTTTGTTTTTCCTTGAACACAGCAGCCATGCATCAACCATTTCTTCTTCCTGGAATACTTTCTACTCAGATATTCACCTGGCTAACTTCCCTGTCTCCTTCAAGTCTTAGTTCAAATGATACGTTCTCAATTAGGTCTATTCTGACCACTTTATAGTGCAACACCCTCTCTTGATCTCTATATTTCTCATGTCCCTGTCCCTACTTTGTCATTCTTATTACTATTTGCATACTTACTACCTTCTAACATGCCATACTGGATATTTTTCATTCACTCCCTCAGAGCCATTCTCCACTCTGCTCCGTGCCCTGAGGTGATGAATTGTATGAACTGCATCAACAGGCTCCCTGGTCCTTGGAGTTTTGGTCATGTGTAATCAGTGGGAGGCAGCAGAACTAGATCAGAGGACAAAGGAGCAATGAGTCTGGGATATTTTTTTCCCCAGATCCTTCATGGCTGTGTCTGCACCATTGGCTGCCTTACGCTACTGAAATCTATGGCTCCTGTCATGTGGCTCTTAAGAATTTTAATAACTATGCTCCATAGTTCCATATCTGGTTCCACCAGGCCTATTGGTATAACAGCTCCCTGAAATTATTCACCCTGAGATTAGGCACTAGCCCTTGTTGGTTTCCCTAAACTTTGACCTTAACCTTTTTAAAGTAGTCTACTTATTAAACTTTTCATTAGGTATGTTATCTGTTTTCTATCTGAGATCCTAACTGAAAAACATACTGAATAACAGTACTTTCCTCTGGCACTCTTGCTAACATTTGTAGACAACTAAGCCCTTTGTGTTTTTAGTCTGCTTGAGGTTAATCATCCCCAGCTCTTTTTCAGTAAGCAGTCTAGATTATTCTGTGGAGGCCTCCTTTGGTCATGTTCCTCTTCATAAAATTTCACAAAAAGTGTGATGCATAGAATTGAATGTATCATTTCAACCCATGCAGAAATAAAACAGGTGTCTCCTTTGATCAGATTATTGCATTTTTGTTAGTGTAAACTAAACACTCATCAATTGAACATTGTTGTGGTTGTGGTTCTTGTTGTTATACCTCATTTATGAGCCAATGAAGAAAGGTTTTCAGGTTGTATGATACATGCCACACAATTCTTTCACTCAAGGGCTTGCAATCTAGTGGGAAGGAGCTAGGCAAATAAATAATGAAGGTGATGATGTGCTCTAGCTGGTGTGGGAGCCCGACAGTGACCACAAGAAAGCGTGGTTAGGGACGCGGGGATGTGCCTGCACACGGGATTCCCTGCCTGGGCAAAGCATGCCTGCAAACAGGATGCTCTGCCAGGAGGCCTGCACACAATATCCAAGTTTAATGGTCCGCTCGCAAACGAGGGAACATGCCCTCCTTAGAAGTAAGGAGAAGGCTGGAATTATGAGCAGGCCTCTTAGTAAACATGTTGTGGTCACTTCCTCCCTTTGCTCCCCCGTGTCCTTGAAATGTGTTTGGCTACTGGCCCTTAATTGGTAAAGGAATGCATCTTGTAGATTTCAGTTTGTATCCAGTTACCGGGGTATAAAATAAACCGCAAGAGGAGCTTGCGTAGAATTGTTCCTCTGGCCGGAGTTGTGTCTGTGTCTGTCTTTTGTATGTGTCTTGTCCTTTGTGTCATTTCATCCGCAACAGCTGGTATGATAGAGGTGTGCACATAAACATTGTTCACAGCCACTTCAAACTACTGATCCACTGAAACAATATTTGTCACAGTGAAAATGATGTATTGGGTCAGCCTAGGTTTTAATTCCAATATTATCAATTGGTTTACTTTTTGAAAATGTGATGAGCAAAACTATATTTCAGTTGTTTCAATGTGTACTTCTCTATTTGTAAATGAAGGTGACTTAGTCAAATATCCACTAACCATTTGTATTTCTTCTTCAAGAGCTAATTTCTTGATAATTTTTTGACTATTTTTCTATTTGTTAGATTGTCTTTTTTATTAATTTGTTTGAGCTCTTAGTAACTTCTGTAGATTAACTCTTTGGTACATAGGTTTCAAATATTTTCTTTTTACTATTGGTATATCATTTGATATGCTGTATTTTCATTATCATTCAGTTCAAAAGATGTTCTAATTTCTAGTAAGATCTACTTATCTATCATTTATCATCTATCATTCATCTATTTTACTGATGGGTCATTTAGAAGTACATTGCTTCACATCCAAACATTTGTGGATTTACTAGTTATTTTTTTTAAAAATTGTATTGATTTCTGCCTTAATTTCACTGTGGTCAGAAAACATACTCTGAATTGTTTTAGCCCCTTACTATATATTGATATTTGCCTTATGACTCAGAATATGGTCATTTTTCATAAATGTGCTATGTACAGTTTGAACAGAATGTGTATTTTAGGTCAGATTTGTTAATTACCTTGCCCAGAACTCCATAGCCTTACTAGTTTTTATATAAATGTTTTATACGTTATTGAGATGGATATTTAAATGTTACAATTGTGGATTTGTCTGTTTCCCCTTGGGTTTATTAATTTTTTCCTTATATGTTATATTTTAGTAGTAACAAATAAATTTAGGATTGTTATACTTATGGATTGACACTTTTTATCATTATGAAATTTTCTACTATATCTCTGTAATGCTCCTTGTTAAAACTTTACTTTGTTTCATTTCATTAAAATTACAGCTAAAATAGCACATTTTTTTTCTTTATTGGTTATTGCTGAATAGTATATCTCTTTCCATGTGTTTTCTTTTAAGCTTTGCATGTCCTTATATTTAAGATGTGGCTTTTGTAAGTGGCATGAAATTTGCTTTTGTTTTGATCCATTCTGACAATCTTGGTTAGTGGCATAATTTATGCTATTTATATTTCATATCTCTTGCCATATGTTGTGTTTAAATCTCTCTTCTCATTATTCATTTGTTCCACTTATTCTCTAGTCACTTCCCCCTCTGTTCTTGAATCTTTTGTGATTGGTTTTATTTTTTTCAGTTTTATTCTCTGTCATTTGTTAAACTGTCTTTTCTGCTTTATTTGTGGTTCTTTTAGAGATTGCAACATGAAAATTGTTAACATTTAATCTAAATTAACTCTTTGACTGCTTCTCAGACTATAATGTTTTAGAACACTTAAACTCCATTTTACTTCTCCAATCTGTCTTTTGGTCTATAGTGGCAATTTTTAAAATTCTACAATCTCATATGACATTTTTATATAGTCAGTATTCAATTTTTAGGAAATTCATTATTGGGGTCCCGGGGCAGCTCAGTCAGTTAAGCATCCAACTTCAGCTCAGGTCATGATCTTGCAGTTCACGGGTTGGAGCCCAGCATTGGCTCTGTGCTGACAGCTGAGAGCCTGGATCCTGCTGCGATTCTGTGTGTCTCTCTCTCCCTCTCCTTCTCCCTTGCTCGTGCTCTGTTTCTTTCTCAAAATAAATAAATAATAAATTTAAAAAATTCATTATCTATGCTTATTAATGATTTTTCTCAGTATTTATATTGCTTGGGTTTCCTGGTGCTGCCTAAATTTCTGGTTTGATTATTTTCATAGCTCTTGGAAAGTTTATGAATTATATTTCATTCTCCCTCTTTTCTTCTGATCCTTCATAACATATGTGCTAGACTTTTGCATTTTTCTCAAATGTTCTCATATTCTTTTCTGGGAATTCTAGTTTTTTGCTTATCTTACTATTTGGACACATGTTTTCTGTGACACACACACTCACATGCACACCTATATATTTTTCTGATTCAGCTCTAGTGATTTATATTAGGATGTGACCTCATTTGGGAGTAAAATGAAATAATTATTTTAATAAGAACCTCTAGCTATCTGGTATCAACCACTAGCATCCCTTCCTATGGTGGAAAGCCATGTATATTAATTATGTCATAGTATAATGTAATAATTTTCTGTCACTTCCAGTCTTAAACCACCTCATCTGGTTTGAGAAGACTCTGACCAACTCATTTTATACTTTCATTAAGACCTTGCTTTTCTTGCACAGTGTTGATCATGGTTCCAGTGGTTTTCAATGTATTTTCACTCCTCCATTCCTTCTCCTGGGCAGTTACTGTCCTAATGCTGGGCGAGAGTTTGGCTAGGAAAGGCAATGATATCCTTATTTGTCTGCCTGTGTCAGGTTTGGTGGTATCTGCTGTTCTAACGTATTGTATATAAACTCAATATCTATGGTTATGGCGAGAGCTTCAAAATGACTCACTGCAGAAGGGCACAAACCCAAGTAGCCTGCATAGGCATTGGTGGCCCTTTGTTAGACTAGACTACGTCTTCCGGGTGTCTCCCAGTTGTAGTGTCTTAATATATTCCTCTAATGCTCAAATCTGTTTTCATGATTATTTTGAATGTTTGGAACAAAACCAAGTAACATAACCACCCTGCTCCTCACCATCTCCTGAATCTATCTGTGTGCCTTGATCTCTTGGAAACTGGGTATATAAGGCAGCCCTTCTTTTTCCCTCCAAAGCACCTTCATTTCTACCAGTGGTGGTGCTGTTTGTGAGGTGAACATTAAGGGGAATTAGAACTGATTCCACAGTATACATATCTCAGCAAGCTTCAATAGATTGTTGCTTTCTAGACTTAGAATGTAGTACATTAGCTTCTTGTTTGTACTCATTTATGAATATTAGTTACCAATTTTGCCCTTTGGCTCCAAATAGTATCTCAGTATAGACAGAAACACCATATTTTTAGTGACCATGTCACAAGTGTTTATATGGAGCTTGAAGACCAATTAAAAGCGTGTATATTATTTATGTGTGTTTGTCAAACCATGTATTTCACACATTTTGTTAGGTAATTTGTTAAAAAATAAAACGTAATACTATTCATTGAATTTTTTTCTTATTTATACCAAATGGCATATGAAAAGTGCATAAAGATTAGCAGTTAAATATCCTTTCCTCTTTTTCTTTACATATCATTAATATGCTGCCAATTCTTATATTGATGGTTCAGGTACTTGCACAGGCTGATTAGTATCACAGATATAATGGAAATGAGGGAAGGACAAAAAACAATAATAATATCATGGTTTTCTTCTATCTGTATCTCTATGTTTATGCCCTACATCTAGACTTTTTAACTATACTTATTTAGCATTATATTATGATTTTTATTTGTAACTACCCAGAAGTTGGGGAGGACTTGGACCTGAACTATTCAAAATGGTAACCAATTAATTAAAAAGTTAAAAGTTAAAAATTCAGTGCCTTGAAACTAACCCCGTTACAAGTACTCAAGAACCACATATTGCTAATGACTACCATATTGGGCAGCACAGATAACAGAACATTTGTATCATCCCAGGAAGTTCTACTAAGTATCTCTGATCATGTAGAACTAGAACCTAGAGATGATGTAGATCTCCCAGGTAAGGCAAAGCAATCTCGAAAAATTCCATCAAAAATGATCATTGGAAGTATAATTAGGTAAGTCAAATCTGCATGAGAAGGGCCCAGGGGCTTGCCATTTGTAAGCAAGGTATTGCCATCTGAGGGTATGATAGCAGGCAGTAATCAGATGTCAAGGTAGGGAAATCAGACCAATCTGGTGAGAGAGAATTTGGGGGGTAGTTGCCTAGTCCAGAGAGTTCCAGCAAGATGAAAGTAGGACAGGTTCTAGTTCTAGATGAGACTAGAAATAAGCAAGATGCTATGTTAAGAATTTTGTTTGGGTGGAGGTAGGGGAAAGGAAGAATTTGAGTACTGGGTTGGGAGTGATTTTTAGGTGAAGAATAATGTTTATTTATGAGGATCTAGTCAAGAAACCAATTAGTAAAGTTAGATGATAATCTCAGAGTAAAGCTGATTTAACAGCAATTAAGCTGCCCCTGATTAAGAATATGATGAAGAACAGAATACTGAGAGAGGGTTAAGTGTCCTTTTTGTGGGATGGTAGGTGATGAAAGTCTGAGATCAATAGTTCATTATAATTAGCTGAGTAGCAATATTACATATACAGGAAAAGAGGAAAAAGATGAATACCACAAAGCTTTAGAATTCTTTTATACCCAAAGTAGAAAGAAATGTGAATGTGCAGTTTATTCCAATTTCTTATCTAAAGAGCTACTTCTCTGAGATTCAAGTTTTCTTTCCGAGCAGCGTGGTTAGGAACTTTCTAAAAAGGTTCATACTTATTGGGTGTACTGGTGTTATTTTCATGTTTTACTTCTAAACTTTTTTTAAAAAGCTAAATCTATGTTATTTCTCCATGAATTCTGAACATCTGGTATGATAATTGGAATCATTCTTTTAAAGTCATTATGATTTTAATTTTGATTCTCAGTCATTGTATTTTGAAATGCCATATTTACTTTAAGTTATCTAATTAATATGTTATAGCCATCTTATTTAAAAAGGGTTCATTTTATTTTTATTTTTTTAAATGTTTTTATTTATTTCTGAGAGAGAGAGAGAGAGAGAGAGAGACAGCATGAGCAGGGGAGGGTCAGAGAGAGAGAAGGAGAAACAGAATCTGAAGCAGGCTCCACGCTCTCGACGTGGGGCTCAAATCCACAAACTGTTAGATCATGACCTGAGCCGAAGTCGGATGCTTAATCGACTGAGCCACCAAGGCGCCCCAAAAGGGTTCATTTTAAAGGGAAACAAAATAAAGCCCCATATGCTTAGTATTGAGATAGTAGTTACAATAATGCACTATTTAGGGACTTGTAATTTAGCCATCATGATTTCATAACCAATTGTTCCCCAGCCCTCAGGAATTAAGAATATGGTTTCCATGGTAATTCTAGATTCTAAAAATGCTCATCTTTGCCCTAAATGGATAGTAAATAGTTTGAGTAGAAAACGACCTGTTAGCCAGGATTATACTTTAGTGTTGTAAGAAAGAGAAATACACTACCTATTTAAAAATAGACTACTTTCAGGGAACCTTAATCGGTTCCAAGTCTGTAAAATCACAACACCATGATTGCCAGTGTTAACAAAAGCTTGTTCTTTAATTACCTATATTGCATTCAGCTTCTGTTTCCTTCCCAAACCCAATTATGGCTAATAGCAGGGGTAAGGTGTATGCCTATTGTTTATGGCAGTTAATTTTAAAGTGCTCTTTTTGATTTTCATTTGTCTTCATGATTTAACGAATCAGGTTCAGATTTTCTTTGGACACCACCAGCTTAGAAGTCTTTACTTTGCCTGCATATATAAGTAGAATTTTTATATAATGTGGATATCTTTATTATTTTCCTTAACCAAAAGCTGTTCCCTAAATGATGGAGATCATGCTATTTTTCTAAGTTCTTATTAACAAGTTTTTTAATGCAGCAATTCCAACTCTTCACACCAAGGGGATATTTTGAAGTTTGTAGAAGAGAGGGGGAATTTTATTTATCCCTTCCTCCTACAAATTCATTTTGTCTCAGTGTGTTGTACATTGTCTAATCATTCTCTGCAGCTCAGATTCATATGTTCTCCTGTGGAGACTAGCAGCCTGACTTCTAGAGTTGAATCCAGAATAATTCAGCAGTCTAATTTCTGATTTAATTTTCTGCTGTCCAACTGTGGTGTTAACCCAGCTCTGAGAATTGAGTGTAATTGTGGCACTTCGCCTCACTTGAAAGTACTTATGTCTCTATTCCTCATGCACACCAGAGTCATTGTTTCCATAATAACTAATGAGCTCTGAGTGGAAAGTGGAGAAAAAGACACATGCAAGATAAACAAGAAAAGACAAGAAATTCGAACAGCAGGAAACAGTTCTATTGCTTTACTGAAAATTAACTTCAGTGTACCATCTGCAGTTGGTACATGCTGTTGTGGAGATGGGGTAAGATGAGTAGTTTTTCATCTATCCCTCTAATGCTCCTTCTTATCTCTCCCATGTCTTTAGTCAATTAAATGGATAGTGAGACAATAGGCAGGCTTCTCATTATTTTAACTGAGTTATTTTCTTTCTAAAGAAGTGTCATTATTCTGATTATGGTCTGTCCCTGAAAAAGACCCTTTCTCTGCATTAGTGAGGCAGCCCATTGATAACATTTTCACTCAATATTCATTGATATCAGCAACACTGATGCCACTTGGACTCATGCTAGACATGTAGAATCTCAAGCCCCACCCCAACCCTACCAAATTATAATGTGCATTTGGGTAACCACATATGTAGAACATTAACAAGATCTCCAAAGAGTTCATCAATGACTTAATAAATGCTACGTATCTCTTAGGCACAATTTATCTAGAGAGCTACAAAATATGTATTAATAGATAAAGTATATAAAAGTAACAATGCTCAACATCCCTCCTCATCAGGGAAATACAAATCAAAACCACACTGAGATACCACCTCACGCCCATCAGAGTGGCTAAAATGAGCAAATCAGAGAACTCTAGATGCTGGCGAGGATGTGGAGAAACGGGCACCCTCCTACACTGTTGGTGGGAATGCAAACTGGTGCAGCCCCTCTGGAAAACAGTGTGGAGGTTCCTCAGGAAACCAACAATGGAACTCCCCTAGGACCCAGCAATAGCACTGCTAGGAATTTACCCAAGGGATACAGACCCCAATGTTCATAGCAGCACTCTCAACAATAGCTAAAACATGGAAAGAGCCTAAGTGTCCATCAATGGACGAATGGATCAAGAAGATGTGGTTTATCTATACCATGGAATACTACATGGCAATGAGAAAGAATGAAATCTGGCCTTGTGTAGCAACATGGATGGACCCTGAGGGTGTTATGCTGAGCGAAATAAGTCAGGCAGAGAAGGACAAATATCATATGTTTGCTTGTATAGGAGGATTAGGAGGAACTTAACTGAGGACCATGGGGGAGAAGAAGGGCGGAAATGGTGGGGTAAAGGGAGAGAGGCAAACCATGAGAGACTCTTGAATGCTGACAAAAAAAGAGGACTGATGGATGTGGGGGGAAGGGGGGAGATGGGCATGGAGGAGGGCACTTGTGGGGATGAGCACTGGGTGTTATATGGAAACCAATTTGACAATAAACTATTTGTAAAAAAAATAAAAGTAACTGATTTTTATAGTGTAAGACCTTTACTTTCTCATTTTTTAATACTTTAAAAAGAAGGCTTTTGAGGGATACAAGTTTGTTTTTTAATTATTCTTAGGCTTCTTTTCCTTCGCTCTAGCTTAGATTTGAGTTTCTCCAAGTAGTTCTAAGGGAATTAATATTTACCTTCCATCCATGCCACAGCCATTTTGACCATTTATATTCTGGACAGATGGTTTCTCCAATTTATCATCAATATCTAGTCCTTCATCACTTCTTTTCTTTGACAATGTAACAAGCAACCTCATAGGGTGATACAAGACAAGATACTTCCATTGGGATGAATCCAAGTTTTGATAACATACAATCTTTTCGAATGGCAATCTAGTCTTGAAAATGATCCACTATACCAGGGATAGCCTCAGGATGCATGTGTGAGTTATACCTTCAGTTTTATTGGTTTCATGTTGCCATTGATAAGAAAATTGACACACTAGAATTGTTCTTTCCTTCCAATCAATTTCAAAATTAGAAATGAAATCAAAAGTGTTCTATTTCCTTCATGTTTCTTTTTCTTGACGTTTTCTAATCTAAGCTGATGTATGTTTTTTAAAAAGACAGATGTTCAAAAGCATGTTTTTTTCTTATCAAGGGGTTATGATTCTTGATGTCATAACATGGTAAAAGTGGTTAGTAGATGTTGCCTTACCATCAAGAGTAGCATTCCATGTTACCCTCTACTTCTTCAGAGTGAAACACTACTTTACTAACATATTTTGGCATTGATTTTTTTTAACCGAGGAATTTTTAAAGTAGTATAATGGTAAGTTGACGGGTCCAGCATGATTTTGAAAATCAATATCTGATTATTTTTTAATGAAATAAAGATTTTCCAATGACCATCAGTACTTTTTGGTCTACATGGCAATAGTGAGTATTAAAATGCCTTAGAGCTTTCTGTATCCATTAGTTAATTTTTACACTCAGTCATTTGGTCCTACTTTCCTTCCTTCCTTTGTTCTTCCATCCTTTTTTCCTTCCTTCCATCTTTCAATTTTCCTCTTTCTTCTTTTATTATGTTGTTATTGTTCCTCTTAGATGACACTCTACCTGATACCAAAAAACTTTCATCTTTCATCTTTAACTTGAGGCAGTATAATCATATTACTTGGGGGTAATTAAAACATTTATTTGGTAATCCTAAAGTGGACATGTTAACAACTAAAAAAAGACTATGTATGTATGCAGTCATTTCTAAAACCTTGAAACTAAGTTAAAATTAGATTATGAAATTAAGGGAGAAAATGGGAAGGTATTTTTTAATGTGATTTTTGCAAGTACTTCTTCATAGTTTTCTTTTCAGTTAATCCAACAGCCAATGTTTACTGAGTATCTACTAAGTGCCAGGCATTGGCAAGACAGTGATGAATGGCTGAGAATGCCAAGTCTGGCCTTTAGGGGATACATTGTGATAAATATCTCAACACAGGGCATGCTTTTCTCTCATTCTGTATCTGTTTTATCCCATTGAAATAAGAAAATCCACAATTATTTTACATTCAACTTGAGTACATGATCATACCATAGACTCTTAGAATAGGGAGTATAATGTTTCTTGAGCTGTTAGACCTTTCTGTTTCAGTATAGATAGAGCTACTCTATGAAAAATGGGAATATTTTCAAGGCATCAGCCAGGGATTCACATTCCGACCACAGTATAATCTACTGGTGCTGAAAGTAAAATAACAATAACAATAACAGAAAGCCTCCATTTAGCTTTATTGTTATGACTTATGTTAGTCATTTGCCAGACTGTTTGGCTGCTTAGGGCACCCAAATGATAAACTATTTAATCTGGTAAAGCATAATCTCCCAAACCTAGTACTTTGAGGAGAACCATGGAAAGTAAATAGTTTTTATAGGTTGAATCTGTTTATTTGAAAGCTATAAATCATTTGTTAAGTTCTCTATTCCTGGCCACTTGAAGAAAAGATTTGGCTCAAAAAGTATTAAATTATGAATCAACTTTCCAAACATTTTTTTTTAATGTTTTATTTATTTCCAGGAGAGAGAGAGAGAGAGACAGCATGAGCAGGGGAGGGTCAGAGAGAGGGAGTCACAGACTCTGAAACAGGCTCCAGGCTCTGATCTGGCAGTCAGCACAGAGCCCGACGTGGGGCTCGAACCCACGAACCTCAAGATCATGACCTAAGCGAAAATCGGACGCTTAACCGCCTAAGCCACCCAGGCGCCCCAACTTTCCAAACATTTGACACCAAACCAATTTGTCTATAAGAACATTGGATAAAATAGTTTTTTTAAGATTAAAAATGTCGGAGACCGGCTCCAGTCAGGGTCCAGGGGTCCCTGAAGGATGGACGGTGTTGGTGAGGGAGGGAGTGAGAGAGCCCCGAGAATCTTTCTGGTCACCAGGCAGGCGTCTCCGCCCTGACTGGGGCTCAACAACTTTATTTTATCATCAGGTGTTTGGGGGACGACACAGAAGTGGCATTTGCCATAGACAATGATTTCTGATAACAAACTTCTTTGATATGTAAGAATTTCCCAGAAGATAGATTTGTAGAAGACTTCTGCATAACCTTTATCAATAGTGATTGAGGTAGGGGGTTTAGAGGCTTATCCTATGGGGAAGTAGGTATCTTTAGCATATCAATGTTTTTAGCATAAAAGGGTGAAGTTACTTCTCTGTGAGCAGGGGTCAAACAGGTCTTTCAGGAGACACCTCTGCTCTCATAATCACAAAAGAAGTTCCTCAATAAGTTCCCTCACAGGGAGCAATCAGCATATTCAAGGCCAGAATAAGTCACTTCAAATACTTGATAACAAATGCCTTGAGGGGGGCGGCCAGTGCTCCAAGCAGAAACAATTGGGTGGGGGTGGATATCTGCCCTTAACTCTAAATTAGGCTCTTTGTCTCAGGGCCAGACTCAAGCCCCCTTTATTATGTAAGTCTTGAATCTGCAAGGCCCTCAGAAAGAGCCTTTTAACAATCATCCACAATGTTTTCATCTGAAACCTCTTTGGAAAAGGCAGGAATATGCTTTTCCTTATGAGCAATCTGTGTGGGGAATATTGGTCTGATCTGGAATATTGTGAGGCTTGGTCAATACCAGCAGCGTCATTTCCAACATGAGCCAGTAGTAGCAGAAGGAGATACCAGTTTTCATTTCTCATGGCAGGAGCTGTGCAAACACTACCATTTCCTCGCTATAACTGTCATCAAGCAAGGCCAGTGTGGCTCCCAGCATAAAAACATTTTTTAATGTTTATTTTTGAGGGGGAGGGAGAGAGAGAGAGAGAGTGGAAGGGAAGGAAAATGCGAGCAGGGAAGGGGCAGAGAGAGGGAGACAGAGAATCTAAAGCAGGCTCCAGGCTCTGAGCTCTCAGCACAGATCCTGAAGTGGGGCTTGAACTCATGAACAGTGAGACCATGACCTGAACTGAAGTCAGATGCTTAATTGACTCAGCCACCCAGGTGCCCCTGGAAAAAATAGTTTTAATCTCTTTTTTCTGATATTTTCTGTAAGAAAATAAACTCCTAAATTGTTTTTCTCTTTTGCAAACTAGACATGAAGAAATTAAAATTTACTGTATAGAAGGTTACTTAATTTTAAGATTGGCATTAAGAAAAGTCAAAAGACACTAAGAAGATTAGAGAATAGTCTTAACACTTTATTGTCGAATGTTCTCAATATTTTCACTCATTTCCTGTTGCCTTTCATTAATCTTGGTCCCTAAATTTACCCATTGACTGGATACATGTGTTAATAACTTTTATTATTTTTAAAAAAACTTAAATGTTTATTTTTGAGAGAGATAGAAACAGATTGTAAGTGGGGGAGGTGCAGACACACACACACACACACACACACACACACACACACACACAGAATCTGAAGAGGCTCCAGGCTCTGAGCTGTCAGCACAGAGCCCGAAGTGGGGCTCCATCTCAAGAACTGCGAGATCATGACCTGAGGTGAAATCAGACAGGTTAACATACAGCCACCCAGGCGCCCCAATAAATTTTAGATAAAAGGTTTTGTCATCTCTTTTACCAGAGTTTATTTTGTTTATGTATTCAAATTTTGTTTACTACACAAAATATACTGTTTACCTGTTAAGAAAGTTTCTTTTACATTTGTTGTCCTATTTTAATGTAACGAAATCACATTATTTCTCAGATGGCCAGGATAATTTAAGTAAACTGATTAGCCAACAGTGCCTGAATGATTAAACAGTTTCAAGCACAAAATTAAACATTTTCCAAAACTTCTATTTCTGTTTTCCCAATGAGATTTTTTTTAAGTCTTCTCCTATCATGTTTGACTTTTTTGTTAGTTGTTTGTGTTACATTTGTGCTCTATCCTATTTTGTTCATGTTATGTTTATCTTTGTTCTCCTTCCCCTCTTCTCTCTAGGATTGTCCATGCTGATGTGCATATAATATTGTTTAATTTACATTTCCTGAACCAATTAACTGTGACTTAGATATGTAAGGAAAAGGAAATAAAGTAACACGTGAAAATGAATTTCTGATTTTTCATTCTTCCTTGTCACGTACATGCAGGCATTTCTCTTTATTATTAAAAAGAAGCATTAGCCACCCAGGTGCCCCTAGATTTTTTATAAATTTTAAAAATCAACTATGCCAGAGTAAATGAGCCTTTGCTAAAGTCCATTCTGGAAATACGTATTTGAAGAGAGCAGTTGGTTCACCTGGGTGGTTTAGTCGGTTGGGCTTCTGACTTGGGCTTTGTGCTGATACGTCAGACGTGGAGCCCATTTCAGATTATGTTTCTCCCTCTCTCTGTGCCCCTCCCCACCTCACGTTCTGTCTGTATCTCCATCAAAAATAAATAAACATTAAAAAAAAATGGTTTTTTGAAGAGAGCAGCACACTGTTAAGTTTAACCTTTCTACTGCAGGACACATTTCTATCACTCTTTGTTCTTTTAATATTAGTGACCAGAGTAACTCACAGGAGGTTGGAGAAAACCAGGGCCAGTGTATATCCATTTTATGGACAAATAAGGTACTTATTTTCTAGAAAGTTCTAATTATAATGCAATCCAGGAGCAGAGAAAGTTTCTCAATGTTTCCTGGTAACTCTAGTTGTAACCAAGTGAGACAGGAAAGAATTGTATCGATTCTAAGAAAACAGAAGTGATTGGTATTCTTTTAATTGTGGCATAGAGGAAAAATTAAAATCAGAGGAATCTGAATTTGGAACCAGAGTTGTGGAACATTCTGCAAATTTAACCACTCTGAGTCTTTTTAAAAAATCTTTAAGTGGTAATAACAATAAAAACATAAGATCTCTGTGATTGATGAGACCTCATGTATGGCAATATCTAGGGTGCTGTTGGGCTCATAGGAAGCATTAATGTTAATCTACTTCTTTTTTTTAAATCATAGCTTTAATAACATGGTAGTCATTTATTCATTAAAACATTGAACAAATGTTTATCAAATCCAGAGTTGAGCTTGCCATTAAGCATTATTAGAGGAAGATGGGCATCATCTCCATTTTCTAGGCAAGTGAGCATTGTAACTTGAAGACGACGGTAAAAAGGACTCCAGACCAAGAGAACCATGGGTCTCTCAGTCTAAACATTCGAGTAATTTCATGAATAATTGTTATATTATATATAATGTATTTATTAATATATATATTATAAAAATATATATATATAACTGATGAACAGCTTTATTGAAAATAATTTACATACCATAAAGTTCATCTTTCTAATGTGTACAATTCAGTGGTTTCTGGCTTATTTGTAGAGCTGTGCAACCATAACCAGAACCTAACTGTAGAACATTTTTATCATCCCTAAAGGAAACTTTGTAACCATAGCAGTCACTTCCCATCCCCTACCTGACTGCTGTCCACCCCCAAATCCCCAGCAGTGGTCAACCACTACTATAATCTCCTTTTTGTCTTTATGGATTTGCCAATTCCAGATATAAAAATAAAATGAAATAATATAAAATGTGGTCTTTCATGTTTATTTGTTGAGAAGACTGTCTTTCTCAAGCTGAATAGCCCTTGAATCTTTGTTAAATATCAGTATAACCATGTTGGGGTCTACTTCTGCACTCTCTATTCTGTCGTATTAATCTGTTTGTATATTTTTATATGAATACCACGTTGTAGTGATTACTGTAGCTTTGTATTAAGCCTTAAAATTAGGTAGTATAAATTTTCCAATTTTATTTCTCTTTTTCAAAACCATTTAGCCATTCCAGATATTGACATTTCCATATGAATTTTGGAATCATGTTTCAATTTTTACAAAGTTATGATGGCAGTGAATCTATAGATAAATTTGGGGAGAATTGACATCTTAACAATATTGAGTATTCTGATCCATGAATATGATCTATGCATTTGTTTAAGTTTTCTTTAATTTCTCTCAGAACTGTTTGTAGCTTTCACTGTTCAAGTCCTGCGTACCTCTTTTTTTTTAGTTTATCTTCACATATTTAATATATTGTAATGTAGTTTTTAAAATATCAAACTGAAGTTTTGTTGCACGCGTATAAAAACACAATTGATTTTATCATCTGTAACCTGGCCTAACTCACTTATTAGTTCTAGTAGTTTTTTTGTAGGTTCCATAGAATTTTCTACATAAATACGTAGTCTGTGACTAAAGACAGTTTTACTGCTTCCTTCTCAAAATAGATCCCTCCACCCCTTTATCTGGCTTTATATCACTAACTAGAACAACTGTGTTAAAAAGAAGTTGAGAACGTTTATCCATGCTTTGCTCACAACCATAGAAAGAAAGTATGCAGTTTATCACCATTAAATATGTTAGCTGTTGGCTTTTATGGATGCCCTTTACCAGGCTGAAAAAGTTCCCTTCTATTCCTACTTTGCTGGGAAGTTTTATCAGGAAAGGATATTAGATTTTGACAAATACTTTTCCTGCATCTATTGAGATGATATACGGTTATATAATGTGGGAAGTTTATTTAATTGATTTTCAACTATAAAACTAACCCAGAATCTCTAAAATAAACCCCACTTATTCATGATGTATTATTCTTTTTACATATCATGAATTCATTTTGCTACAATTTTGTTAAGAATTTTTGCATCTATGTTCATGAGAAATATTGTTCTTTGGTTTTCCTGTAATGTCTTTCCTTTTTCTGTTGGACTAGTTTTAATTCACACTATGAAATGGAAAGCATCCCTCTTATTCAAATCTCGGAGATAATTCATAGAAATTCTATAATTTCTCCATTAAATATTTTGTAGGATTCATTACTGAAGCCATTTGGGCCTGGAGTTTTATGTAGGATAGTATTTCTACACAAATTCATTGTCTTTCATAGATATAGGCTATATATTTCTTAAGTGAGCTTTGCTAATTTCTATCTGTCAAGGAATTTGTCAATTTCATCAACGTTGTTGAATTTATTGGCATAATGTTGTTCATAATAGTCCCCTATTTTAATATCTGTAGATTCTGTAGTGATGTCACTTTTCTCATTCTTGATATTGGGCATTTTAAAAATTTTCTCTCTTCTTTTGGCTTAAGGTTTTTATCAGTTCTACTGATTTCAAAGAATTATCTTTTGTTTCATTGTTTTTCTTTATTGATTTTCTATTTGTATTTCACTGTTTTCTGCTCAGTTCCATATTTTTTCTTTTCACCTCTAATTTTTTGGGTTTCATTTACTCTTATTTTTCTAGAGTCTTAAGGTAGTAACTTGACTTTTTGGCACAAGAAGTATTTCTTTTTCTAATAGTGGCATTTTGTACTATTATTATGATGCTGTTGGTTGCAGTATTTTATTTAATGTCAATTAAGTTGTTGATATTTTTATTAAACTCTTTTATGTCCTTAATGGTTTTCTGTCTATGTGTTCTATCAATTACCTAGAAAGGAGTGTTGAAATCCTATTGTTATTAAAACTTATCTTTGTTTCTCTGTATATATTGTGTCCCTTTTTTTCTGAATACTTTAAAGATCATTTCTTAATCACCAATTTTATACAATTTGATTATATGTTGTTATAGTTTCCTTCATGTGTCTTATGCTTTAGATTCATTGACCTCCTGGGACCTGTGAGTTTACAGTTTTCATTAAATTTAGAAAATTGGCCCTATGTCTTCAAATATTCTCTTCTTTCTCCCTATTCTGCTCTTCTCCTTAGGGAACTGGCGTTTCACATATATGAGACTGCTTGAAGTTGATACTCTGTTTATATATTCTCATTCTTCTTTCCCGATTTCGTTTTGCGTAGTTTCTATAGCTATGTTTTCAATTTCAAATAATGTTCTTATAATGCATTATCTGACATTACTTCCATCAAGTATATTTTCGTTTTAGACATTGTAGTTTTCATGTCTAGATGTTTGATTCCAGTTTTTATGATGTCATTCATTTAATACTTTACATGTTTAGTCTTCTTTTAACTTGTTGAACACAGGGAATATGGTTATAATAATACTTTTAATGTCATTATCTGTTAATTCTATAGCCTGTGTTTATTTAGATAAATTGACTTTTCTCCTCAGTATGGGTTGTACTATTCTATTTCTTTGCATTTCTGGTAATTTTTATCAGAAGCTACACATTTTGCATTGTATCATATTGGTGTTTAATATTTTATTCCTATAAGTAAATATTGTGGCTTCAATCTTTGTAGCAGCATCTCTTTTTAACAAATCTTGCTAAAGTGGTTGATTCTTCCACTACCCACTATTTTATCTTTTGTTACATCACTGTGTCTTTGCCTTTTGTTATGTGAGTAACCATTTTCATGTATTTGTTCATTTCTCTTTATTATTTATCTCATATTCTGATAGATAGTCAGGTCCCTGAAAGAAAGTGTCACTCTGCTCTCTTTTTATTTTTAATACCTTACACAATGTTTAGCACATAATAATTGCTCAATTAAAATGATTGATATATGGATTTTTGCCATTTTAACATCATGTGTTAACATTTTGTTGTGGGAATTTAACCTTCTTGGCAATATTTGAATTTTACTCTAATACAAGTAAAATATAAACTATTTTTGAGCTTTATAATTCTGATTCTATGAAATTATTACTGATTAGCCTGACCGTATTTTAAAGAAATTTAAAACAGTATATTTCCCTGAATTTCTTTATGCAATATTCTACTAAAATGAACGGTTCATGGAAATACATTTGTACTTACAATTTAGAAGAATGCATATGTCTTTCATTTGAATTTTTAACAGGAAATCTGTAACTAAATAGTTAATATGTGGATAAGTGTTGGACCCATTATTTCCTTCAACCACTTCCCGAGATCATTAAAATTAAGGTCTTGGTACCAGGTAATAAATTCCATGTCTTAGCTTCCTGTAACAATTTCTCAAGTTTTCCTCATTCCTGTACAATCTACTTTCCAATAAAATGACACTTTGCATCTTAAAAATTTTTGTAAAAAACAAATCTATCATTGACATGGATTTCTATTATTCAGAAGTTTAAGTATTATTCATATTTGAGCCAGCTAGTTCTTTTGAACAGAGCATATTAGAAAGACCTAGAGTCATATATTCAATTATTTCATGGGCCAGTTAGCTTGACACAAAGAATTCATTCTGTTTCATTGCACAAGAATGAGTTCCTTTTTAAAGACAGCTTTATTATAAATACATCTCAGGGATTATATGAGTCACCAACTAAGAGTGTGAATGGCTCATTCCAAATTTCTCATGACAAATAATAAAAGAAAAATATCATTGAACTATAATTTTAGTATTTTAAGTCAGTAACATAATAATTTTATCCAAAATATTGCATGTCAGAATTTAATAATTATCACATATTTTTTAGTCCTTTGTGATTTCTCTGAAAGTTAGATAAAATAATCTCAAAAGTTTTCTTGGGGAAGTTGCTTATATCCCAACAGCCTTGAGGAATAAATAAGAAATATTCTTTAGTTTGCAACAGTGATCTAAATCTCATGGGAGTATAGGGGGAGTATAATATATGTATATATATATATAAATTTTTTTTTGGCAGAGTGACTTTTTGCATGCTTTTATTTATAAAGAAATAATATACTTTTTGGAAACTGGAGACCCTTTAGACTTATGTATTTATATCACATCTTCTTTTTCCCCTCATCTATGGATGGAAACTTGGAATGCTTCCATAATTTGGCTATTATAAATAATTCTGCAATAAACTTAGGAGTGCATGTATCTTTTCAAATTAATATTTTTGTGTTTTTTGCATACTCAGTAATATGATTAATTAATCCTAGGGTAGTTCTGTCTTTATTTATTTCATTTCAATTAATTAATTTTTCTTTTTAAGTAATTGCATGTGGGGCTTGAACTAACAACCCTGAGATCAGAGTTGCATATTCTACTGAGTAAGCCAGCCAGGCACTTCAGGATAGTTCTATTTTTAATTTTTTGAGGACCCTCCCTGCTGTTTTCCACCGTGGCTGCACCAGTTTGCATTCCCACCAACAGTGCAGGAGGGTTTCCCTTTTTCCACATCCTCGCCAACGCCTGTTGTTTCTTGTGTTGGTTTTAGCCATTCTGACAGGTGTGCAGTGATAGATCATTTTGGTTTTGATTTGTATTTTCCTGATGATTAGTGATATTGAGAATCTTTTCCTTTGTCTGTTTAGGGGAAAAACATATTTTAATCCAGATAAGTAACAGATTATGTGACAACCTAAATGATGGGTAGCTGTATTTCTCAGAAGAAATAAAGATATTTTCTTTTTATTCCCAGTTGCCATCCTAGGTAAAACATGTTGATGGTGCTTGAAACATAAAAAAATCGGAATCAAAATCCAAGATTTTAGGGTACATGATCAGAGAAATAGCTGTTAGCCTATTATGAAAGGGATACAGAGAGTAACAGTACAGATAAGAATGTTGAACTCAAAAAACTTCTTGTGTGACCACCCAGTGTAGATAACAGTTACCCTATGCACTGACAACATATAGCAGGACTATGATATTAGGTCCCTATAAATTATCATTTTGACCCCAAAGTGAGGCTATATATTTTATCTTATTTTTTTTTATTAGGATCATACTTTTAACCACCAGATGGCTGGTTTAAAATACTGATTTCAATTATAATTTTGAGGTTAGATACCTGGAGTATCAAATATGTACAAACTAAAACGTTTGATAATGTCTATTAGAAATAACTGTTTAGATATTTGGTGTCCTTAAGGAGTCTAATACTCAGACATTTATTTTTTTAATTTTTTTAATGTTTCTTTATTTTTTGAGAGAGACAGACAGCATGTGTGGGGGAGGGGCAGAGAGAGAAAGAGACACAGAATCTGAAACAGGTCCCAGGCTCTGAGCTGTCAGCACTGAACCCAATGCGAGGCTCAAATTCACGAACCGTGAGATCATGACTTGAGCTGAAGCTGGACACTTAACCGATTGAGCCATCCAGGCACCCCTAAGACTCAGACATTTATATAAGCACACACGTTTAAACACAGATATACATACATAGCTCTATGAGCTTTTGAAAGAATGTAGATTTACCCTACCTTGACAGCCAAGGGAACCTTTTAGGGACTGTTCTCTCAGTCACTTATCTCTAGTTAATGCTAATTTTTGAGCCAAGAAGAAAACTTCATTGAAGCATAAAAAAGTACTCTTGAAGGTCTATTTATAGGTTATATCATTCATAGGGAGGAACTAGTTGTCAGCAAACTGTCTCTTGATTGTGCTTTAAGGTTAAAGGTAAGAAATGAACATTGTGAATGTGATCTAATTGCAGTGTATCCTATGTATCACCTTAGTACCTGGTACTTATAAAGGGTATTTTAAGCCTGAAATGGAGTGGATGTTAAGGGGAAGGATGGTCTTTCGATAAACAGTAGTTCTTAATTTTAATGTAGTCAAATTCACCTATCTTTTCTTCTTTACTTTGTGTTATTTCTGAAGATTATCCCAGTGCATTTTCTGAACTATGTAACATTAACTTTTTCTCTTTTTCTTCAAGACAATACAATATGTTAGGCTCATATTTGTTATCAATTTAACTAAAATGTCTTGTCAATTTGCCATGGACCACTAAAAACAATCTGTTTATTATTCCTGCCAATGCTTTTAATCTTAGTGCTTGCTAATCTGTTTTCCTTTAGTTTCCATATAATTTTTTTCTTTACAAAATCTTCTTTAAAGCCCCATTAAAATAGAAAGATAGCAGGTCTCTAATTTACTTTATCCTTTAAGCTTGTTATCCTATGAAAGAAATTAAATAAAGTACAGTGGATTGCATACATACTTATAAATTATGTAATAAGCTTATCTTTATTCAAGCAATTAATCTTGCTCTTTTGGAAAAACCCAAGGGGAAATAACCCAAGTTGTCTTATATTTCCAAGAAATAACATGCACAAAACACTGGAATTTGGCTGCTTACCCTATCTCAAATGTCAGAAAAATATCCTCTAAACATCATAGAACGTTTCTTTTAAATACAATTATTAGAATAACCTGACTGGTAAATATATACCTACATCTAGAAAATAGCATAAGATGGTATACTTTTATATTCATGTAGAAAACAGCATATCTGATATACTTACATATTATAGAAAATGTGTGCTATTCATATATTTACCAAAAAAGTACCCCATGAGAGTTTCTCTCCAAATGGCTTTAATTCATTTGGAGAATGGGGGAAAAAGACAGCTAAATATATACATGTGTGGTCTTTCACCTTTTCATTGGTAAACAAAGCTCTAAATTGTTAGAGGCAGCAATGTGTCTGGATAAAATACTATGTATGCTACTCATTGGAAGTTTAGCTTTATCTGAGATTATTGTGCATTGGTTTTGGTTCTTTTAAAGAATAAGAAATTTAAATACTTAAAAGTATTTCCTAATTTATCAAAATCCTCTATTGACATCCTATCAATATAATGATAAAATTAAGCTTCCTTTTGCTTCTCTCAAACATCTCCCAATCTTAAAAACATATCTAATGATTTTTTAAAAATATTTTCAAGGTTTCTAACATATATACCTTTCCTGTAAGTCCTATAGTTATCCAGCCTTGTGCTTCTATATATTTGAATGAGTTCATTAATTACCAGTTTCTTTCCTTACTTTTTCCTTTCCTTCTTCCCTTCCTTCATATTTTACCATGAGCTTCTGCATTCTCTAGTTCCTTATTTTGATTCAATTTTATTTGGCTCTATTTTACAAAATGTGTTGTTTTACTGCTCTGTTTCATTTTATTCCAGGAGGAGGTTGTGGGGGCCTTATTTCCTGAAAGTGATTTTTGTATCTTTATAAAGTTGGCTTTATAGAAAACTCTCGGATTACATCTTCTCTTAGAACTTTTAAGTTTTTTTCTCTCTTTGTTGGCTTCTGTTTTGGAAGAATTTAAGTCCTTTGTTACCACCTGTGGAAGTGATTTGGGTTCCCAAAGGCTACTTTGTATACCTTTAAGTTCATGAGGCTTGCCATGGTCTTTTTGATGTGTGAGCTTGACTAGGCTACAATTCCCACTTATTCAGTCAAACACTAAACTAGATGTTGCTCTAGGGATATTTTTTAGATATGACTGAAGTACATAATAGGTTGACTTTAAGTAAGGGAGATTATCTGGGCAGGCCTGATACAATCAGTTGAAAGGCCTTTAAAACAGAGCTGAGGCCTCCCTGTGGAAGAAATTCTGCCTGTGGATAGTGACCTCAGATATGCCCAAGAATTCCAGCCTGCCCTTCTTGATAGTCTGCTCTATGTATTTAGGACTTATCTACCCAGTCCCCACAAGTGTATAAACAAGACATCTTTTATGTGGTTCTGACTCTCTAGTTGAATACTGTCTGATAAAGATTATCTAAAAATGTGGAATTGGTATTCAGTAGAGACTAGAAGAATATTGAGGACTCTGATAGTGAAAGTCTGGATTGGTTTGAACAGACAATTAGTGGGATTAGAGATGTTAATTATTCTGCTACTTAGGACAGAAAAGGAGGTGAGGAACGTGGTGGAGAAAATCTAAATCACCTTAGAGAATACCTAAATCACAGACCATTAGTGGAAATATGGAAGTTAAAGTACTGCTACTGAGGGCTCAAAAAGAAATGAGGAACACTTTATTAGAAACTTGGGGAAAGGAGATCCTTGTTACATAGTGGCAGAAATCTCAGTGGAATGATGTCCCATAGTTATTATAGAAACTAGAGTTTGGAAGCTATGACCTTGGACATTAAGCTAAGAGATTTCCAAGCAAAGAGTTGAAAGTGCAGCTTGGTTACTCTTTGCAGCTTATAATAAAATGCAAGAGGATAAATTGAGAGAAAACTGTTAAATAGAAAGGAACCCAAAATAGATGATTTGGGAAATTCTAAACTCATTCAAATTGGGAAAGATACTAAAACTAAGACTTCCCTATCAGAAAAACATGCTCTGTGGGAAAATCTGAGTGTGGCTAGACATTTTGCTAATACCTCAGAAAGATAAAGAAGACAATTTAACTACACAAAGGTTCTTTGAAGAGAAAAATATGTGATTTATAGAAACACTCAGTTATCTATGCAGAAGTCACAAATGGGGGTGAGATTTTCTAGGAAGGATGTGTGGGGAAGCCTTTTGTCTAAGGGAGTGAATTTCTGTAACATACATGGGAGAACCACAAGATTCTTGAGAATTTTATACCAGCAGAGCCTGGTCAGTTTGGACCAAAAAGGACAGAAACAATTTGAAAATAAAGAAGGCTCCTGGATACCCAGAAGTATATAGGCAGGAAACAGACTGATAAAACTACTCTGCTACAAATCCATGCTACCCTTCATGAAAAAGGAAAGGTGATTCAGAGGGCAGAAATGAAAACCACAGAGGATTATTTCCAACCCTTGAAATGTAATGAGTTTATCCATCTGGATTTTAAAAAACACTTTTTTCCCCTATTTTCTCTCTTTTGAATGGAAATGCTTTAGCTGTTATCGTATGTTTGTTTTGCCATTGTAGTTTGCAAGCAGACAATGTGTTCTTAAGTTTCAGAGTTCCATACATAGAGAGGAATTGTGTCCCAGGATGGATTATACCCAGAGTATCACCCATACCAAATTTAGATGATTTGATGATGAGATTTGGGGGCTTTTGAACTAACGAGATTTTTGGACTTAGGCTTGATGCTATCAATGGTAGAGACTGAAGGGACATTGGGATGAGGTGAATGCATTTCGTGTGTGAGACAGACATTAACCTTGATTCCTTTGGCTCCACTTCTATGTCATTCTAAAGTGTGGAATGGAACCGGGTATCTCAGTTACTTTTTCTGCTTGTCCAATGTTCCATCTATACAGATAGGTCTTGTCAGTTCCTCAAAAGGTCCTTGGAGGGGTCCTTCAAGACCATGATTTTTCCTTTCAAACACATCTGTCTCTTGTCCAAGATTTGAAGAAGTTTGTATCAGGTATAGATATTCTCTCTCATTTAGGTCTGAATTTCATTATTTCTGTCAAGTACTTTACAGATTTATAAGAGGTGTGGGAATTTTAATGTTTTAGTTAAGATGTTAATATATTTATAATTTTGGTATATTAAAAATGTTTTGGGGGGTTACCATGGGATAGGAGAAGAGGAAAAAAATTGATTTCACTCTACTACCATTTAATCAGGAGTATTATCACTGTAAGTATAAACTGGACATTTGTTAAATAAGTGAATACTTCTACTTACTAATTAACTTGTACTCATCCTTGTTTCAGAAAGAATTTAGATTCATTTAAAATTTTTGATAATGAATAAACAGATCTGAAATTATAGGATTCTTTACTGGTATTAAGAAACCTAAATTAACCTGCCAAATGAACTCAAAAAGCTAGATAATGGTTCAGTTTTAAAAGCACTCACTGTTTAAAAAATTAGTGCATAAAATAATATTTAACACCTCATTTATGATATTCACTAGGAAAATCAGGAAAGATTCTTAGTTATTTGGAGTTCATATTTCACTGTATGAAACAGCATGGTATTATTTTGACCTCCTACATCTGGAAAGAGTCCTAAGCACATGAGAGGTAAAATAGATCTTTGGAGTTTTTTGATAATATTTTTTTTGCATAGCAAGCTGATATAACTGTTGAGTAAATGTATAGAGCTAAGTTTGTTATATTCTTTTTTTTTAATTAATGCTTTTTTGTTGTTGTTGTTTTGAGAGAGAGAGTACAGGTAGAGGGCAGGGGCAGAGAGAGAGAGGGAGACATAGAACCCAAGGTTCCAGGCTCTGAGCTGTCAGCACAGAGCCCGACAACAAGGCTCAAACTCAGGAGCTGAGCAGTGAGGTCATGACCTGAGCCAAAGACCAACAATCAATGAACTGTGCCAACCAGGTGCCTCGAGTTTGTTATATTCAATTGCCCATTATTACAATTTTCAGGAAGAGATTGAGATAGTAGGGGACAATAATACTTAAAATATTGAATTGTGTAATTAACTCCAACTTTCTCCCCAATATACATTAAGAAACTGATATTACTAATGAATAGCCTGAAGATTGGTTGGATTTCACCTGACTCTTAAGGATGTGTATATATATGGGAAAATGTCAAAAAGATGACAGTATGTGGCAAGAAAAACAAGAGGATTGGGGAGTTCATAATTTGATTTAACAATTTAAGGTAGATTTATTTGGAGTTTTTATGCTTCCAACTTAAAATTTTTTAACAAAATATTCTTCCAAAGAAAGTGAAAAGACATTTCTTTTGAATTACGTATGGTGAACTCAATAAAAACTGCCACTGTGCTCCTGAGTTTTAAGAATTTTTTGTGCTGTTGCATTCTCTCAAAGTAAAAGCATTCAAACTAAGGTGAGAGAAGCATTTGTTTTTAGTGAGAATAGAGTCATGATAATGGATTTAATCTGGCCATCCTGGGACTCAGACCTTCAGAGAAAAATGAAGGGCATTTTTTAAAAAGATTATTTATTTATTTTGAGAGAGACAGAGAAAGTGTGAGCAGGGGATGGGCAGAGATGGAGGGAGAATCTCAAGGGCTCCATGCTGTTACAACAGAGCCTATGTGGGGCCTGAACCAATGAAACCATGAGATCATGACCTGAGCCAAAATCAAAAGTCGGACACGTAACTCACTGAGTCACCCAGATGCCTTGAAGGACATATTTTTAAAATGGGATACTTAATATTAACCAGAATACCCCAATAACTTATGAGACAGTGTTTGCATTACTACTAGTACATAGATAGCCACACACACACAGGTTTTTTTCTAGTTGTTTTCATTGTGATTTTTAAAAACTTTTTGAATCATATTCTTTTTCTATTATATATTCTGGCAAGATTTTCTTTTGTTTCTTAATTTTTAAAATGTTTTATTTATTTCTGAGAGAGAGAGAGACAGAGAGACAGCATGAACAGGGGAGGGTGGCTGCTGGCAGCACAGAGCCTGATGTCGGGCTGGAACCCACTAACCGTGAGATCATGACCTAAGCTGAAGTCGGATGCTTAACCGACTGAGCCACCCAGGTGCCCCTTCTGGCAAGTTTTTCTAATGACTGTTAATTATCATATGTTTATTTTATAACCTGTGCCATGTTTTACTGCCTAAAATCATAATAGTTTAAAATTGATCTTTGTTGTTTTATTATTATATAATTGTTCCCCTGAAAATAATGATAATGTGATACTTTTCATAATTATGCATCTATCAGTTAGGATTTGACTTTATGATATCTTTTTCTTGACTTTTGCATTGGCTAGAACTTTTGAGACCTTAGATAATAATGATAAGGATTTACACTGTTATTTCTTCACTAATTTTAATGTTATTATGTACTATTGATGTTTATTTTAAGTTACATATTCTTCTCTTCCAAGTTTACTAGATGTCTCTATGAAGAGATTTTTTTTTTTTAGTTTATTAAATACCTTTTGGACATCTATCAAAATAATTTACATTTTATTTGATCTATCACATTCCCAGCTTAAATCCTTGTTCCTCCTTAGGTATTATTATTTAAATATGCTGTTGGGTTTTTCATGTTATTATTTTATTTCAGGTTTTTAGATGTAAAGTTATCTTACTCTTTGTTGTTTAATAACAAAGATGCTTTTTTTAAAACACAAATTTATCAATGAGCATTTATTTAGCAATTTATTTTAGGTTTTAACAGACCATCTTGTTTTAACATAGGCTTTTAGAAGAAAGCCCCTCATAAGGAATCTTTATAATTCTATTGGAATTATTAACCAGTTATTTTATTGTTCTATGTAGCTATATAATTTATGTGTAGTAGTATGATCTGTGTTTTTATCTAAATTTCATGAAGACAGAAAAAGGGAAAAGTCTTTTAGCTTTATCAAATACTTGAAAATGCTTTTAATTTGCTTTTAAGTCTAAAGAGTAAAAATAAAATGGAAATAAAATTTAAATGTTAGCATATTTCTAATGAACTCTGTTCCAATTCAGAAGTGAAACTTTTGAAATAACTGTACTTTGATTATTGAATAATCCAGTGGCTGCAATTTTGCAGTTTTCTATTTAATAGCAGAATTTTATTGGACTTTTAAAGATGTATGCCAAAGATACAGTTTTCTAATATTTAACCTTTGAATTATGTAGAACATTCTGGAAAATTCACAATATGTGCCTGTTTCCATTACTGAGGAGATTTAAAAATAGTAATATTTACTATATTTTAATAATTTTTAAATTAACATTTGCTATTCTTTAACAAATTTTTAATTGGTGTATGGCCTTAGTTTATATTTTTTTACTCTCAGTCAAGTGCTGGTGAACATTTTTCCTCTTCTTTAAAGTGAGTATAGCAGTATTTAACTATAATATTAAAGATCAATAGTCCTTGCATTTATTTTTACAGGTCATATTATGCAGTGGCAGATTGTTTAACTGCCTTCAATCATTTTGCCTTTTGGTTTCGAACTTTAACATTTTGCTCTTCCATTAGTGATTGTTAAGATCTTCTATTTCTTAAAATAAATTAAATATAAGAAAGTTTCATTAATTTAAAACTGGGGAGGCTTTACATTCATCTCCCTTGTTCAAGACATACATAGTTTTCACACTGATAAATTGATAGCCTTCTTTAAAATTTACTAGTAAATAAGGGCGCCTGGGTGATTCAGTTGGTTAAGCAGCCAACTTCGGCTCAGGTCATGATCTTGCAGTTCATGAGTTCAGCCCCGCATGGGTCTCTGTGCTGGCAGCTCAGAGCCTGGAGCCTGCTTCAGATTCTGTATCTCCCTCTCTCTATGCCCTTCCCCTGCTCATGTTCTATATCACTCTTTCTCTCTGTCTCTCAAAAATAAACATTAACAAAAAATTAATAAAAAATAAATAAATTTACTAATAAATAGAAAAAGCTTAGATAAAAATGGCATGACAAAAAGTATGACATTCACTTATTTCAAATCAGAGAAAATGGGTGCCACATAACTGCTGAGGCAGTGACAAGATAGTAAAAGTACATTTAGAAATTGGTCATTTACAGTGAGTTATAGGTGATTCGACCACCAGTTCAAGCTCACATTCAATAACCCCATAACAGAACCTACTATGACTGGTCAGTGGCACATGAGAGATAAATCAGCATTTTAATGAATGCATAGTGTTCACAATGGAAGAAAACCTTGACTATCACCATTGCTTTTAGCTTGTGAATTTTGTGTTCTTATAAAGGCTTTAAACAATATTTTTACCTTGGTGATAAATTGGGTTACATAGCAGTGCTGTCACTGGGCAGAGGTAAAGTATAGGCTCTTTCTACCCATATTTGAAAATACTTGTTAATAATTGACATCAGTAACAAGGTCTGCCATTCTGCTTTACTGACCCAGTGTTGCTAGTCAAGCTTTTTTAGCCCCCTAACTCTCTCTGATACACTTAGGTTTGGTCTTGAACGTACAATTTACACACATGCCCTTTTTAAGTGTTGAGTCTGTGCTGGGATTTGTATTGAGGACAGGCCCATTAGGAAGAGATTGACACTTTGAAAAATCTTAGAAACTTAAGATTCCCATCATTCGATGTAAATACTGTTGTTTGCACCTAAGATTATGTTGCTCTTGCATGGTTAGTGTTAAAATATCCTTTAATAATAATTTTAGAAAGGGACAAGTGTGATAATGGGTGGTCTTTCTTTTTATCATTCTGACTGCTAATGTAAAGCTGCCAACTTTCAGTCTATTACCCAATTTTAAATTTTAATATTTAATTTTGAAAACATTTTCTTAATTTATTATTTTTAATAGAAATATTTTAATATTTATTTCATCTAGAAGTGATTTGCCACCAAGTGTCCTATTTACTACCTGTGCTCTATTGTGGTTTCTTCACTGTTGTGGGAGAATAAAAATTATGCATATGGGATTAGATTAGCCAATTACTGAAAGTAATAATTATTCCTTATGCTTTTTTCTTTTTTTTTCTTATGCTTTTTTCTATTTCCAGAATTTCCTATCATGAACACATAATGTGTTTAAAGCCATGAAATAATGTTAAAATAACCATGAAACAAGAATAATTGCCACATACAAATAAACTCAATTAGTAAGATCCCATTTATAATATTTTTTTAAATCATTGTGTGAAAGTCTGGGAACCCTGCCTTAAGTGTTCAGATTCAGGATTTGCAGGAGGGAAGCAATGAACTGTCAATAATGCAGTGCTCTGTTTGGGTGAGGAAGGGAAGGGACCTTTGAGGGGGTCTCTGAAAATTCACATCTACTACAAATATCGAACATAACAAACCTCACTTATATGAGAGGCAGGGGAAAACTGAAAGAGGCTAAAGGGGTCACACTGGGATTTTATGCTAGTTTGCATCCTTAGCAAACAAAGAGGGTTTTAATCAGTTGATGAATAGTGATGTTGGTCTGAGAGATCGTCAGTATCCTCTACAAAATAAATTCTTGTGAGAAGACGAGCGTCAGGCCACTTCCTGGAAAGAGCTGTGAGCTACCTCTGTGAAAGAAACCATGGTGCTGAGTATGTTGGGACAGCTCAACAGTTAGAAAGATAGGAAGAAAACTTCAAGGGGAGAGGCCACTAGGTGACTAGCAACTCTGGAGGCCAGTGACAGTCATATGACACCCAGAACCCTTTGTTTAAAACAGTTTGGCATCCTCGTTAAAAGCACAAGCTTTGAAGTGAGACAGAATTAAAAGTAGATGCTGGCTTCACTATTTACTAGCTGTGAAGCCAGGAGAATGCTCTGCAAACTCCCTCTGTCTCAGTATCTTAAGATTTGAGGGGCACCTGGGTGGCTCAGGCAGTTGAGCATTGGGCTTCAACTCAAGTCATGATGTTGTGGCTTGCGAGTTGGAGCCTCACATTGGGTTCCATGCCGTCAGCACAGAGCCCACTCTGGATCCTCTGTCCCTTCTCTCTCTGCCCCTTCCTACTTGTGTGTGTGCGTTTTCTCTCTCTTTGAAAAATAAACATTTACAAAAAAAGATTTGATATGAATGTGGTAAGATGAAATTCACAGGGTTGTAAGCAGATTAATATATCTGCCTTTAGGATTCAGTTAGCTAGCATATATAACCTACTTTGCACCCACGAAATACAATCAGTTACTGTTTTATTCATTTCATTAAAAAGCCTTTTATTGACCATTTGTAAATATCAGGCACTCCTTGGTGATGGGTGATACAGTGTGAGTAGGTTAGCAAGCAGTCATGGACCTTGCCTGACTGAAGCTAATAGTCTTGTAAGGGACACAGATTTTAATCTAATAATATAAATAATAAAATTACAAACTTCAGTAAGTATAATAGAGGAAAACTACAGAGAACAATACTCTGTGATCTTATAATGCAGAGGCTTGGTCTACTTTGGCGAGAGTCAGAGGAGATTCTGGGGAGAGACATGAGATGGTGTAGAAGTTACTGAAGTAATGGAGGGAAGGAGAGGGGATGTGTTAGGCAGACACAGTATCTTATGCAAAGGTTCTTTAGCAGGAGGAAGCAAGGTGTATTTATGGAATTGAAAGAGGGCCAAGGTTGTTAGAAATGGAGGAGGTGGCAGGGGCCAGAATGTTCAGAATCTTTTAGGACTTAGTAAAGGGCCAACATTATTTAAGAGCATCAGGAAACCAACGAATAGGAAAAAGTATAAAAAATACATTTTTAAAATATTATTGTGGCTGCTGTTTAGACATAAGATTGGAAGGACCAAGACGACTATTTAGGAAACTAAATTGTGTCGATATAGGTGATAGTTTTCTCTAGACTTTACCATTAGATAGATGCTATTTTCCAAGACAGGTAACCTTGACACAGGATAGGTTTTGGTGCATAGACTTTGAGATGCCTATTTGTTAGCTAAGTGGAGTTCTCATTTAGGCAACTGTACCAGTATCTTGATTTTGCCACATTTTTTTTAACTCTAAGATGTATACTTTCATATTTTAATGTTACTGAAATTAAGCTATGTCTTATAATCGATGCTATGCCACAGATAAATTTCTAGTCCTTTGTATTTCTTAGTGGTATATAAATTGATAGGGCCCTACATCTGTAATGTCTTAGATCTATCAAAATATTGTTACCACCACCACACCAATTAGTAGCCCACAAGTGACCAAGTAAAAAAAACTTCCAATCCATATCCAAATAGGAACCACCAACCCTTAGAGCATCCAAACCAGTGTAAGAGTGACCAAAAAGGGCAATAGCTTCAATACAACTGATCTCTTTTCCACCCACCCACAAACAAGCAAGATGGAGGAAGAGATGGGAAACTGCCATCATTACCTAAATAAGACAGAGGCTGTATCGGTATCTGTTAAATGGAACACATCATAATAATAGTAATAACTAATGCTAAATAATACTGGCTACAAACCAGGTGTTACTTCTAAAGACTAGATGTTATTCTAAAGACTTTCCGTATGTTAACCCCTGTAGTCCTCATAACAACATTATCATGTGGACAGCTTTACCAATGATACTGAGCTGGAGAAAAGTTAACTAACTTACCTCAGATAACATAGCTCATAAATGGCCGATCCAGAGTCACACTCAAGCCGTGCTGCCCCAGAACCTCTGCTGTCAACCACTGCTCCCTCTGATGAAGATGATTAACTAATTGGTGGCCTGGGAGCAATAGAGAATTCTGGAAATTTTGTGTGGGCTTTTGCCACAGAACCAGACTATGATACATGTATTGAAGATCTTCAGATTTCACATGTGGCATGGAGAGGAAGGAGGAAGGAAAAGCTCTTACTCTGAGTTCTGAGAACAGTACTACTATATCTGAATCCAATATGACAATATTGGCTTAGCAGTGCATTCAAAGGAAGGTCCCCCATAAATTACAAAAATCATCAATATCTGCAACAAAAGTTAGGTTCCTAATTTTATCTTGTGTTGACATATGTAATAAAATGAGATCATGTTTTATAAACCATGTGTTTTCTAAAACTAAAAATGCTTATCTGTAATCAACTTTGATGTTATAAAGGAAGGTAGTCATTCAGAAATCATATCATTTGTATTACCTGTTGGTAAATGGTGACATTAGCAGGACTCTGAGCTAAGCCAAAAAGAAAAAGTTGTAGTTTTACATTTACCACTACAGAGATTTTAGTGTAGGCATTTTATTTTGTCTGAAATGAAAACATTGGTTTTATGGAAAATATAGTGCTTTATTAAAACCAATAAGCATAATCCTATCAAACATCTTTTTTAAGCTAAAGGAGTTAGAAAGATATAAATGTCAAGGAGGGGAGAAACCTTAAATGCAGTTCCAATGTTTTACACTAAATAACTTCTATTATTGCTAGTCTTTCCTACTTTCATTTTCTTTATGGTTTCAAAGAGAGAAATTCTGATCTATTTTGTTTCCTTATTTTGTGTGTCATGGAAAATTTCAGTCTTGTGTTTTATTTAGCTATGTGATTTCTCATGACGTAATGCTGCCTCCTTAGACTCCCTTACAACTTTTGAAGTCCTCTCTAGCATGAAGAGCCCCCCACTCAACTTATTTTTTTATGTTTATTTTTGAGAGAGAGAGAGAGAAAGAGAGAGAGAGCATGAGTGGGGGGAGGGGCAGAGAGACAGAGACACAGAATCCAGCGCAGCTCCAGGCTTCAAGCTCTGAGCTGTCAGTACAAACCCCAGTGTGGGGCTAGAACTCATGAACCACGAGATCATGACTTGAAGCTGAAGTCAGACACTTTACCTACTGAGTGACCCAAACACTGCACCCTCCCTCCAACTTATTGAAGAAGTATGAGCAAAAAAGTACGGCAGGTTCACTCCTCAGCACAGCTTTTATAATAGTTCCAGCCTCCTTTCTTTTGTTGACAGATGATTTTGGCAGGTGTTGACAGATATATATATATATCACCTATAGAATTCTGAAGCTACATGTAATCTGTTCACATATGTGAGGATGTCTGGGTTTTCATTTCTTTGTTTTGTTTGTTAGTTGCAAGGGAACAATTTTGAACTTTCCCTTTTAAAAGGAGGTGTAGAAGTCCCTAAGATGTGTATAATGGAAAGATGCAATAACATATTATTTACTATTTTCTAAGTCTTTCATTTCTATTATTATTGAAATAATTGTAGATGAAAAATGGTAACATATTCATCTAGTACATATAGACATGGTACCATATGGTATATCTTATATCACTTAAGTGTTAGCATTGTCCTAACAATTTTATGAGGTCAATATTCTCACCTGAAGATAAACTGATTTGTCTAATATTTCACAGTTGTTAATGATGACTTGAGAAGTAGAGCCCAGGTCTGTCTGTATCAGCCAGGGTCCAATTAAGAAATAGAAGCTACACAGTAATTTGAGCAGGAAGAGTTTAATGTAAAGAATTATTTACTATGATGTGCTACTAATGCATAAAAGGAACTCTAAAGAATTGAGAGCAGATATAGGGAGTGGCTGGTACTCCAGGTCTGAAGCAGAGCACCTAAGGAAAGAACCAATTTTAAAGAAGAACTTCTACCTCCACTCCACCCCCACCTCCCAGAAGCCACCTATTCTTGGAGAAGGCATAGCTTTGGCCCAGTGAATGATAAATAAGTTCACTGACTCTAGGGGAACTCACAGGGAGGGCATTTTCTGGGGTTCTCGCGGAGCTGTCCATAGGAAGGTGTCACACTGTGGAACACACAGGGAAACCATTTATGGGAAGGTGCTGCAACCTGGAACTTGGCCGGAACCTCCCAGTGTATGTGTGTGGGGTGTTCCAGGAGACACAACCCGGAAAGTCCCCTACAGTGGTAGCCCCTGTGCACTGCTGGGGCTTGCAGACAGAAGTACCCAGAACCAGAAAGAGCCCCTTCATCTTCTAGTTCCCTTCTTTGCTTTTTATGGAAGACGCATAAAATTGTGCCTTATGGCGAAGAAGTGCTCTCATCTCAGAAGCAGGACAGTGAGAGTTGGATTAGGAGTGAGGCAATAGATTGATACCTGGCACACTGCTCACCAACAAATCTAATTTCTTAATCATTCAAGCATTATGTCATATTGTCTTATACTTACTATACCACAAAATATGCTATTTAACAAAATAAAGGGATATAAAAAGAAAGGAAGGAAATTAGGAAGGAAAGAAAATAAAAGTAACTGGGTTATAAATGAAGATTTGTATCAGTATTTCTCTTTCCTTTGAGATGTTTCTAGGTAGGGTCACTTTGAATGCATTGCTCAGGAGATTGTCTTATTGAATTTTAGACACTGGTTTATCAACCAAAAACTGAAGTTACAAACTGGAGGCCCAGGGTCCATAGCCAAAGATTTTCACTCTACAATTCCAATTATTTTTGGATTCGAGTTTTCTCATCTACTAGTTAATGCACATTATGTTTGGTTGACAATCATATGTTTGCAAATCAGAGCTTCCTTAGATAATCCAAAGCCTATCTGCATCATTTACAGACTGCAAGATTTAGGCAAGTTACTTAATTTCTCTGCTTCTCAAATTCTTCATTATTTCCATTTTTAAAATAATATGATATGCCTTATAGATAATTTTTATGAAAATTAAATGTATTAGTGTTTAAAAGAACTTGGAACAATTCCTTCCATACAATAAGTGGTATGTGAATATTTATATGGGGCACCTAGGTGGCTCAGTCGGTTAAATGTCCAACTTTGGCCCAGATCATGATCTTACCGTTTGTGGGTTCGAGCCCCACATCGGACTCTGTGCTGACAGCTCAGAGCCTGGAGCCTGCTTTAGATTCTGTGTCTCCTTCTCTCTCTGCCCCTCCCTCACTTCTACGCTCTCTATCTCTCAAAAATAAATAAGCATTAAAAAAAAATAAACATTTGTATACAAGTCACTATATTTTCTTAAAGACCATAGTCTAGGAATATTAATTCAGTCATTCCACTTTAGGGAACTCTACATTTAGTCAACAGTTTTGTCAGATGAATCTGATTTCATTGTTTAATAGCAATTACAAATATATATGGTTATGTTATGTATAATATAAATACTATTCATTGGTTACTTTACTTTTTTCCATATCTATTAATAATACTACTTTAAAGTGATAAAGTTTAAAGATGATATTAGTAAATCCCTTACTCCTTAATTTTTGCTAGGAATTATCTGCATAGTAAGATTGTTGGTGAAGTACCTCTGGCTAAAGAAAACCCAGTTGTCAACATAACCATTAGCATGCAAATTATTAAATAGTTTTTAAGTTGCATCTTTTAAAAATACATTAGACATTTCATAAAAATGTCTAAGATTTCAAAAAATTTAATATTCATTTTTTTTTTTTTACAGAAGACCATGACAGATATTCTCAACTCCTCAAGAAGTACAATGCTATTGAAATGTTATTTACGCTCTATCCCCCTCAAGGTGCCCATGTGCATAAAAATATACGACTTAGGTCAACTTGGCTGAGACCCATAGTAAATGGAGAAGAAGGATATAAATATATAGGTAAGATGCTGAATCTTATTTTTTTTTATAATATAGAAGAAATGACCCTTTATCTAACTATTATTTGTCACTTAGATGATGTAGGGTAATATCTAGGCCCTATGCAATATTCATTTTAGTTCTCAAGTATTATTCCTGCAGTTTAAAAAGTGGTTACATTACACATTGGTCCCTCCTCTAGAATAGTGGAAACACACTGTGATTAGTCATTCACCTGATGATGGACATTTGTGTTGCTTTCCAAAATGTGATACTCTACAGAAAGTTACTGTGAACGTTTGTTCACCTATGCTAGCAGTTCTCTTAACCAAACTCTTTTCCAAAGTAGTTCTATCATTTGGTATTCCCTGCAGGAGAGACTTCAGAATTGCATTTGCTCCACAGCTACATCAGTACTTGGTATAATTGGTTGTTTACATGTTAGCCATCCTGATAGAGAGATATTAGTATTCTGTTGTGGTTTTCATTTTTCCAGGGGATCATGGTATTTAGCATGTTTTTATGTATTCGTCATTGGATATCATCGTCGTCCAACTGTTGAAATTTTTGACCCTTTTATAATAGATCCTTTCTTACTGAGTGTTGAAAGTCCCTTAGATATTTTGAATATAAATCCTTTAAGATATAGTCTTTGAAAATAATTTCTCCTAGTCTGTGTCTTGTCTTTTCTATCTTTTAATAATATGGTTTGAAGAGAAGTTTTTAATTTTGATGAAATCCAGTTTACCACTGTATTCTTTATTTTTTTATTGTGATAGCCAAGAAATATTGCTCAGACTTCTGGTCTCAAGGTTTTCTTCTAGAAATTTTATACCTTTGGTTTTTGTATTCCAGTGTATAATCTGTTTTGAGGTTTATTTTTTTTTTTACTTGGCTCAAGGCATAAGTTGAAGTTATTTTTTTTCTTTCTTAAATTTAACATGGTTTTATCCAACTGTGCTAGCACTATTTGTTGAAAAGACTACTCTTCTATTATTACATTTGTATTTTGGGTAAACCAAATAGACTAAGAAGATATCTAGATGGCAAATAAGCATGTGAAATGATTTCTCTTTAAGTTCTATATAAGATGATAAACATCATTAGTCACTAGGGAAATACAAATTGAAGTCATAACGAGAATCCTCACCTATCAGAAAGACAAAATTAAATTTGAAAATATGACAGTGCCAAGTCTGGTAAGGATGTAGAGCAACTGAAACACTTATTTATTGCTGGTAGAAATGTAAGATGATATAATCAATTTCTGAATATTTTGATATTTTCTTATAAAGTTACATTATTTTAACTATAAGCCAGCCACCTCACTCTGGGGTAATTACCCAAGAGAAATAACAGTATTTGTTTACCAAAAACCTATATATAAGTGTATATAGTTGCTTTAGTCATAATTGCCAAAAACTGGAAACAACATAAATGTTCTTCAGCTGGTGAGTTGGTAAATGAAATTTGTTACATCTACACAATGAAACATTTTCTGTTATAAAAGGGAATGAAATATTGATACACACAACAGGAATTTCACATGCATCATGTTAAGTGAAAGAAGTGAAATTCATAGGCTATATATAAATTCTATTTAAATGACACTTTGGAAAAAGTGAAACTATAGGACAGAGATCAGTCCTGTGATTTCCAGGGCTTACCGCTGATGGGAGGATTTTATCACAAAGAGGCAGCATGAGGGAGTTCATAGGGTGATGGAATTGTTCTGTCTCTTGATCATGATAGTCGTCATGTGACTCTAAAAATTAGTCAAAATGAACTGTATACCAAAAGAGTGAACTTTACTTTAAATAAAATTTTATAAATAAATACAAAATAAAAAGAGAATAGGATTTATGTGAATGACAGACAAGTCCAAAAAAGATTGCATCATTGTTACTCATTAGGGAAATGCAAATTGAAACACAATGCGATACCACTACACACTTACTAGAATGACTAAAATTAAAACGACTGAACACACCCAGTTTTGACAAGCATGTGTAGCAACATTATCATTAATATTCTGCCAGTGCAAATGTAAAGTGGTAAGAACACTTTGCAAAATAATTTGGTGTTTTCTTAAAAAGTTAAATATAAACCCGTTTTATGACCCAACAATACCACTCCTAGATATCCAAACTGAAAGAATGTATACATCCATAATAGACTTGTACATGAATATACATAGGTCCCTTTTTACTTAAAAGACTCAAAGTAGAAACAATTCAAATGCCTATCTATAGGATAAAGGCTAAACAAATTGTGATATATCCAAGCAGAATACTACTCAGCAATATAAAAGAACTAGTGACAATATTGATATATGTAATGACATGGCTGAATCTGAAAAGAATTATGCTGAGTAAAAGAAACCAGATCCGAAAAAAGAGGACAAGAGTGTGAGTTCATTTTAAAGTCTAGATAAAACTAAACCTTATGACAGAGCAGATCTGTGTTTACCTGGGATTGGGTTGGGGAGTGGAAGTGAGATATGATGGGTTACAAAATTTGGGGATGATGGCAATATTTATTATCTTTACCATGGTGGTAGTTCCATGTATGTATACATATGTCAGATTCATCAAATTGTATACTTTAAATATGTGCAGTTTTCATTTATACTTCAATAAAACTATAAAATAAAGTTGAAAACATAAATGTAAAGAACCAAGATAGTGAAATTTGTATTTTGGTAATACTTTTGAGAAATTATTTCTCTTTAAGTTTTCAATTCAGCATTTTAGGACTTATCTATAGAGAGCCACAGATTTAGTACAGTATCATTGGGCTAGTGTATATCATGGTATATTTAAGTGCCTTGTTCTGATGGATAATACAGGGGAAGAAGAGGAGGGAAAAAGAAGGAAAATTATGAAAAAGGAAAAAGAAGGAAAATTATGAAAAAGGAAAAAGAAGGAAAATTATGAAAAAGGAAAAAGAAGGAAAATTATGAAAAAGAAAATTGAGGGCTTCAGGCTTTATAACATGTACCAAGATCCTGTTGCAATTTATCTTCTCTTTGCTGTTTTCCACCTGAACATTACCACAGTGTAACCCATACATTCCAAAAGATTTGTGTTCATTGTTTATAGCCCATTTGTGAACATTTGGTGCAAATAAAACAAACATAAAGAAAACATGCAAAAGGCATTATTTTGTAAGTTAAAGACTCTATCTTCTGAAGTTTTATGCTTATCTTTTCCCTTTTTAGTCAGTGACCAAGGTCTTGTATCCTTTTGAATTACAGTTGTTATTAAATTGATAGAGAAAATAGTTTCCAGCATTTGCCTTGAGAAAGATTAGTGTATTACAGAAGCACTTTCTAAACTCGGTATCTGCTCCACTAGAAACATTTTAGGGAAGATAGCTCTGGGAATTTATTATGTGTCCCAACATTAATAGTAATCCACAGTGTAGGCACTCCTGTTTATTGACTTCACTCTGTAGATTTAGGGAAGCATCATGAGCAAGAACTGAGGAGTAGTTAATAGAGTTAGTGAATGACTATAAATGGTATGGTTGCTGACAAATTATATAGTATTAGGACCATACATACTCTAAAAATATTCATTATATCCATGTTTTTATATCCCATAATCCCCATCATAGTGGTTTGAATGTCACTAGAATAGAGCATAAGTCATAACTTCAAATCGCTTAAATACACACAGTATTTCTTCTGAATCATAATTTTATAATTTTAGATCCATGAAATAAAAAAAAGGCTTTAAATTTTTCTTCAGGAACATATGTTTTGTCAAACTTATTTTCAGAAAATGAGTTTAACAAGCCTTTTGGAAGGCTGGTCTTTTCATGTGTCTTTTGTTATCTTTCCTTAAGAGTTGTCTGCCCTTGAGTCTCCCTGGTCTTCTGGCCTGTCACAGACACACTGAACTTGTTTCTCACCTGCATTAGCTTTTGTGACTTTGGTGGGTTCTCAGCCTGGAAGGTGTAGATTATATTAAGGAACTCCTGGAATTCTAATGGGAATACCTTGAAAGGAGTAGGTTAGCAATTATCTCTCAAGACAATCATTTAGAGCATACAAATGAATGATTAAATTACATTTTCAAACCAATGGTGCATTCTTAACTTAATCATATTATTATATTAATGTAAGGCTTCTAATTAGCTCAGATCCTGCGTAATGAGCAAAGACTTTTAGTTCTACTACTTCTTCTCCATATATCATTTCCAGCCCTTCATATAGTACATTTTACTTACCCCTATAACATATGGTTATTTAAGTTATATAATTAATGCTGGAACTGATTTCCCAGCCTAATCACTGTTTTCTTACCCATTATAAAAGTACAAGATATCTCTTCATGCTGTTCAGGTTATTCCACTGCCTCAGGCAAGACCTGATGTATATTAGCCAAATGAGAATCCCATCTTTAGACTCTGGCAATTACATAATTGTCCTTGACAGGTCTGATTTTTGATGATGATCTCTCTCAGAACTTTCTACTCTGCAACATACAACTTTCTCTTTTTACACATGCTTCTTTGCAGTTGAAACTTTTTCTCAGTCCACAAAATTAAGTCCATGCATAGATTAATAAGAATCTTTCTTTTTCTATAATAGGCCTTTATTTTTATTTTTCAAGATGTCTTTTTTTTTTCTTTCGTAGTTTATTGTCAAGTTGGTCTCCATATAACACCCAGTGCTCATCCCACAAGTGCCCTCCTCCATGCCCATCAACCCCCTTCCCCTCTGCCCCACCCCCATCAGTCCTCAGTTTGTTCTCAGCATTCAAGAGTCTCTCATGGTTTGGCTCCCTCCCTCTCTTCAACTATTTTTTCACCTTCTCCTCCCCGATGGTCCTCTGTTAAGTTTCTCCTGTTCCACTTATAAGTGAAATCATAGAGTATCTGTCCTTCTCTGCCTGACTTATTTCGCTCAGCATAACACCCTCAAGTTCCATCCATGTTGCTACACATGGCCTGATTTCATTCATTCTCATTGCCATGTAGTATTCCATTGTATAGATAAACCACATCTTCTTGATCCATTTGTCCGTTGATGGACATTTAGGCTCTTTCCATGATTGGCTATTGTTGAGAGTGCTGCTATGAACATCGGGGTACATGTGCCCCTATGCATCATCACTCCTGTATACCTGGGGTAAATTCTTAGCAGTGCTATTACTGGGTCATAAGGGAGTTCTATTGTTATTTTTTTTGATGAACCTCCACACAGTTTTCCAGAAGAGCTGCACCAGTTTGTATTCCCACCAACAGTGTAGGAGGGTTCCCATTTTTCCACATCCTCACCAGTATTTAGAGTCTCCTGATTTGTTCATTTTAGGCACTGCGACTGGTGTGAGGTGGTATCAGTGTGGTTGTGATTTGTATTTCTTTAATGATGAGTGACGCTGAGCATCATTTCATGTGTCTGTTGGCCATCAGAATGTCCTCTTTGGAGAAGTGTCTGTTCATGTCTTCTGCCCATTTCCTCAATGGATTATTTGTTTTTCGGATGTGGAATTTGGTGAGTTCCTTATAGATTTTGTATACTAGCCCTTTATCTGATATATCATTTGCAACTGTCTTTTCCCATTCTGTCAGTTGCCTATTAGTTGTATTGATTATTTCCTTTGCCGTGCAGAAGCTTTTTATCTTGATGAGGTCCCAATCGTTCATTTTTGCTCTTGATTCCCTTGCCTTTGGGGATGTGTCAAGTAAGAAATTGCTGCGGTTGAGGTCAAAGAGGTTGTTTCCTACTTTCTTCTCTAGAGTTTTGATAGTTTCCTGTCTCACATTCAGGTCCTTTATCCATTTTGAGTTTATTTTTGTGTATGGTGTAAGAAAGTTGGTCCAGTTTCATTCTTTTGCACATTGCTGTCCAGTTCTCCCAGCACCATCTGCTAAAGAGACTGTCTTTTTTCCATTGGATACTCTTTCCTGCTTTGTCAAATATTAGTTGGCCATATATTTGTGGGTCCAATTCTGAGTTCTCTATTCTGTCCCATTGGTCTATATGTCTGTTTTTGTGCCATATAATAGACCTTTAAAAATATTCCTCAGAAGCCCTCTTTCTAATCCTTAATGTCTTTTGGCTCTTCTCTCTAAACATTTCCAAATTTTCTCATTTTTTTAAGTGATGGAATTCAGAAGAAGATATGATAATCCCATATATCTAATTTACTGTGAATATAATCCAGCTACCACATGTTCTGCTTATATCTTTGCACTTGTTTTAAACTTTTTTTCTTCTTCCAAGATTTTATTGAAATTCAAGTTAGTTAACATATAGTACAGTATAGATTTCATGAGTAGAGCTCAGTGATTCATCACTTACATATAAAACACAGTGCTCATGACAACAAGTGCCCTCCTTAATGCCCATCACCCATATAGCCCTTTCTCCACCCATCTTCCCTCCAGCAACCCTCAGTTTATTCTCTATGGTTAAGAGTCTCATATTTAACTTATATGTGGAATTTAAGAAACAAAGCAAATGAATGTAGGGAAAAATAAAATAAGACAAAAATAGGCACTTGTCTTAAACTTTTAAAATACAAATCTCAGCATTTGGAGATTTCTATCCATCATTATTCTTTACTTTTTTGCCATATTTTCTTATGACCATTAATATTTACATACTTTATTTTGCCTTATAAGCTTGTTATCCTGACTTGTCCTGATTATCATTAGCTTATTAAGATATAGACATTTATACTCTTGTTAAAACCACTTTGAGTTTTGAACTTGTTCTTTGGAGTATTCTGTAAGATTAATTATTAAAAAATGAAAAAGTCAAATAAATCCTGATTTGAAAGGAGCTTCATATATTTTATATCACTTATATATGCTTAAGTACAGGAAATGGTCTATTATAGTTTGGATACGTTTAAACAAACTATGGTTAGTTCAGTGTCTTGCTTAGCCTATGGATTACCCAGTTGTTTGAGGAGAATAATATCACTAAAAACTATATTTTATATTCAATTATGCTTGTAAAGTAGTTGTCAATCTCTCTTTTTACCAACTATAAGCTGTCAGTAGCCTCAACTTTCATATTTTTTAATGTCCCTTTGATTTTCTTTGTTAAGGGGGAAATTATGTGACTATGTTTCATCTGGGTAATTGTTGGTGGAACAGTGGTATTTTATTTTTAGATGATGGTTCAGTTGGTTAAAACGTCAACATTCAGTATATTCACAGAAATTTTCCAAGGAAAGATAAATATTAATGCTGTATTGTATCTGGTGAAAGTTTTTCAACTATTGTCAAGTTATTACAAATTCTTTAGGATGATGAATGAAGTCTTGTTCATTTAATAGAATGAATGTGTTCTATGAGAATTCCATTTTTTCTTAGACTTCATTGGTCAAATCAGAGATATGTATCCCACTCTCTCAAAACCCAGTTTCATCCAGCAGGGTGGAAACATTTGAGAAAGACATTAAGATGTGGCATTAGATCTATAAGCTAAAGGCAATGTGACTTTCATATTTACAGTAATCTACCACTCAGTACCTCTTAACTTTTTAAAATGAAAATTGTAGGATTAATGTCTGAATTCTGCATCCATTTATTCAACATACATGAACTGAATGTCAACTATGTTCTTGGCAATGAAGTTTGAAAAATAATTTAAGCCTAATCCCTGCCTTAGATGTGTTCAGATTCTAGCAGATCCAAAGCACCATCAGAGTGTTTTGTCCCTGTCAGTCCTCGTAAGCACTTATATTGGTCTATGGGTCAAACAAAATGCTACCAAATGAGGATCTTCAAAAAAAAAAAATCTTGGCAAAACCTGCCTAAATGACAAAAGATGACAGCAACAGTTAATATCTAAAATAAAAACTCCAAGCTCAGTTTGTTGTACATCTAAGTAAGTGAGGGTTATGCTGGCTAAACAGTCTTTCTGGGTAAAGCAGACTATTGATATTATATACGGTTTGGGTAGAGAGTGGTAGCTAGCTTCGAAGATGGACCCAATGATCTGTGCCTCCTAGTATTCATGCTTTTGTGGAAATACACATACTATATTGGGGTTAGTCTTTGTTATCAACAAAGAATACCAAAAAAAAGTGATGGTATTTTACCTCTGAGCCAGTTCATAAAAGAATTTGTGGCTCCTGTCTTCTCTTAGTTAAGCTTCTCTGAGGAAAGCTAGTGTTATGCCCGATTCGCGAGTCCCCAGAGACCACCAAGGAGCCGACAACGATGCAAGTACAAAAGGGTCTTTATTACAAGCTCGAGCAGGGACTCCAATGCACCCGGACGCAGTGGTGATGGTATGGAGTCCAGAACTCGTGATCACAGGGCTTTTTTATTGTGATTACAGTGGAATTTGGGGCGTTCCAGCTTGGCAGCCTCCTGATAGGTACAGGCTGTCTTGTCAGCACCCAATTGGTTCAGCCCATCTGGCCTGACCGCAAACTCCCAACTGGAAAGTCTTGGGACATAGGCACCTCTTTTAAACTGATTGGCTGTTGCTGTTGCCTGGGGAGTAACTAAGGGCAGAACCTGAGACTGGTTTTGGGCCTAGTTCACTCTCAAGATGGAGGCTTTTTCTAAAATGGAATCAGTTAGATTTAGGTGTCACACTAGCTGCCATCTGATAGAAGTCTTAAGCAGACTTGTTGAGAGGTCTTTGTGCTAATGAACTGAGGGGCATCTGCCTACAACCAGTGAGGAACTGAGGTCTGTGTGAGTAATGGAACATGGAAGTGGAGCCTCTACCCCATCAGTCCTTCAGATGACTAACCCCATGAGAGACCCTGGCTGGACCCACCTAAAAAATCCACTCCATATCCTTAACTCTCAGAAACTATGTGAGATAAATGTTATTTTAACCTTTTAACTTAGGGTTAAGTTGTTACACAACATGCAAGTTTGTGATTAGTGGCTTTTAGCAGTGGAAGTAGAATAACAGAGGATTTAGGGTGGGGGTGCCTGGTGGCTCAGTTGGTTAAATGTCTGATTCTTGATTTCTGCTCAGGTCATGGTTTGTGGGTTTGAGCCCCACATTGGGCTTTTCACTGACAGTGTTGAGCCTGCTTAAGATTCTCTCTCCCTCTCTCTGCCCCTCCCCTTGCTTGCACTCTTTCTCTCTCTCAAAATAAATAAATAAACTTAAAAAAAATAAACAGATTTAGGGTATGGTTCCTCAAGAATGACTGAGTTGCCAATTGACTGGCCTTCAAACATGTGTTACTAGAGAGGGACTTTGCTCATTAGTTAGATTTCAGAGTAGTATCTCTTACCTATTGGTTGGTTTTCAGAAGCATGTTTCCTGAATTGAGCTATCACTGATTGGTAAAATAGGTTTAAAACTTGTTCTGGGCATTACTTGCCACCATAGCTAAAGAACTATAATAGATTGGTTAAAAGAGGTTTAAAAATAAGTTGTAGTATGGGGCGCCTGGGTGGCTTAGTCGGTTAAGCGTCCGACTTTCGCTTAGGTCATGATCGCGGTTCGTGGGTTCGAGCCCCGCGTCAGTATGTGCTGACTGCCAGCTCGGAGCCTGGAGCCTGTTTCAGTCTGTGACTCCATCTCTCTCTGACCCTCCCCTGTTCATGCTGTCTCTCTCTCTCCTAGAAATAAAAATTTAAAAAAAAAACATTAAAAAAAAATAAGTTGTAGTATTAACTTACTACCATAGTTATAGAACCGTTCAGCTTTTCTTAAAAGTATGAGGACATGTTAAAATAAATAAGCACATAAAGAAAAAAAATCAAGATTTCATGCTAATTGAAATAAGACAAGCAATTAAGTATAATTGTGAGCCTAAGAGATGGGAATGACTACATCTGGTAGTATGAGAGATGATTTTATAAAGATGATGATATATGAGTTGTTCTTATAGCACAGGTTACAGTTACTAAGTAGAGAATAGGAGAAAGTGTTATAGGTGAAGGGAAGAACATGGGAAAGATCCATTCTCTTCAGTTGTGTGTTTAAAGAAATTCCACCCCCTTTTTAAAAGTATTCCTGCACAACCTAACACGAGCCTATCTAAGACAGTGGTTTTATAAAGCCTAAAAATTGGTGACATAGTATATAATGCCAAGTGTAATAAAACCACCTCTTGGAAGTTTAAGCCCATACACTCTTAGATTTAGTTAACAGATTTAGTTAATGTAGTTTATGACTACATAACACACAACACACACACACACACAATCTCTCCTCATATGTTAATGCATATTTTAGGTAATAAGTACATATTTTAAATATATCAGTAATATATAAAATTAGAGATTAGATTAAGTTCTTAAAGAGTATTTCAGGTAATGAATTCAACTTCAGAATGCAATTAAGAATTTGGAAGTTTGCATAAGTGTTTCTAGTCAGTCAAAATTGATATAACAAAGGAAATATATTAAAGCTCATAGGAGAGAGTCTCACTCAATGCCCATGTAATGTTACTTCAAACACCAGAGACAGCATATTCTTGTTTGAGAGAATTTCTCCTAGACTAATGGATCTCAACTTTATTAGACCTAGCACCTACTTTATATAACAAATATTTTAAAATTTACCTTATTATACATATGATATATGAGAAAAGATAAAAGGAAAGATGGTATATGAAAATGTGTTTTGAAGCAAGGGAATCAAGAGCAAAAATAAACGATTGGGACCTCATCAAGATTAAAAGCTTCTGCACAGCAAAGGAAACAACCCACAAAACTAACAGGCAACCAACGGAATGGGAAAAGATAGTTGCAAATGACATATCAGATAAAGGGTTAATATCCAAAATCTATAAGGAACTCACCAAACTCCACACCCGGAAAACAAACAACCCAGTAAAGATATGGGCAGAAGATATGAACAGACACTTCTCCAAAGAGGACATCCAGATGGCCAACAGACACATGAAACGATGTTCAGCATCCCTCCTCATCAGGGAAATACAAATCAAAACCACACTGAGATACCACCTCACGCCAGTCAGAGTGGCTAAAATGAGCAAATCAGAGAACTCTAGATGCTGATGAGGATGTGGAGAAACGGGCACCCTGCTACACTGTTGGTGGGAATGTAAACTGGTACAGCCCCTCTGGAAAACAGTGTGGAGGTTCCTCAGGAAACTAACAATAGAACTCCCCTATGACCCAGCAACAGGAATTTACCCAAGGGATACAGAGATGCTGATGCATAGGACACATGTACCCCAATGTTCATAGCAGCACTCTCCACAATAGCTAAAACATGGAAAGAGCCTGTGTCCATCAACGGACGAATGGATCAAGAAGATGTGGTTTATCTATACCATGGAATACTACATGGCAATGAGAAACAGTGAAATCTGGCCATGTGTAGAAACATGGATGGACCTTGAGGGTGTTATGCTGAGCGAAATAAGTCAGGCAGAGAAGGACAAATATCATATGTTTGCACGTATAGGAGGATTAGGAGGAACTTGACGGAGGAACAAGGGGGAGAAGAAGGGGGGAAATGGTGGGGGAAAGGGAGAGAGGCAAACCATGAGAGACTCTTGAATGCTGACAAAAACTGAGGACTGATGGATGTGGGGGAGGGGGGATGGGCATGGAGGAGGGCACTTGTGGGGATGAGAACTGGGTGTTATGTGGAAACCAATTTGACAATAAACTATTTGTAAAAAAAAAAAAAAAGAAAGAAAATGTGTTTTGATATATAAATGCTTGGGCATGACTATATTATAGAAGAATATATGAAATAGTCATATGTTTGCAGCAATACATAGAAACACCATAAATATGACTTACAAATGTAGAATAACAAAGGTGTTTCAAATTGCTAGCTCAAATATTTTGAAAAGTATTGCTTTGGGGGGATATAATTTTCAAAATAATGAACAAATCTTGGTAAGGTTTTGAATAAGACAGAATTTAGTCTTGTGTTTTACATTGTATTTTTATTCCTGGAAAACTTGGTGCATTTTAAAATAATGCTTTATAAAAAAAAACTTTGTTCAGGGCCCCTGGGTGGCTCAGTTGGTTGAGCAGCTGACTTTGGCTCAGTTCATGATCTCATGGTTCATGGGCTTAAGACCCATATCAGGCTCTGTGCTGACAGCTCAGAGCCTGGAGCCTGCTTCGGATTCTGTCTCCCTCTCTCTCTGCCCCTCCCCTGCTCACAGTTTCTCTCTTTCTCTCTCTCAAAAATCAATGAACATTAAAAAAATTTAAAAATAAAGTATAATTCTCTATTTAAAAATAAAATAAAGTAAAAATAAAAAAGCTTGTGATTATATATAACATGAATTTGAGTTCTATGCTCAGATAAGCATAAACAGGATTTTCAGAGTGACGTCACCAAGAAGGCAACATAGGTTGGTCTTGACATCACTCACTCACAGCAAGAACAACTAACAACTATTTAAGAATTAGACACTACTGAGAGAATTCTACAACATGAGAATGAGGCCGAAAATAGATTGCATTAGAAGGGTAAGAAAAGCAGCTATGTTAACTTCATTGCCCATCTCTCAGGCCAGTGCAACACAATGCACAGAGGTCTCCCCTGAGCCTGTGATTCCTCTAGTGGAAAAAGAGAACCCAGGTGAGGACAATCAGTAGCCCCACAACAGCATTGTGAGTCACTCTATGGGAATCCTTACTCTGATTTCACACCACGGGGATTGCAGGGAAATCTGTGGGACTCAATCACTAGGAATCTGACTAAGACAGAGAAGGGACAGGGGCTTGCAACAACCAACATGTGGATATTGGCAGACCAAGTTGATACCTGCTGTGCTTAAGTGGTAATTCCAACCAGCAGTATTGCTCATCTGCAGAACCAAAATGGGATCACACTCTGACCAGGGAACTCAGCAGATCTGCCTGATTTGGATCCTCAAATGAGAAATTTTGCCAGTCCTGGAGTTTGATATGCCAATGCCAAGGCAAGGAGCTGAATCACAGCCCCAGCTGCTGTGGAGAGTATCTTCTGGCCCCATTTAACCAGACGGGCTGGCTACAACACCTGAAAGCAGTGTAGTTCAGTGGTTCTTCAGCCAAGAGGCAGGTAAGCAGAGCTGATTACCCTAGCATAAAGCCAGTACTGGGTGTAGAGTGTTCCCATGCCATTCACAGTCAAGAAGATTAATCCATAGCCAAGGCTGAGGATAGCTCTCAGCCCCTCACAAATGATAGCCTGTTTGGAAAGTTGAGAGTAGCCTGGAAGGGCCTCTCCCCATCCTGCCAAGGCAAGGATGCTGAGATATGTCTCTCCACCTGTGGAGAGTGTCTTCTAATTCCATCTCACTAGAAATGCTGGTGACAACCACTGGGAGCTGTGCTGGCCTCACAGCACTTGAGCTGAGAGGTGAGCAGAGCCAATAATCTGCAAAGCAAATCCAGTAGACCTGTTTGGTCAGGGAACTTGGGGTAGTATGGGTTGGGTTGAGTTAGACAGCAAAGAACTTTACCAGCTTTGGAGCTGCTTCTCCTGCTGCACCCAGACAGAGAATCTACTTTGTGGCTCTGCATATAGCAGAATGTAAACTTCAGCCTATATGACCAGGGAAGCTAACCAGAGCATAAAGGAAACTGCATAACCCATTAAACAACCCTACATATTGCAGTGCTTGAACAGAGATCATAGTCTGTGGACTCCCCCATCTGTAGAACAAAACCAATGGCCTCATCTGCAAGGGAATTCAGTACACATCTAGATTGATTTAGGTTGCTAACCAACAAGCAGTACAGAGCAGTCCTGTCCTGTAGCCTTGCCAAGGAAGTGAAACTAATTTAAAACCTCATCTACAACTGAATATGCTACTCAGTCCTGACCATCAAATAATCCTGACAAGAGAATGTAGGCAACTGCAGAACTCATCCTGCAGGGTTGCTTGGGAACCAACCCAGCAGTCCTATTCATCTCTTCTTAGCCAGTGACACAACCCTCATCCCTCTCTTCAGAGTTCCAGTAGTTGTCTCATCCCAAAATAGACCATATTAGCAGACCTCACCAGCCTAAGGACATTACCAACAGACACCCAGAAACCCAGACTGCACTGACCAGTGCACAACTGTCCCTGCTAAAGTAAACCTGACAAGTTTGGAAGAGGCACTCAATCACTCAAAAGCACAATTATCAATGTAAGAAGCCAAAGATCATGAACAATCATAAATATGACACTGCCAAAGGAAACTAATAAAGCTTCATTAACTAACCCTAAATCTATGAAATGTTAAATGAAGAATTCAGAATGGTCCTTTTAAAGAAGTTTAGTGAACTAGAAGAAAACATTGACAAATAACTTAATGGAATTAGGAGAACAATGTATGAAAAAAATGAGAAGTTTGACAAGGAAATAACAACCATTAAAACAAAAAACAAAAAAAATTTCAAAGCTGAAAAATATAACAATTGAATTTAAGAAATCAATAGAGGGTTTCAAAAGTAGACTCAACCATGCAGAAGAAAGAATAACTGACCTGGAGGCTAGGAAATTACTCAGTCAGAGGGGAAAAAGAAAGAAAAGAAAAACAAGAAAAAGAGTGAAGAACACCTACAAGAATTAGGGGACATAATGAAAAGAGAAAATATTAATTTTATTGGAATTCTAGAAGGAAAAGAGGAAGAGAAAGGGACAGAAAGTACATTTAAGAAATAATTGCTAAAAACTTCCCAGCACTAGGGAGAGAAATGGGTATCCAGATTCATGAGGCTCAAAGCATGCTAAATAGGTTGAAACTGAATAGGGTTATACTGAGACAAATAGTTAAATTTTAATAAGTCAAAGACATAATTAAAAATGATTAGAGCAAGAAGGGAAAAGAGAATTGACATACAAGAAGTTATAGTCCCTCCCACTCATAAGAATTTTGGCAGATTTCTCAACAGAGATTTTTCAGGCTGAGAAAGAATGGGATGATTCAAAATATTGAAAGAAAAATAACTGTCAATCAAGAATTCTATACTCGATGAAGCAGTCTTTCAGAAACAAAGGAGGAATAAGGATTTTCCCAGATAAGCAAAAGCTGAGGGAATTCATTACCACCTGCCTTATAAGAAATACTAATGGGGGTTCTTTAACTGGAAGCAGAAGAATAATTAACATCATAAAAACATAAAACAGTAGGGTGAATCTCACTTGTAATGGTAAATATATAGTCATATTTAGATTCTGCAATATGGTAGTATTGGTGTATAATTCAATTAAAACTGCAGTTTAAAAATTAAAAACAAAACAAAAATAGAAAACCTAGAAGAAATGGATAAATTCCTAGAAACACACTTTTCTATGACTGAATCACAAGAAATAGAAAATCTGGATAGACTGATGACAAATAAAATAAATAAATTAAATTAATCCATTAAATCAGTAACGTAGGCCAGCTTATAAAAACAAAAGACCAGGACCAAATGGCTTCATAGATGAATACTACCAAACTTTTAAAGAAAAGTTAGCAACTATCTTCAAATTATTGAAGGGAGAGGAATACTTCCAAAGTCATTTTATAAGGCTACTATTACTCTGATACATCAGAGAAAGACACCACAAAAAGTGAGAGAGAGACAGAAACAGACTGGCAGAAAAGTTAAAAAGAAAAATGAAGAAAAACTTACAGGTCAGTATCCTTGATGAACAAAGATGCAAAAATCCTCAATGAAATATTCACAAACCAAATTCAGTAGACTAAATCAATCATACTCCACAGTAAAGTGGGATTTATTCTAGGGATGCAAGGATGGTTCAACTTCTGCAGATCAATCAATGTGATACACTACATTGACAAAATAAAATATGAAAATTATATTGTCTCAATAGTTGCAGAATAATTATTTTACAAAATTCAAAACCCATATGAGAAAAACTCTCAAAGTATGTATAGAAGGAATATACCTCAACATATAAAGGTCATATGGACAGACTCATAGCTAACATCTACTCAGTGGTGAAAAGCTTAAATATTTTCCCTAAAATCAGGAATCATACAAGGATGCCTAGTCTTGCCACTTTAATTCAATACAGTATTGGAAGTCCTTGCCAGAGCAAGTAGACAAGAACCAGAAATTAAAGGCATCCAAACCAGAAAAGAAAAGTAAAGCTGTCACTATTTGCAGATAACATGATACTAAATATAGAAAAACATAAAGTGGTGCCCGGGTGGCTCAGTCGGTTAAGCATCTGACTTCAGCTCAGGTCATGAGCTCATAGTTCATGAGTTCAAGTCCCACATTGGGCTCTGTGCTGACAGCTCAGAACCTGAAGCCTGCTTCAGATTCTGTGTCTTCTTTCCCTCTGCCCTTCTCCCACTCATGCTCTGTTTCTCTCTGTCTCTCAAAAAATGAATTAATGTTAAAAAAATTTTTTAAAAAGAAAAACATAAAGACTTCACCAAAAAACTATTTGATTAGTAAGTCACTTCACTACAGTCACAGGATACAAAATTAACATACAGAAATTGTAAATACAGCATTTCTATACACTAATAATAAGCTATCAGAAAGAGAAATTAACAAAGCAATCCCATTTATAATTACATCAAAAAGAATAAAATACCTAGGAATAAATTTAACCAAAGAGATGAAATACCTATACTCTGAAAACTCCAAGATGTTGATGAAAGAAATCAAAATGGAAAGATAATCAATCCTTATGGATTGGAGGAATTAATATTCATAAAATATTTGTACTAACCAAAGAAACCTGTAGATTCAATGCAATCCTCATCAAAATACCAGTGCATTCTTTACAGAACTAGAACAAAGAATCCCAAACTTCTGTATCCATTCAGCCATCCACGAACACTTATTATTCATCTATAAAATACAAGGAAATTCTATTTGTGACAACATGGACCTTGAAGGCATTATCCTAAGTGAAATAAGTCAAACAGAGAAAAAGAAATACTATATGATCTCACTTATATATGGAACTTAAACAAAAGTCAAAGAAAAAAAGATCAGACTTGCAGTTACCAGAAGCATAGAGTGGGGGAAGGGTGAATTGGAGGAAGGTTGTCAAAAGACTCAAACTTCCAATTATAAAATAAATGACTACTAGGGATGTAACATAAAACATGGTGACTATAAATAACACAGCTGTGTGAGATATAGAAAAATTGTTAAGAGAATAAATCCTTAGAGCTGTCATGACAAGGAGAAAAGTGTTTTCCTTCCTTTATTTCTTTTCTTTTAATTGTATTTACTGTATTAATATGAAAAGATAGATATAGATATTAGCTGAACTTATTATGGTTATCATTTCACAATATGTATAAACCAAGCCATCATGCTGTAGGCCTTAAACTTACACAGTGATATAGATCAATTCCCTAAAACCAATAAAAATAAATGGGATTTTCTTACATAAGATTATAGGAGAATAATTGAAATTTGTGTAGGATATGGGACATTTCTTTGTTGCGTATACTGTGTCATTTATTGAAGGAAATATTGTATTCCTGGATCCTACCTAATAAAAGTCACTTTACCACTTCCCAATCATTATGATATCCAATTCCACATCCTCAAAGTTCCAAAATATTCCTAAAAGAGGCTTTACACTTGTTAAGATCCTCCGTGCTAAAAAGAAATATAATTATATGTATGTGTGTATACACATACATACATATACTCAGATCTTGAAGTTATATATAACTTATGAAATATATATATGATATTTTAAAACTGAAAATCGTAATTTTAGTTTTTTGAGTGAGAGTAAATAGTGTTGAACAGCTTAGCAGTTCCTGGTATCTACTGATTTTTATGATGGTAAAGTGACATAGTTAATATAAAACTCATATTTATTCATTTTGTACTCTTTAAGCCTAACAACTAAACATTTTATCTGGTTTTCTCCTGTCATATTCATAATCTATATGATAGTTGCATTATTGAACTCATTTTACAGAGGAAACATTTTTTAGAAGGGCTAAACAACTTGTCTTATCATACAGCTGTTGAGGTGTGCCACCAGGATTTCAGCCTAGGCATTCTACACCAGAGGAAGCACTTACCACCTTACTATATACTGCAGTAAATGTGGTGATTTATTTTGAACATTTTGAATCATCAAGAACATATTAAATTATGATTATTCTTTCAGAATTCAGGTATATAATAATTTATCTCAAATAAATCATACACATAGATATATGTATGTATGTAATTACAATATTGTAATTACTGCATGTGTTGACACAATATAATTCCCAGGAATAGGGGCATGGTTAAACATACTGTGGTTCATGAATAAGATAGAGTTCTTATATGACAATCAAAATTATATTACTGAATATTTACTTATAGGAAAACACAAAAAAATGCATTTTTCTAATAGCATGGTGTGTATATTATACTCACACTCTGCACATCAATTGAATGTAAGAATGTGCAGATTTTAATCTCATATTGTGTTAATCCAGTGGATTTTAACTATCCTAGTATTGCTGAATTTTCTAATTTTTCTATACATTCTACATGTTTTTCTCTGAATTTCTTGTTTAACAATAATAAAATTATTAGAGACTTGGAAAATATCATTTTGAACTTCCATATGTAAGCCATATTCTTTATTTGAAAATCAAAAAATTTTATCTATTTTTTATATTGCGTTTCACTGATGAGTTTATCTTTATATTATTTTGATTTTCCTTTGTTGAACTATATTGAAAAGTATATTTATCATATAAATAATAAGTAATAAGTAAAATAGCACTTCAAAAAATGGAGAAATGAATGAAACTATTTCTAATTTTATTTTACAAAACTACATTTTGCATTTAAAACTACATTTCAAGTGTAAAAATATACCCCTTCTTCTGATAGTTCTGTAAGTTTTTGAGAACACACTGTATCTAACTATCCTTATTCCCACACTAGAATTCTTAGCACACAGTAGGCATTTATTCATTAACTATTTGTTATAGGAATGCATACATAAAGTATTACTGTACCATTTAAGCTATTTTTAATGTTAAAGGTAAATACTTTTTTCCTCAGTATATTAAAATCAATTTTGTTTATTCCCTCTGGATTCCTTCAAGGCTTACTCTAATATGATATAGCTATAATACAGTGTGGCACAATTCTTTAATATTTAAAATTTTTATTAATAAAATATAATTTAACCAATAATGGAGGCAAAAATCCAAGGTAATGAGAGCATATTCAGTCACTCCACAGATCTTTATTGAGTGCCTTGTGTTCAAGGCAGGAGGAGAATTCAGAAGTAAATAAAACAGCTTTCCTCCTGTGTTTATGATTTAGGCTAGAGAAATGATACCAATACATAATTAACTACAGTAGAAGATAGAAAGGGATGAGAAATGTAAAACAAGCGCACACTGCGTTCTCAGTTGCTCCACTAAGCAGTCCTGAGAGGCTGGGCATGGTAAGGGTTTGGCGTGAGAGAGGAGCATGAGCCCTGATGCAGAGACCTGCGATGTCTTTATAGAACTGTCAGGATGTCTTTTAAGGTATTTCACGCTCACAGGTGAAGTGTGCCCTCAGGGAACACATTGATAGTATGCTTAACTAGCCCTTCGAAAATAATTTAAAATAGTGCACTTGTTTACTAAGGAGTAAGCATTATTTCATTATATGTGATCAACCATAGTGTCCTGTACTTTGATATTTTCATGTATATATGTATGTATATTAAGTTCATACATACTTTTATGTATGAAAAGTCATACTTTTATGACTTAAAAGTATGTCATACATACTTTTATGTATGAACTTAATATGTATGAACTTAATATAAAAGTGAATTACAGGTAATTTCCAAATTTTAAAAAAGAAAAATATTACTAAGAGTTTACTTTCTTTAATGTAACTACTTTTTATTATTTTGGCACATTTTCTTCCAGCATTTCGTCTTGTAACTAGAGTATTTAAACCCTGGAAGGGACATTACACGTCATTTTGCCAATTCTTTTTTTAATTTTACAGGGAGCCAGTTAGGAGGTATTGAAAAAAAAATCATTTGAATTGAGCAGAGGGCACAGAGGCTAAGTGGCTTGTTCCAGGTCATGATCTTAATTATAACCGTGATGGTGATTCAAGGTTAGAGTCTCATCAGGCCCCTCACTATCCACCCTCCACCACCACAGGGCACATGCTCCCTCAGTCATCCTGGCTTTATTTTGAAAAGTAATTTTTCTGGACAAAGTAAGCATTACCACATCTGTCTTTGCCCTAGTCTTTATTTTTCTGTCTGTTTCCCGCAAACTTAAAAAAATGGCTGCTAGTTTTGTCCTTTGTATATTTTCTAAAGCAAACACTGAAAGAAATACTACTCACTCCCATTTTGCTCCGTCCTCCCACAGTGGAGGTGAGGCAAGGGGCTGGGGCTGGGGTGCCCAGGTGCTGCAAAAGGTCTTATTGCTGGTGGGCATGTTGGGTTCCAACCTTTTTGAAAGGCTTTGACCAGGCAGTTTGGGCCTGTCACATCTTGTTTGCATGGCTATTTTTAGCTCAGTTCCTTTCTTTTTCCAAGTACACATATTAAATTGTAGGAAATAGTGCTTCATCATGAAATCTTATAAAACAGAAACTGATCCTTATTAGATGTAAACTTTGTTTAAGCTAAAAATTACTTAATATCCCTAGGGTATAGTAATGACTTTCCCCCTAAAGATTGAAGTATAATGAGGTAAGAATGTTTTCATAATACTTAGGAATTTTTATAATTGTCCTCTGTATTGTTTGACTGTCAGTTAAATTAGAACATTTGATAATTGTAGGGAGCTGATAAGACTTTCTATTAAAGGTATGTCATTATGTTAATCTCAGTTCAAATATAGTTTGCCTGAACCCTGTTTTGATTATATAATATTAGAATAAATTAACCTGTTAAATACGCTTACCCTGGAACATTTTAAATGCCTTTAATGTTAACATTAGTTTAGACAAGGATGTAAATCATGTACTGAAACTATTGTTGTCTTTCTTTCTTAAAGTCTTTAAAATCTGCAGCAGATATTTCTATATAAATACAGATACTTCAGACTTAAAATCAACTGATGAATACAATTTATTTAGCTTATCACTATTTGTATATTGTGGTAAAATAGTGAGTGATGAATTTAAAAAAATGTAGAGGTTCCCAGATTTTATCTGATGGGCAAATACCTGCATACTGGAGTTATTTAGTAAACATATTGACATATGCTAAAAAAAACTACTTATAATTTTATGTTAAAAAATGATCTTGGTAGCATGTTGTAAATAATTGATCTCTTTCAACAATTTTAACTCTCTTTATTTATGCATGGGAAGGACTCAGTGACCGTGAATACTACACATATGTTTTTTTAAAAATATTTTGTAACATTTATTCCCTTTTGAAAGACAGATTGGAGTGGGGGAGGGGACAGAGAGAGAGGGAGACACAGAATCCGAAGCAGGCTCCAGGCTCTGAGCTGTCAGCACAGAGCCCAGTTCAGGGCTCGAACCCACAAGCAGTGAGATCATGACCTCAGTGGAAGTCAGATGCTTAACTGACTGAGCCATCCAGATTCCCCTACATAGTTTTTAAACATTCACATCACAATTATATACTGTCCATTTTTTGTGGTATGGCTTGGCCTGCCTTCTTCTTTTCAGAGTAAGTTTGACAGATGTCTATGCAAAAAAACGAACTATTCCATCTCACCTTATTTAAAAGAAAGGTTCAAGGGCACCTGGGTGGCTCAGCTGGTTGAGTTTCTGACTTCATCTCAGGTCATGATCTCGCAGTTTGTGGGTTTGAGTCACATGTCGGGCTCTGTGCTGACAGCTCAGAGCCTGGAGCCTGCTTCAGTGTGTCTCCCCCTCACTCTGTCCTTCCCTTGCTTGTGCTCTGTGTGTCTCTCTCTCAAAAAATAAATAAACATTAAAATTAAAAAAGAAAAAGAAAGGTTCAAAACTTCATTTATTCAATACATATTCTGAATTACATGCTATAGTACTTAGTAGGAACCTGTAGCAATGAAGTGACATAAAAGAATCACAGAATAGGCTGAACAATGAGTGGATCTCTTTTGAGCCAATTTGTAGGTGGATTTATAGGACCTCTGAACTAAAAAACATGCAAAGCATATAATGTTTGGCACCATAAAACATTTGTGCTTTTCATGGTTACAGAATTAACCTCCACCTGACAATCTTTCTAATGGGCACTTACAAGAGACTTTAAGAATAAAATTTAAAGGCAGAAGAGGGAAATGTATACAAGACATGGATGAGAAAGGAATTTTATGGTAGATGCTGGTGCCTAATTATTTGTGAAAACATCACTGTACGATGTCATGGGAAAAAGAACTATTTCTATCTTTTAAAAACCTGCTTAAATAAATTATAATTATGTATGATAGTGAATAACTATGTATGGTAATGAAACAGTTCTTCCACACAATAGAATATATTGAAATGTGTTCTTCCACATCTGTTCACTGTTTAAGAATAACATGGTGTTTGTGATTTGGGTTTCTGGCTTTAAGTTTGATGTTAATCAGAATTCTTCAAAGCAAACCAGTGTCCGTTTAGTGAACTAGAACTGCACTCCAAACACTGTATTATTAGGAAGCAAATGGAAAAATAATTACACTTCTCATGTGTTGAATGTTTCCTATATGCAAAGCACTGTGCTAAATGATTTACCTAAATTCATGTAAGCAATATTATTTAATCCACATAGAGACCCAGTGGGCCACATGCCGTAAGAACCATGAATCACAGAAAGGCAATATTGTTAAAAGGCAGAGCTAGGAAGTGGTAGTGTTGTGACATGAAATCAGCTCATGATTTTTGACTTTTCAGCCCATGATTTAAAATATTTAATATGATGTAGAATATTAAACATGTAACCTGTAAAAATAGATCAGAATAAAAGATTCAAACAATAGTTTAAAAAGAGGGACAACATACACAATTATTTGGATTAGAATCTTTGTATATTGTAAATAGATACAGTATTTTTATTGGCAATTTTAAGTCTTAGTAATCAATAAAATCTTTTTTTTGGGGGGGGTTAGTTCTTATGGGCCAATAACAATGACCAGAGTTACACTTTATTGATTATTTTTTGTTTTAAGAAGAATGCAATATTTGCTCATAATCAAAATCTATTTAAAATTAGAAAGGATAAAGAGGAAAAGTTATTGTTTTACTCAACAAATATTTACTGAATCTTTAAGATCACCTATAAAATAAACCATAAAGATAACTTTTATATAGTTTTTGCTGTATTTTCATGTTTTGCTTTTTTAAAAAATATACTTAGTCTCCCTTTTTCCATGGGGGGAATCTTCCAAGATCCCCAGAGGATGCCTGAAACTGATGATAGTACCAAACCATATATCTACTATGTTTTTTCTACACATATGTACCTGTGATGAAGTTTAACTTATAGAAGTTTAATTTATAGACACAGTAAGAGATTAGCAGCAATAACTAAAAACAAAAGAGAATGATCATAACAATATGCTGTAATCAAAGCTGTGTGAATGTGGTCTGCTTTTCGTGCTCTTAAAATAAACTTACTGTATTGTACTCACCCTTGTGATGATGTGAGATGATAAAATGTATAACTGGTGAGACGAAGTGAGGTGAATGATATAGATGTTGTGATATAGCATTAAGCTACTATTGACCTTCTGAGGTGTGTCAGAAGAAGGATCATCTGCTTCCAGACTGCAGTCAACTGCAGGTAACCGGAGTTACACAAAATGAAACTGCAGATCAAGGCCAACTACTGTAGTTGTTATGATAGGGTATATACAAATTATACATGTACACAGGAATATTAAAATAATTTTTGGGGATTATTAAAATAATGTATTCTTATTATGGAAAATTCCAAAAATGCATTGAGAAATAATTATTTAGAAATAATCTGTTGATTTTTGTGTGTTTTTATAAATTGTATAATGGCTTATAAGACATTTTACTAACTGCATATGTTAATAATGTTAAACACATTTGTATATATATATTTTTATTATACTTAAACCAAGAATATCTACATGTCTGAATGGAATACGAGAATGAAGAAAGCAATGGAAAGATATTATTAGCTATGGGACAGTGTAGTAATCTTTCTTGATTGAATGAGTGATTTGGGTCATTCAACATGAGTCTAAAAGACACAGAAGGGCATCAGTCACAATTCCCTATAAAGAAAATGGCCAATCTGTTTTTCTATGCTCCTCTGCTTATGTTCAAGGACAAAATTTGGTAATACAGCAGAGTATCCAACTGTGTAAATAGTTTAGCCATTCAGAGAAGTTCTAGAAGCTAATAGAACTCATCATTGCCTTTGCTAGGCTCAAGTATTTATAGCAATGATCCTGACTTATCCTACAAACCTAAATTACTATTGATAAACTACAAAACTCTTAAAGCTTCTATTTATGCAAACTTGAAAGTACTTCCAATAAAAAACAAAGTAAAAAAGGAAATATGGAATACTTTCTTAGCATCTGGCATTGGAGCATGTACCACAGAGCTTAGAACAGTCTGGCCTAAAGGGTGAAACACCAGAAAGAAGACTGTAAAGGGCATCTGTCTCCTGTAGAGCAGAGATGGGATGACTCAACTGTACACGTTTAAAGTATTAGATTATGGACATTGGATCTAACAGGTTTTATGTACCAAGCTGTGACACATCCATCAAAAGTATCCACTATGATGTCTGATGGATTATCTTTCTAATTTAGTTACATTAGAGGATTGCTAAATTAAATTCCAACTGGACTTAATGCTAACAGAAAGGGCAATGACCAGAAATATCTTCAGGTAGGACACATTCCAGTGGAACCACAGTGCCCAGAATAGGTAGGAGACCTGTGCTGAGTCCCACCCAGCTGCGGTCCTGAGCTGGAAAGAGAAGATAACCCATGTGTGAGGAGAGGAGCACTGAGTTAGGCAGGGAGTCTAGGTCCAAGTTTTAGGGAGAGACCTAAAAGATCTTAGCAATCACCTGTCTGACAAATTCCATCTAAATTGTAGATTAAAGGATGTGGCCTAAGAAACACACTTCCTAAGACAGGGAATGCAACAAATACAGGAACACTTTTAGGAGAAAAGTTGGATCAGGCCACAGGAGTGTTTTCACAATATGTGGTCCATCAAGACCCTTAATTTGGGGCTCTGAATCAAATAAGGAAAAACCTATAACATACAACTTTTCCATTCCTCAGTTTAGTTTTGATTACTCATTCCATCTGCTAAAGTCTGTCTGAAATAATTTGAAAATGATTTAAGTGCTCACATACCCTGCAAAAGTTTTTCTGTCCCCGTCATAAAACTTGAATGCACATGAAGCACCTAGGTCAAAATCCTTTCCCGCAAAAGCCTACAGCAATTCCCCACTTATCTTATATGTTCAGACAGCTTTTTATTCCAGAGATTTCCGACAGTTATGGAGAGAATCGCCCAGCAAACCTCATTACCCAGCTTCATCAGTCATCAGCATTTTTGCAATGGTTCAGAACCCCCCTTGTGCTCTCTGCACTTCCTTCATCCTTGTTCAAGTTGCATGCTCTCTAGTCTGGACCACTTAAAGTCTCTTAATCTTCCTCTTGCCCACCCAACAGTCTGTTTTCCACACAAAGTCAAAAAGATCTGTAACTGTGGAAGTAAGATTATGCTATTCCCTTGCCTAAAATTTCCTTTGCCTTCTCTTTAAATTAAAAAAAAAAAAATTCAGGACACTAATCAAACCCTAGGAGGCTTTTCTGACCTGTCTCTGGCCTGCCTGTCTCATCTCTATCACACCAGTTATCCCAGGCTCTCTGGCCTCCTTTCTTTTGTTCAACTCCATCAAAATCATACCACTTTAAGGCTTTACACTGTTTCTTCCTCCTATAGACCTTTGTCTCTAGATCTTTCTAAGCCTAGTTTTTCTTGATAATTAGGTCTCAGTTCAAATGTCCCCTCTTTAAGGAAGTCTTCAACACTCTTGCAGATCAAAAATGTCCTGCTCTTTGCCGCCAGTCTCTCTCTAAGCCACTTGGTTTTCATCCTGGCTTTTATCACTATCTAGTATTGTATTACTTTTCTGTGTATGATGCAGCTCTAACCTCCAGAACTATGGCCCCATGACAGCTGGAACCTTGCCCTTGTGTTCACAGCTGTATCCTATGTTTCTAGGATAGCTGTGGCTTAGCACTGGCTGCACATTAGAATCACCTGGGCAGCATTGACTAATATGAGTGGGGGGAGGGGTGGCTCCCCGACTTCCAGGTGATTCTTTTTTTTTTATAAATAGTTTATTGTCAAGTTGATTTCCATATAACACCCGGTGCTCATCCCCACAAGTGCCCTCCTCCATGCCCATCTCCCCCCTCCCCCCACACCCATCAGTCTTCAGTTCTCATCATTCAAGAGTCTCTCATGGTTTGCCTCTCTCCCTCTCCCCCACCATTTCCCCCCTTCTTCTCCCCCAGGGTCCTCCGTTAAGTTCCTCCTAATCCTCCTATACATGCAAACATATGGTATTTGTCCTTTTCTGCCTGACTTATTTCACTCAGCATAACACCCTCAAGGTCCATCCATGTTGCTACACACGGCCAGATTTCATTCTTTCTCATTGCCATGTAGTATTCCATGGTATAGATAAACCACATCTTCTTGATCCATTCATCCGTTGATGGACACTTATGCTCTTTCCATGTTTTGGCTATTGTTGAGAGTACTGTTATGAACATTGGGGTACCTGTGCTCCTATGTATCAGCACTCCTGTATCCCTTGGGTAAATTCCTAGCGGTGCTATTGCTGACTCCCAGGTGATTCTAATACAAGGCATTAGCTGAGAAACACTGCCTTAAGAAAACACCTGTCATATATAAGATACTAAATAGCCCTTTATTTAAATGAATGAAGGCTCAGCTCCTACTTCATAGACACGAGGTACCAAAATTTCCAAGAATTTAATTTTGAATACAGCAGTGGATAATTTATCAGGAATATGTTTCCTCTGAATTTTCAAGATCACTTTGGTTCTGCGGTATTTATTGGTACAGAGACAGGGAGAGAGTGATTGTGTTTCCTGTTTTTTCATAACTGGATGAGGAAATCTCTGTCTGGTACTAGTGCTAACCATTTGTTTATGGGTCAGATTCATTAAATCATCTGATAAGGAGGGTTCTAAACTAACTTTACTAGCAGGCTTTTTCCCAGTCCAGCAATCTTACTGCCCAGCTCTCTGACTCTTGATAAATGAGTTTGTGAGAAGCTACCCTTGTAGAATTTACCACTACTACACCTATGATCTTACACATCCCAGAATGGAATATTCTAGCATCAGTCCCTTTCTTGACTCCCTTTGTTCCTGGCTGGGTTGCAATATGTCAATAGATGTAGGATGAACATTACTTTTACGTTGAGAAATGTAGGAAAGCACTTTCTAAAAAATCGGGAGCCACAAAGCAGAGTAACAGTCATTCGGTGTTCTGGCAAGGACAGACTTCATGCTCCTGCTGTCTTCTTTGTGAATACTTGTGTGATTTACAGAGAACATTATAAAACACACTGCGACTGTGACATTTCAATATTCCTGAGGCAAGTACTAGGTAGGTAGTAATAGACAGACAGACAGATACAGATAAGTAGAATTTTTTTTTTCATTTTGCAGATTGGAAGACAAGGAATTCTATCAGTTTATGGATAGTCTTATTTTCATATGTAATTGATGGTCTCATCAATTACAAAGAATGATGAGCAAGAGATGATGATTGAACTTTCTTCATAAACCAATGACTGCAATATAATTTTTCTAGGTAACCTCAAAACTTCAAGTGTTCAAGGCTGTCCTTTTCTGCATGCATTTTTAAGTATGATGAAAATGTGGCATGATAGCTTTTTAATCAAAGTATCTGTTTCTTTTTCCAACATAATTGACACTTCTAGAAGTTGAGTAAAATGAGTTTATTTTTAACAGACACAAATAGTATGAAATATAAGTGGAAAAATAAGAATTATAAAATAAAACATACATACAGTTGAGTCCATGTTATAAAACATGCTTTTATTAGATCTGATGCATATAATTTTCTCCATGAATCTATAAGACAGAGGGTTTTCTGGACTTAATAATTCTGATATTTGCAGTTTTTTCCATATGTGACTATGGCCCCTTAAAAATCCATTAGCGTTTTTTATCTATTTTATTAAATTTTACATTTGAAGCCTCAGGTTGTTATTCTATAAATGTGAGAGTAAAATTCCCAGATAGGACTATTGATGATAGAAAGACAAGTCCTCAGTTAATATTCTTGGATTGTTATTTTTTCATTTATAAAGATTAATGACAAATATTAATTATATAATTGAGAAGTATCTACAAAATATAGAAAATTCTCATTATTAAGAGACTCTTAAAAGGAGAGAGAGGAATAAAATGGAAGTATTCAGTTTTTATCATAAGGAGCATAATGGACAAACTCTGATTGCATTGATGATTATTTATTTCATGAATGTATGACTCTATGCACTTTCACAGATTTGTATCTTATTTTCCAGCACTACTTTTCTCTTATATTGGAATTAGAATGAAAGTGCCATGTGTCAGAGACTGAGGTTCAGACCCCAATGTTATTACATAAAATCAAAAAACTATCATAGGGAAAGCAAATCCCTTACTTCTCCAATAATTTGAGGTATCAGTTTTGAACAAAATCATCCTTTATGAAGACGATACAATAGTATCAATTGAGTTCCTTAGTGACACTCAAAATTTATTGGAGCTCCATATCCTCGAGTAGTCAGATGAAATGAGAATGCTTTGAATTTAATCATTAATTGTTCCTCAATCCTCCCTTAGGAAAATATTCATTATGAGATAGGACTTGATAAGGTAGATCAGGGATTTTAAATATGAGAAAAATCAAAAGAATTACTTTGTGTGGCATTCATCATCTTCAAAAATGTGCATATTTTAAATCACTGGATTTCAGTCAAGACTTTGCATTCATACTAGAACTAGAAATGTTTTTATAACATGCCTAGAGGAAAATTCTTTGTTATGGCTTCACTGAACACTCATTAATTTTGTAACAGAAGAGGGGAGTTGATAGCAATTTTGCACCTATCTGCAGATGCATGAAATGTTTAGTCATTTTAAGGTAAGAAATTCTCACATGTCAACATTTCACTGAATTTAACAAAACTGCTTCATAGTTCTATAAGGAGAACTTAATGTTTAATAATCACAGAAATCAAATTCTCTGTTAATGAACTTGATTTAAAAATATAAGCATGCAAATAAGTTATATTTTTATTTTAAAATATTTCAAAAGCATAGAGAAACAGAGACTAATGTAATGAGCACTCACCTACTCACAATCCAGATACAACTTTAAAATTTTTGTTTATATACTTCTTTTTATTTTTTCTCTCTACTTGTTTCCCCTTAACAAGGTCTTGATATAAAACATGTGGAATAAGAGTTCCCTGAGAAACTGTGTATATATGGTTCTGAGTAGCCCTGACAGATGGATAGCTAGAGCCTCAGTGTGGTCCTGGCACTCCCCACCCCCAACCAGGGGGGCTAATCAGTCACACTCTCTGCTGTGCCACAATTCAACCCAGGTTCCCCCACCAGCTCTCTGGCACCATCACAGGCACCACCTGATCTCTTTCAATCCATTCTTCACACTTCACCCTGAGCTGGTCTCTCAAAAATGCAAAACTGATGGCACCATTCCCTTGTTTCCAAGTCTCTTGAATGTTGCCTAAACATTGCCTAAAAGTGATGTGCATAGGTAATGAATGAGTCATTGGGGTGGGAGAAGAAAATTTCAGGACCTTTATTTGATTTAATTTCTTATAACTTCTGACATTTGTACTTTTAATGTGTGCTTTATGATAAGTAAGTTCTCCTATACATAGATAAATATGCATATCTTGAGGGCTTCATGCTATAGAGGTACACAATAATAGATTTCAAAGACCACACTGGCTTTGAGAACAAAATTCAAGATCCTTCCCAGTCTGGCCTGGACACTTTTCTCTACACTCCATTGCCTTCTGGTCTCCTACCACCTTGACATTCTGAACCATTTAACTTTCCCTGGTCCTGCCTCAGCACACTGGTTCCCTTGCAGAGAAAAGACTTGCTCTCTTGATTGAAAACCCCCTCCATATACATTAAGTAAATCCATTGGCAGTATGGTATGAAACATTAAGATTTCTACAATCGCTCCATCCCCTGAGTTCCCATAGGCCTTTTTCAGACACTTTGAAAACCTCTAGCACAATACATCATAATTTATATATTTATACATATCTGTCTCCTAAATTCTACTTTGAGCTACATTAGGTGGGAGCCATTTTTCATTAATCTTTGCATCTGTGTACTTGCACAGTGTTGTATATGACAGGTGCTCCATAAATACTTATGAATAAGCGGATAGAAATGTGGGTCTGTATTATATAGATACTACTACTACTTAGAAACAACACTAAGGAAATCCATATATAGCTTTAAGTTTAGTCAGTGTACATTGACTCCAAGAAGATGATAGAATGCAAATATAAGAGGTTCCTTTGAGAGGGCTCTAGATACCCACAGTTGGATTTTCAATGCTCAAAAAATTAAAGCATAATTTAAATACTCTAGTGAAGAAAACTTCACTACTCTTGTTCTTTATAAGTCTTGAGGAATTTCTTAGACCTGAAGTGATTGAGGCCCCCATTTTCCTTTTTGCCATAGACCCCAAAGACATAACTTTTAGACTATCATATCCACTGTGGCCACTTTCATTGTATTCCTATTCTTTTCTCCAAGACTGGTTGTAGAGTGAGAGGCTCAAGAATATATATACATATATATGTATTTTATATTTTATATGTATTAAGATATAGATGTGATGATATATATGAAGATATATAAATACATATAATGTTATCTATAAGAGAAGGCTATGTATTTTAATTATATATAATAATAAAAATACATAATTTAGTTGAGATTTTACATTCTGGAGTAGAACAGTGGAATAATTTGGGCTCAATCTCACCTCTATCACTATTAGTTGTGTGTTTTGGGACAAATTATTTACTTCCTTCAACAGAAGTTTTCTTATCCATAAAAGAAAAATTTTGAAAAGAGCATTTGTAGATTGAGTAATGCCAAATAGTTAAGTAACATAGCATAGTGCCTGGAAAAAACAACAACTGGTAATTGTTGACAACTTTCATTATTGTGCTTCCTAGTAAACATAACTACCTTTTTAACTTAATAAAGTGAATTTTTAAAAATTTTAATTCCAATTACTTAACATAAAGTATAGTATTAGTAATATTAGTTTCGGGTGTACTCTATACTGATTCAGCACTTCCATCCATCACCCGGTGCTCATCATAACAAGGGCACTGCTTATTCACATCAGCTATTTCACCATCCACCCTCTCCTGCACTGCTGGAGGGAATGCATACTGATGCAGCCATGGTGGAAAACAGGTTCCTCAAAAAGTTAAAGTTAGAACTACCTTAATAAAATGGATCTTAAGGTGAACTAAAAGCATACTAACCTAGTGGAAAACATCCCCATGACTCCTTTCCTTTCTTTATTCTTTTCTTCCTCTGGGTGGAACATTTAATAAATAAATTTTACTTTTCTATATAGTCAAAACAATATTACTAATTTCAGCCTCTGTTAAGGACGCCAAATAAATTTCAGTCCCCAGCTACATACAAATTAGATTCGTTAATACATACAAATTACCTAAAAGAAGGCTTGACACATAGTGAGCACTCAAAAAAATGTTAGCTACAATTGACTTTTTTACTGACAGATTTTTAACCTATTTTCCATGAACACAATATGTGTAAAAATAAAAACATATTTTAAATTGTTAACAAAGTATGTTTTCTCCAACAAAACTGTAATGAATAGAATCTGTATTTTGTTTTAAAATATTAATCATTTAAAAATGACATTTGAAAAACATATTGTAGGAAAAAAACCTGCTACAAAAGACTATTGAAAGCAAAATATTGAGGATACATAAATTTTATAAATTTAATGGGACATTGCAATAAAAGTGCTACTGTGTAACTAGTGATTTTAATGAGCTTCAGTTTCTTTGAAAAGACCATTATTATAAACAGGATGCCCATTTCCATGGTAACGAGTAAAACACCTCTTAGCTTTTTGAAACATACAAAGATAATTAATTAAGTTTTCTTTATTTCTTTTCTGCTCATACTCTAAAACAGTAATAAAAGAGGGTTTTCCCCATTTGTTCACCAGAGTTCCAATATAAAAATCTAAATCCAGTGAGGTGAAATCAGTTAAGACCACTATATTGAGGGATTTAGAATAAATAGGTCCTTGGTCTGCAGAGATTACTGGCCAGCTAGCTTCTAAGATCACTTCCTTAAGACAGTCAATTAAAGTCACAATATTTCATCTTCACCTAAAGATATCACCAGGTAAAGATAAAAGTCTGACTTTTGCTAAATGTCATTGAAAATAGCTCATCTTAAGGCAGAGTACCTGAGCAACTTGCCTAGTTAAAAAAAAAAAAAAGTGTAACAATGTGAATACTACTGTTAAGCTCTTGGTCTGGAATTCCAGTATATAAAAGTACAAATTTTCCATTACCAACCAGTTGTTTATTAATTACAAAATGAAAATATTACATATATAAATGGAATTTTCATATATTATGATCTATGTCATATGCTATGATATATAATATGGAAATACTCTGTCTGAAAAATATGTCTGAACATGTTCTATCTATCATCTAGCCAGCTAGCTATGTATTTGCAGAGCAATTTCTCCAGGGGGGGAAAGGTTATTTAAATAATTTAGGGCCACATTTTATGCCATCAAAATACACTACGATAAGCTGTAATTAATATTGTGATTGTGATTTCAAGAACTGCTGGGTGCAGATGTGAGCATTTTAGTGTCTTTTAGCTTTGTAGAGCTGGGCCTCTTGGAGTGCCCGGGTGTGCTGCAGGATGCAGTATGAAAAGGGTCAACTATCAGGGGAAGTATGGCCCAGTGAAAGGCTGTTGCTTCTGCCTTTTGCCTCTGTGTGTTACTGCCCCACTACAGACATGTGTAAAGAAAAAGGGTGGAGGGTCTTCACAAGCAAGGGAGAAAAGTCCCCAGAGAGGAACAGGAATATTTTCAGGATCCCAGATCATTGAGCAATACTCAGAGCTGTTCACAAGCCCTTTAACACACTACTCTTTTATTCATAAAGAACAGTTATGCTCTGTGCCACCACACAAATTTCTAATTGACTTCCAAAAGGGATTTGGTTAAAAAAAACTTTTAAAAAAGTTTCCTGCCGTCTTTTGTTTTGTTGTTTGTCAGTTTGGCCTTCACAAAGTAGAACAAAAGCAACCCATGTTTTTACTTTGTGAGGTGCCAGAATGATAATTGCTGGACTATTTGCCACATCCTATGACTCAGTGTGCAACTGTAGGCCATGCCAGAATGTCTGAGTGGAGCCCATTCTGGTGTAGGCCATGAATTTCTGGGCTTCGGGATGACTGGCATGGATGACAGTCTAACTCCTGCCAGCTTTTCGGGACTTTAATTCACACACGACTCTTTGAACCCATCCTAGAGTCATTTGTAATGTTCCCAGAGGCCCCATCTTGACTGACCTTTTTGAATCTTCTCGGTAAATATTTTCTGATCTGGCTGCTCACCCACTGGATAGCTTCCAAGGGCCTTGGAATTGGCTCAGGGCCTCTGTTGGTATGGGAGCACATCCTTGTATTCCAGAATGGCATGAAGCAGTAGTGTGTCTGTCATCTTCAAGAGGGTGGTGGAAAGTTGTTGATCACTTTATATAACTACCTCATTTGGAAAATAAAAGCAACCCAGGAAGTAATTTTGTCAAAGGTTGTGTTGTGTGAACATATCTGACCAAAGTGTTGAATAGCCAAGTTGAACAAGGTGAGGTTTTTCTAGAACAGCATTAAAGAAAAAAAAACAAAAAAACAAAAACAAAGCTTGTAGACCTCCTCGTCTTCCTTTCATATTACATACTTCATGGTTAGCCCAAGAGCATCAGTTGGGAAACATAGTCTTCCCTTAAATAACAACACTTATGTTTCTCTACTATGGTATTATCTTAAAAAATAAAATGAAGGAGCGCCTGGGTCCAACTGGAATCAGTTGGTTAAGTGTCTTACTCTTAATTTCAGTTCAGGTCATGATCTCAGGGCTCATGAGTTCAAGCCCCGTATTGGGCTCTGCACTGAAAGCATGGAGCCTGCTTTGGATTCTCTCTCTTCCCCTTTCTCTCTACTCCTTCCCTCTTCATACTGTCCTTCTCTCTCTCTCTCTCCTTCTAAAAATAAATAAATAAACATGGAAAAATTAAAAAATAGATGAATTAAAATGTAGAAAAAGCCTCAAAGGATATTATGAGATTTTTTAAATAACCTACCATTCAATGTTTTATATATATATATACACATACATATACATGGACAAATACAAACATACTGAGAATAGTAATCAAAGATATATTTGGACCTTAATGTAACTTTAAGTTTAAACAAGTTTCTGAACTCAAACTTTAAGACTCCTTTCCTGTGGCCATTCCTGACTGGGTCACTCAGTTGAGCGTCCAACTCAGTTTCATTTCAAGCCATGATCCCATGGTTGTGGGATTGAGCCCTACGTTGGAGCTCTATGCTGAGTATGGAAACTGCTTAAGATTCTCTATCTGTCTCTGCCCTTCCCTCCCCTTCGTGAATGCTCTCTCTCTCTCTCAAAACTAAAAAAGAGGGACTCCTGGGTGGCTCAGTTGGTTAATCGTCCGGCTTCGGCTCAGGTCATGATCAAACGATTCGTGGGTTCAAGCCCGGCATTGGGCTCTGTGCTGACAGCTAGCTCAGAGCCTGGAGCCTGTTTCGGATTCTGTATCTCCCTGTCTCTCTCTCTGACCCTCCCCTGCTCATGCTGTCTCTCTCTCTGTCTCTCTCAGAAATAAATAAAACATTAAAAAAACTTAAAAAAAAAAAGGAAAAAAGAAAAAAAAAAAAACCAACCAGACTCACCTCCCATTGTATAGTACCAAAGAATAGGAATTGAGTGACTATTAAAGTCATATCTTAAAATGGCATGGTTTCTAATGGAAATTTCTTATATGATAGGAAACAAATGCATTCGAAGGTAAGAGTAGCAGTTCTTTTGTTCAAATATGGATGGCATAGCATATCAGTTCAGGAGATGCTCTCTCTTACAGCTTTTAGAATGACATATGCCTCTTATCAGCCCTATTCCTTCATCAATTATTTTGCAACCATTCTACTTATCATACTTTATAAACATATAATCATCTGTTGCATACATTCATTATTCATTTTCTTTATTACTCCATATGTCGCAATGAGTTGGTCCAATTTTAAATAGAAAAATACCTTCTTTTTGTGGCATTGTTGAGAATTAACTGTTTCATGTGGTCTAATTTTCTAGGCAGTTAAAATCTACCATAGAAGCATTAATTTTTAAATCATAGTCATTTTAATGGAAAACACTGAAATATTACAACTTCCTTAATTCCAGGCATTCTCAACAGAATATACTTTGAACATAATTCAGTTTGTATGTCTGTGATTATTGTGAATCTGATTATGTTAAAGGCTCTGCTTCTGCTCAGGACCATTCATTTTTTTCAGCTTGCTCTTTGAATGGATAGAATGGAAACTAAAAACCTTAATATGGCCTGCAATCCCCTTGCCTCCTTTGCCAGTCTCATACATTGTGTTCCCTGATGTTCTCTTTGTTCTTAAATCTCTTGTTCTTACCATACTCCCTCCTGCTACAGACCCTTAGTACATGCTGTTCTCTACCTTGGATGCTTTTCCTTTTCTTCTCTACTAGATAATGCTACCCACCCTTCAGATCTCAGTTCATGTGTCACTTTCTCACAGTCTTTTCTTACCTAGCTGACTAGTAATAGGGGCTCAGCACGACATCCTTGCATTTGTTACTATACTGAGCTTATACTAACGATCTCCCTCTCTAGACAGTGAGTTCTACAGGGGCAGAAACCATTTCTATTTTGTTTCTCAATACATACTTCAGTGCCTGGTTCAAAGTAGAGCATATACCTTCAGTGGGGGTGCTATATTACCTTCAAGAGGACAAAGTGTGTTTTTTGATGAGTGAAAAAATCATAGATATTACAGAGATTTGAGACCCTCCAAAGGGCCACAGTACATAAAAAGATAAGTATTATGTTTGTAGCATTACATTTTCATGGCAGGAGTGTGGAATGGCAGGTCAGAAAAAAAATAGATGTCTAAATAGACTCCTTACAGGGTGAAAATGAAAAAAGGATTGAGAATATAGGTAACTTATGGTAGGTGGTCAGTAAATATATACCGAAAAAATAGATGACTAAAACAAGTTTGTGACTGTAAGTAATAATTTCTGCCCCACACACCATTTTCACCAGAGTTGTTTCAGGGGTATATTCCAACATGAAGTAACTGATTTTGAATTTTCTTTAGGCTTTTTCAAATTTTATTTTCTACTTGCCCATTTAGTGTCTGGAGGTCAGCTGTTTCTTATTTTTATCAAGTTACTTATATCCATCTCTTCATCTCTTCTGGGCTAAGAAAACAAAGGACAAAGCTAGAAAAATATTTAAAGTTAAAGCTAAGTGCCTGTAAGAGGAGGGCCGAGAACATTCCTTTTTGACTGAGTCACTGACCAATAAATGTGTCAGGCACTGTATTGGGAACTATTTGTTGAGTATACAGTGATTTTATGCAACCTTGCTATCTCTTTGACTGCTTGGAAATCTCTTTCCTCCCCACCCCTTTCTTTTCTTATATGGCCTAATGTCCTTTCTCTTCAGAAACCCCTACATGAATGGTGTGTCATCTTTTCCCAAAACATACTTTCCTGTGTCAAGGGATATTGTATTTATATATTTCCTGAATTATTGCTTCTTCATAATGGGAAACATTAGCAAAGAATTTCAGTTTGTTAAGTTATTCAAACTATTCTTCTACATAAAGTATAAGTTGCTGTCTGTACCTTTCTGTTAAATATATTTCTCTGCTTTTTCTATCGAAGGACAAATTGTTGTTAACTGGTTAATTAGTCTTTTTCCATAAAAGTCTGCTGTGAAAAACCCTATATGTGTGTACATATTTTCTGTACTATTCTTTCTCCTTATCCTTGGATACTGTATTCTTTTATTTCTTTTATGTTCTCCAAACACTCTCCCATCTATGGTTGCTAACTGTACTGATTTTTGTTCCATATCTGATGGGATTTTTTTCCTTTCTATTCCACCGGCAGCTAGACTTCATTTTGTACCCCAAGAAATGAAAACTACCTTCTCTACATGTGTTTCTTATATTTTATTCCACCTCTATATTCATACATATGAACTTCTCACATCTCCATGTTATATTTCTGTGTTTTTGGTATGTATTTTGGTATTTAGCATTTAAGATTATTCAGACTTGTATTGAGCTCTCAGGGTGGTCTTTTCATTTCATATTCAGTCAAGAGCCCAGAGACTCTTCTCTGAGGTTCCATCTGGTTAATATTGTCTAGTACACCTTAGAAATAAAGGATAAATGTCAAATAATCAGAGTCTGGAAAGGTCTTAATAAATCTGTGCTTTGATGGTGGCCATTTGCAACTACTATACTAAGTTTATGTATTGATTGGTCAATGAGATATGGCAGCTGGAGCTGCCTCAACATACCTAGTAATATCTCTGTAACTCCAGATAAATACCCTAGTTAACCTGAGCAATGATGCAAGGTGTTTCTTCACTGCTCTCAAGAGGTGAAAGTCCTTGTGGGAAGGGACTATGTCTTACCCTGTGTCCATCATTGTATTTATTTTGTTTGACAGAATGCCTAACAAATATTAGGCACTTAATAAATGTTTGCTGAATACTTGATGATTAGCCAAAAATTCTCATCTGGCTGTTTGTCCATACTCAACTAACTTCTCATATCAGCACCATTTATTTCCTAACTAACTCATCTTTATTTCTGCTCTAGTGTTGTGAATATTTAAAAAATGAAAAATTGAAAATGTTTAATTACTTTTCCATAATGTATTATCTGTGACATCAACTACCTAATCAATATTTTACCTCTAATTGAATTTGCACACATAACGACATTATAAATGATGTCGTATGCACTCAATTTTGTCTTCTGACTCCTGAAAGCTCTTTCTTTCTCCTCCATCTGTCCCATCATGCTCCCAATTTGATGATAATGCTACTGTCTGCAATGCCACGCAGAGTCTCACGTTGTGTAAAAAGACCTATGCAGGAACTGATCACTAATTAGCAATGCATTTCCCATAGTGAAAAACTGGCCTAAAGTTTCAAGAAAAAAATAGAGTTGCTGAAGCTGAAAATTAGTCTGCCAGTTCAGACCCATAGCAAATTGTTACTGCGTTCAAACTTAGGATCTTTACAATAGATAATTGAAGATTCTCTTAACTAAAACATTGTAAATGGCATAACTATGATGATTCTATTTGGAATTCAGCCCTTGTTATCAGGGATTTACTGTTTTGAAAAATGTTTGATAAATTTATAGCAGAAGAGAAAATACTTCTGCCAACTACGTAAGTGCTTTGGACATAATTTGTATTCCTGCTGTTACATGCAGAAACTTGTGCCAGAGGAAAAAAAGTAAAAAGAAATTTTGTTTGGAAAGAAACCAGCAGTCTGGAAAGGTAGTTTTGATCTATAAATATCTCTCTTAAGAAGAACTAAACACCAACTAAATCCAGTCTCAAGAAATAAAATGTGTAAGATAATCAAAATATTCCATTCACTTAAAAATACTTATTTTGGACATATTTTTTGATGAATTTTCAAATAAGAGTGTCCTTTGAGAATTATGATAAATTATTTCATAATGAAAATTGTAAAAACCAGTACATTTTATATATCATGAAATGGAAGCAACTGTGTTGAAATGGGAATAATGCACGAGAGAGTTGAAAGACCTCGATTAACATCCTGGCTTGGCCATTTACTAGGCATATCTCATTGAAAAACCTTTCCTCATTTATAAAATGGAGAGAACTACTCAGAAGTTAAGAGGTTTACAGAAAACCATGTTTGTGAAAATGTCTTGTAAATTAAGAGGCATCATATAAACAGAGGCATATTTTAAATTGAATGACATGGGATACTCCAAATAGAGAAAGATCCTACTAATAAGTAGCTAAGAAATATGTCATAGCCACATAGTTCCACATTGTTAATTTCTAATTTTCATGTATGGCGTCTGGATTCCCATACGGTTATTTCATGAAAAACAGAGCATTTTTATTGAACTTGAGGAACTACCATTGAGTCTGTGTCTTGCTCCTCGATAAGCGAAACCTCTCCTCTCTTACCTTCATGAACAAAAGAGCCAATGATGGCCTGTAGTTTAATATTGGATATATATTTAAAGCAACATTTTCATAACAAATAAATATATACCAAAATGATGTATAGAACATAGAAATGCAAATTTATGAGATGCACTGATTCTCAGTTGAACAATTCTGGCCATAAGCTCCCTTATATATTTTGTGCCCTTAGACTTCCCTCTCTGCTTCTTCTTCCTTGAATTGCTACAAAGCTGTGGGTAGAAGGTCATGAGAAATAACTGTTTTCATAGAACCCTACAGTAAGAATCTTATTTTTCTACTAGGGAATATAGAATATTGCTGTTGAGAGAAGAGGGACTCTAAGACCTGAATATTGGTTTGTGCCTGAATGCCATTCAATAAATGTGTCCTGAATTTCAAAGATATCTTCCTATTCTTTCTGCACCTCTATACATGTGTCTGTCAGTGGTCACAGCAACAACAAACATAGATGATTATTTAGCCCAAGTTATCTGTATAGTCATGGTGAAAAAATCACGAATTATGTTAATGCATTAAGCTCCCTCTTCCATAAAAATGTTTTAAGTCCATTTTCACACAATCTACTTCAACATTTATAATTTTATATTAACATATAATTAATATTCAATCAAAATCACATGGACAAAATGCTCTCAATATCCTGGAAACTATCAACCTTTATAAAAATAACCTTTAAATTGTGCTAAGTTTTCATGATGTAATCATTGGGAAACTTGTCATTTTCATTAGCAGTCCTAAGAAATAATCATTTAGAAATAGTTGTATCACTCTTAAAATATCATGTTCTGTTAACCTGTTTTGCAAGCAAACTGTTTACCTATTGAAATACAATGTATTTTAATATATAACATTTATTGTATCATGGATCTGCAGCATTGCTTCTGTACTATTAAAAATATTTCTGCATGATGTTTGCTAGTTTATATGGGGACACAGATTATTTATTATATAAATCATGGTAAAATCATAACTACAAATTTCTGGATCAAGGGTTCTTAAATAAGTCTTCATGGTCAAACATCAAAGGAATCTTTAAATCTCCTGAAATTGTATGCAAAGTTTTGGTCTATGTATATAGGAATATATATAGGTAGTGATTAGATCTCAAATTAGTCCATCACTGACTAAAAAATAAAAACACTATTTTAAATAACATGTAAAAGTTTTAAAATTATATTCATCCACATACTTGACAAAAACAAACATTTCCCTCTGTCTTTCTTGATTTCATTTGAATACTGTACATTCACAGAATATTTTTTTTGTATCTACCTCAAGATATTTATAACATTCTACTTGTATTATTTCTTTTTGATGGGTTACATAATCATATCTTCTGTACTGGTTGCAAGGTTTCTGAGGGTAAGTATATCTTATTTATATAAATTTAACACAACCAGAAGCACCTAAGGGGGTGAGCACTCAACTATTTTTTGTTCATTTATTAAGCCCATGGGCATTATTTAGGAGTTGGTGTTAAAAGGCAAGGCAGTCAACACTTCTAACATATGTAAAAATTGCTAGAGCAAAGTTTACAGCAAAAGCACAGAACAGGGCATGTTGGTTTCTCTCTGTGGTCTACCACAGGAATTAATGTCTAAGGCTTCACATGAGAAAATTTGGGGGAAAATCTCATGTTTTTCTAATTGATGACTTTTAAAAAATGATCGGGTGCTCCTTTCCTTCTTCATCATTTGGTCATACCTGATATATCATGTATTATACTTTTAGACATTTATTAACTTTAATACTCTTCCACTGATGTATCATTTATTTACCACTGATATGCTAATTTATTTATTTTTGCTTCAAATATATTTTAATATACAGAAAGTCTGGCAGTATTAGTGTTCTGCATCATTGTTTTTCTGAATACTCTTTGATATTCTCCACAAAGGATCAAAAATGGAATTTAAAATAAAGGCATTAAGTTTTCAGAAAAATTCTGTTAATATTTTCATTTTGGCTTCTATCACTGTCTTATAGGAATGTATTTGGCTGAAAAAAGCAGGAACCAGGCAAAAATAGCTTCCCAAAAATGTAAATTTGTCTCCTATACCATGAAATCTGTAGATAATGTAAAGTTAGTTTTAGCAGCTCTGCAGTACCCTAAGGACTCGGGATTTTCTTTTTTCTTCTATTTTCCATTCATCTGTTTTTAACTTGTAAGACTTTACTTCAAGCTTCAGATCTTAAGGTCCTAAGATAGCTCATGTACCATTAGTCAACAGCACTGAGTTCTAGGCAGAAAGATGGAGGAAGGAGCAAAATGAACCAACAGAAAGCCTTACTCCTGATTTCCCAGTGACACTTCACCTCTTTACAGAATAAGAGTGTGTGAGTACCCCTCATTTACCGTACTAATGTTCCCTGACATTACTAGCTGCAGTAGAGGCCAGAGAGTTGAGTAGTAAAAGATTTTCAGGCTCTGAAATTAAAGACAATAAGCAACAAAGGTGTTGCTACTGCTTTTTGATAGCCTATCCAAAGTCTGCAATCATATTTCATTAAATTAGTAAATATCTTGGAGTAAATTTACATATATGTATGTGTGTTTTTATATACCTTTCCCTGAAAACAACATAGTGTTTTTCTCCACTAATTCCAGGGTTCTTATACAATCTCTCTAAAAGGACAGCAGTTAGCATTTATTGAGAGCTTGCTATTTTATGGCCATTGTGCCAAAGCACTTTGCATGTATTAACCCATAGTCATAGTAACCCCTTGAGGTCAGAGAAATGAAGATGACCAATATAGGCTGATATACAGAGATCACAAGAATATAATTTAAATGAACAAAGTGTAGAATTGCATACAACATGCTTCCTTTCACATAATATATACATACATATAGTCAATGGCATTGAAATAGAGTTGTGTGGTGACAGATGGTAGTTATACTTGTGGTGAGCATAGCATAATGCATAAACTTGTTGAGTTACTATGATGTATACCTGAAACTAATGTAACATTTTGTATCATCAACTATACTCAAATAAAAAATAAATTATATATACATATATCTAATATGTCATATATAATATATATGCTGTTTTTTTAATAAAAATATTGGAGAGCTAAACTAGAAACTACCTATAATATGTAGATTGTGGGAGAAGCATTTGTGGGATGACTATGGCAATTTAATCATGGACTGGACACTGCATGAGGTTTTGGGGGGATTTTTGGTGAGATTGTATTATTATTATTATGCAATAACTGCATCTTTAAAATAATCTGGAAACTTGTGTATGTCTGCATGTGGATGTATGATAGATAATCAACTATAAGAAAAAATTAATAATTGTTGAATCAAATTGACCACCTGGTGATGTAGACATTCCCTGTAGTAGTCCTTCAATTTTCATGTTAAAATTATTCAGAATTAAAAGTTGTAAAAATTGAAATGTAAATATTAGACATGATTGAGACTTGAATTTTATAGTGACTTTTGTCTGTTATAAATATCAAAAATTTAACAAAAATCACCCCAGTTTCTGCCAGTTTATTACTTGTTTCATATTTCTGGCATGATAAGCTTGGCAATTGTCTAATAGGGAGAATGAACTCAGTCTGAGAAGTAAGGAAAAAGTAAAATATGAGTTTTCTTTGTATGGAGAAAGCTTAAGAATAACATATTAGTGTTTAGAGGGGTGCAAGAAATTTTATAAGATGCAAAATGTCTAGTCATTTTTTTCTTCTGGGAATAGAGAACAGGTCTTAATACTAATTATAAAAACTTGCATTTGCATAGCACTTTATTGTTCCCAAAATACTTTCCTGTCTCGTAGTAGGAAATCGAAGTGAGCAACTTGGAATAATTTAGGATTCACCCTCATTCTTTGCCAAAGAGCAGACAACCCCATGACAGGTGGGTTGTACAATTCTCCAGTGGTTAAAGAGAAGCAATATATAACCCCTTGGAATACCTTTCAGTTTATGCTTTTATATTTCCCATTCTTTGTTATATAAAACAAGCTATTCTTAAATAAAACATTAAATCTAGGTACCCATGTGTAAACCATTCTCCAAAGAGCAGCACTTAATTAGAACCTGAAGTCTATGAACTCACATACCAGCTTTTTTGCCTGAAAGCTATATTCAGCAAATGATATTTCTATAATAGAAACCGTTATCATTACTGCAAAAGTGAATCTCTACCATTCCTGTAAAGTGGCACTTGATGAGTTTTAAAACACATACAGCACTCCTAATACTTTGGATTTGAAGGCAGGTTAGTCCTTTAACTGCTGGCAATGAAAATAAGATTTTCTTCCTAGTTGCCATGTGTTTCCTAGAGGAACGTGTGATCAAAACAAATGTGAGCTATAGATATGTTTATATGTTTTGCTTTGTGACATCTTTCCCATTTGAATTGGCCTCTTTTAAATTCTTAAATTTCACTGGGGAAGTTTTAGATACCTGTTTGTGGTCATGTGCTCTTCCTATTCCCTTAGCTAGATTTTATTTGGTGGGATTTCCTTCTAAGATTTTTCTGTGTCACTTAAATTATAGGCCAATAAACAAAATACGCTTGTCTGGAGACAGTGATATGGACCTCAAGACTGTGTAGTTGCAAGTTCTCTGGAAGAGACATTTGATTGATCAGAGTGTCTTTCTCTGATACAACCTAATGAATAACTAGGTAAATATATTCAAATTAGTCCTTTCTTAAAATGAGGAGTTTAGGTATACAAACTATGTAGAGTAGATCTTTCAGAGTCAATCTTCACAGAGTATAATGTGTTTGCTGAGGAAGCCAGATGCTAAGAGCAAGTTAGTTTGCAAATAATGGAACTGGATTTAATTGAGTGGGACTTGGGCATCCAATCTGCAGGGACTCCCACCTTGGCAGGCACCATGGAGGCCTTGGAACCTGACTTCAGTGCAAGAGATGCCAAGACATCTGTTTGTTCTAGAAAAGAAAGAGAGATGAGCCACCAGAGCTTTTCATAAAATAAATAGTCAAGGCTCCAGAAGATGTGACTAGACAGACTTAAAGAAGTACATAAATGAAGCTGAGAACAACAAAGAACCGAAACATCACTTAGAAACCAATAATATAATAAACGTTAAAAACAAAATTAGAAACTTTGCAAGATAAATCTCTCAAAATAAAAGAATGAAGTACACAAAAATGCAAAAAGAAATGAAAAATGAGGACAAAATATAGGAAAATTAGAGGATCAATCTAAACTGAAATATTAGAATCTCAAAAAGTAAAGATAGAAATAAATGGAGAATATTATGAAAGAAATAGTGGAAGAAAATTTTCCAAACGTTTAAGAGCAAATTAAATAAGCCCACAATGTACCCATCAAAATAAGAACAGTAAGACACCCATCAAGATTATGTTAAATTATCTATAAGCTTACAAAGAGAAACCATAACGAATAAAAAGAGGTTATATTTAAACCAATTTGAATAAAAATGGCATTGGGTGTGCCAAGAACAATACTAGGAGAAGAGAGAGATACATCTGCAACATCCTGACTTAGAAACTATTATTCAGTATTTTTATACCCACCTGCTTATTATTTTATACACTAATACTTGTTGAGACTTTTTTTTTTCTAATTCTTTTTGTTCATCAGTTCTTCCTGCAAGTCTGACTTCCTTCTAGGAAGCTTATTTTTCCAGAATTATGTCCTTTAGAATGTCTTCACTTTTATTTTTTTGAAATTATCTTTATTTCTGTTTTGGTCGTGAATGATAGTTAGGATGTATATTTAATTGTTGGTCTATAGTGATTTTCTGTCTGTACCTCACCAGTATTAATTTGGATCTCTCACTGCTGCCATTTTTATTGTCACTCATTTTTATGTAACTATATTTGTCCTCTGAGTCTTTTAAAATCTTTTCTTCATCTTTGATTTCTTACAGCTAAGAGGTGTTTAGCTGTAGATCAACTATTTTTCTTGTTTGGGATTCCAGAATCTTGGATTTCTATATTTTATTACATTCTTAATTCTTACCCACTGTTCTCTGGAACATTTCATCTTTTCCAATATACACTTTCCTTTTAAACCTCCTTCAGGTTTATACTGGAACTTCTCATTCTTTTCTTCACATCTCCTAATTTATGTTTCATGCTAAGTTTCTTAGTTTCTTCAACTGGTTCACCCATTCTTCTTCAATAATCTCTATTTTGCAACTTAACCAATCTGAAAGTTTATAATTGCAAGTATTTTATTTATCATCTCTATCAATCTACTTAGGTCTTTTCCACATCACTTGATATTTTATTATTTATTATTTTATTATTTTTGTCTTTTCAATTCAGTCTTATTTACTTAAACTTTATTTTTCATTAGGTATCGTATACTTGTAAAATTTGAAATTCTCAGGTGTTAAATCTGCACGTGGTGTTCTGTTTTCTCTGGTGACTGCCTATTTCCTGGGGCATTATGTAAATTTTGGACTATGAGTTTATAAATACTTTAGAAAAGGTTTACGATGGCTTCTTTCCAGGCTACTGAAATACCTTTATCATGGAACAAATATAAATTCATTTTCAAGTTTGGAGTTTTGGGAACCATACAAGTTAGCATAAATTATAATCCTAAACCCATGAGAGAAGAACCATGGTTATAAATTTTCAATTAAGTTTTTTTTCCTGCCTAGTGTCCAGCTTATATTAGACACATTTTCTCTGTAGACAGGTTTTTGTTTAGTCCATCCTCTCACTGAAGTTGAACTATATATGGAGATAATTTTTAGAACATTATTTGTAAGTCAAGCCTTGTTGCCTGTCTTCTGTTCACAGCTGTGGATACTGGTTACAGAGGATAGAGATTAACAAATTACCTTTAAGTAGCAATAGCTTTATCTTCAGCTTTTCATTCCTCTTTGTATCTCCCTATTGATATTTGCCCCATATACACTTTCATTACTTTAATGGGGGGGGGGGGACATAGAATCTCCAGGTTACATGCAGCCTGAGTTTTCTATCTCCCCATCCCCTTCTCTACAGTTTCAGTGTTTTAATATGACATACTTGTAAAGTATTCTTAGAGTCAATGCATCAGTTATCAGGCATGAACTTCTTTTTTTTTTAATTTTTTAGTTTATTTATTCTGAGAGACAGAGGGAGAGAATGGGGGAGAGGCAGAGAGAGAGAGAGCGAGAGAGAGAGAGAAAGAGAGAAAATCCCAAGCCGGCTCTGCACCATCAGCACAGAGCCTGATGTGGGTGGGGCTGAAACTCATGAACTGCAAGATCATGACCTGAGCCAAAGTTAGACACTTAACCTACTGAGTCATCCAGGTGCCCCTGAACTTCTTTTAAAGGTGATCCATCCCTCATTTTGTGATCAGTTCTTGACTGCATTTAATTTTTGCATGATTTTTGCCACATTAATGTTCAGATTTGATTACCTTTATTCATTCCACTGCATCATTCATACTTAAAAAATTTATATCATGGTAGGATTTTATATTTACAAGCTATTGGATTATTTTTAAATAATCTATTTTGAAAAAGATTGAATTTCACACATTTCCAAATGGAACCTATTATATTAGGGTATAGAAATTTTAGATGTAGAAAAAATCCCACTAATTTGTATTAATTGTGAATACTCATCAGGATCAACAGGAAATATTAATGTAATCATTGCTTTTAAGTTAGCAAAATAAGCTAATAGCTAATAAGATAATGTAAAGAACATTGGCCAATCATCTATAATATATGCACCTACTATAGATAGAGCCCTAAAGTACATGTACAAAAAGTGGCAGAATTGAAGAGAGAAATAGATAATTCAATAATAATAATTGGAGGCTTTAATTCCCCACTTCAATAATGGATAGATCTAGGCAGATCAATATGGAAATGGAAAACTTAAGGCTAAACAGTAACTAGACTTTACAGACATCTGTAGAACACAACACTCAGCAACAGCAGATGACTCATCCTCCTCAAGGGCAATGAGAACATTCCCAAGGATAGAGGATATGCTAGGCCATAAAACAAGACTCAATAAATTTACAAGTATTAAAATCATACAAGGTATGTTCTTTGACCACAATGTAATTAAATTAGAAATCAACAATGAGAAAAATTGTGAAATTCACAGAATGTGGAAAATAAACAAACCCTCCTAAATAACTGGTGTCAAGAAGAAACCATAAGTGAAATTTTAGAAAATACTTTGATATGACTGAAAATGAAAACAGCATACTGAACTTACAGGATGCAACTACAGTGGTGTTTAGAGAGAAATTTATAGCTGCAAATGCCTACATTTTAAAAGAAGAGAGATCTCAAATCAATAATCTACCTTTCCATCTTACAAATCAATAATCTACCTTTCCATCCTAAGAATCTAGAAATAGAAGGGAGGAAAAGATTAGAGAGGAAATAATGAAATAAAGACTAGAAATATATGGAGATAGGATTGTTAGTAGTAACTAAGGTTAAATAAGCCTATACCAATGGGTTCATTTTCCATAGGACTGTGGCAAAATAAAAAATAGAGGTGCCTTGGTGGCTCAGTTGGTTAAGCATCAGATTCTTGGTTTTGGTTTAGGTCATGATATCACAGCTTCTTCATGGGTTTGAGCCCCACATCAGGCTCTATGCTGACAGTGGCTCCTGCTTTAGATTCACTCTTTCCCTCTCTCTCTCCTCCTGCTCTGCTCACTTGCTCTCTCTTTCTATCTCAAAATAAATAAATACACTTAAATTTTTAAAAAATCTTTTAATGTTTTATTTATTTCTAGGAGAGAGACAGCGTGAGCAAGGGAGGGTCAGAGAGAGAGGGAGACACAGAATTTTTTTGAAACAGCCTCCAGGCTCTGAGCTGGCTGTCAGCACAGAGCCCGACGCGGGGCTTGAACCCACGAACCATGAGATCATGACCTGACGAAAGTCGGACGCTTAACCGACTAAGCCACCCAGGCGCCCCTTATACACTTAAATTTTTTTTTTAAATAATCAAAGAATTGGAATAAACTTTTCTCCAAAGGAAGTATACAAATGGTCAGTAAGCACATGAAAAGATCCTCAGCAATTTTAAGTCATTAGAGAAATGAAAATCAAAAGCTAATTAAAATCTACTTCATACCCACTAGAATAGCTAAAATAAAAAGAGAGACAATAACAAGTGTTGATGAAGAGATAGAGAAGTCATAACAGTCATTTATTGCTGATGGGGATGTAAAATTATACATCTGATTCAGAAAACCTGTCTGACAGCTACACTCAGAAACAGTTCCATCTTTAGGTATCTATCTAAGATAAACCCATGCAAAAAACTCATATACAGATGTTCATAACAGTACTATTGATGATATCACCCAAGCGGATAAACAAAATATGTGTTTTTTTTTTTAATGTTTTATTTATTTCTAGGAGAGAGAGAGAGACAGCATGAGCAGGTGAGGGTCAGAGAGAGAGGGAGTTACAGACTGTGAAACAGGCTCCAGGCTCTGAGCTGGCAGTCAGCACAGAGCCCGACACGGGGCTCGAACCCACGAACCGCGAGATCGTGACCTAAGTGAAAGTCGGACGCTTAACCGACTAAGCCACCCAGGTGCCCCAAATATGTTTTATTAATACAATAGAATATTATATATCAATAAAAGAGAATGAACTGCTGATATATGGTCCAATGTAGATAAGCCTTGAAAATGTTATGCATAAGTGGAAGAAATTAATAGCAAAACATGACACACTACATGATTCAATTTGTGTGAAATAGCCAAAACAGGCAAATCTATAGAGACAGACATGGGATTAGTATTTCCTTGAGACTGGGGAATGGGGATAATTGGAAGTGACTGCTAATAGGCAGGAATTTTTCAAAAGTAATGAAAATATTCTAAAATTTGATTAGGTTGATGACTGCACAGTCTGTGAATATATTGAAAACCATTGAGCTGTCTGTAAATTATGAATTTATAGTATGTGAAATAACTCAACGAAGCTGTAGAAACATACACACATACATAGAGTAGGTGTTGGACCTGATTAGGCTTTTCTCAATTAAGGGAAGACAATTAAAAATAATCTTGCTTTATCTATATGAACTATATTTTAGGATAAACAAAGAGCCATAGTTGACAAGGGAGAAGTTTTTTGTTTTTTTGTTTGTTTGTTTTTTACAGAGAAATTCCAACAAATAAATATGGAATAATTGATAGAGTTAGAAGATGATCATTTGTAAATTATTAAAAATGAATTCAGACAAAGGTCATCAAAAAAGGAAGGTATTGGTTTAAAGTGTGATTGGTAATATTGTAATGGAAGGGTCAGCCTGTCACTACCGGAACCCACATTTATTTTAGTATCACTAAGAAGAGAATTAGACATGGTGTGCCTCCTCTGTAATGCTATATAAAATTCACAGCATTACTTCAGTATTCTTGGTGGGGGAAAATAAAGGAGGACATTGAATCTGAATTTATTCAAGTCTTTTGGGATAAACTTTGAATTTACAGAAAATTTTGTGGCAAAATAAATTAAATGAGACCACAAAAGAATCAAACTGAAATATCTAGAATACAGGACTTTCTGTAGGACAATGAACCTTGTGTCTTCAAGTCAATGGGATAAGATGTTAAAAGATGGGAAAGAAGATTGCTTCAGACTAAGAGATTTAAGAGATATAACTAACACAATCTATGGACCTTGTTTGGATCCTCATTCTTATAACTCATATGTAAAAAGATGTTTTTTGAAAGAGTTCTAAATTTTTTAATATAGATTTTTAATCTATAATGCCAAGGAACTCTCAATTTTTTTTTTTTTTTTTTTTGTTAATAGGATAGTAACATCGTAGTTTACAAGGAAGTGTGCATATTGCTAAGGTGCATAGCAAAACTGTGAAATGAGGGGGATGCCTGAGTGGCTCAGTCAGTTGAGTGTCCAATTCTTTAGTTCAGCTCAGGTGATGATCCCAGGGTCATGGGATCAAGCCTTGTGTTGAGCTCCACACTGAGCATGGAGCCTTCTTAAGATTCTCTCTCACTCTCTCTCTCTTTCACTCTCTGTCTTCCCTCTCTCTTTCTCTGCCCCTTCCTTGCTCACATTCTCTCTCTCTCTAAAATAAAAATAAAAAAAAATAGGTAAATAAATAAATAAATAAATAAATAAATAAATAAAAGTTGATATGAAGTGACATAAGGTATAGGAGTTCCCCTAAAATACTTTAACTATATGAAAGGAATGTAAAATAAATTATTGATAATTGTTAGAACTATGTGATAAGTATAGGGAGTTATATATTCTCTCTATTTGTGTCTGAAAATATTTATAATCAAAAATTTTATTTTAAAATGTGTGTACCAGATGGGATCTCCTTTCCCCCAATATTCTCTCCTCTTGCATCCATTGAAGTTTGGCACACTCATAGTTCCCAATTATTCAATGTGGAGGTTGACATCACAGTGCAAATCCTATACAGTGGTAATAAATTACAAGTGCACAGACTCACATTTCTCATCTTGTTTTGTACAAGATAGAGCATTAACCAATCCATTCATGCAGGACCTTTTAAGGCTTATTAATTTTTTTTTCAAAAAGTGATGGAAAGCCAATGTGGGTTTTGATAGGAGAAGGCCATGATAATGTTAGAGAACTGAAAAGATCACTCTGCCCCTTCAAAAATAAATTAGAAGGTAAGCAAAGGAGTGAAAGGAATCCAGTTCTGTGAATCAAATATACTTACTGAACATTTAGTGTGTGCCAGGCATCCTTCTAAATGTTCAAATAATACAGTAGTAGAAGTGGTTGATAATTGTACTTTGAATTTTGATAGACAAGGAGAATCTTGAAAAACTTGGACTTATTTGAAAGTCATTTCCTCTTCTCACTATAGGAGAGTAAAGGAGAACACCTTTACCAAAGGAAATGTATGCCCTGCTTTTAGGCAGAAAGTGGGAGAACAGAGTTCTTCCTGAATCTGTTGCTTCTCATTTGTCTTCAGCTCAAAAATCATCCTTTTCCCAGAGTGACATATTTTGGGATGACATGTTCAGATCTCCTTTAGTCACATAATGCAATTATAACTATTATGGGTCCACATTACTTTGTTTTTCTGGATTTCAGCTTCTTATGTGTAAAATGAAAAAATTAAGTAAAGTTGATCTCTAGTGTTCTTCTCAGGCCTCAGATTTCATTAGAAGACACCCTTTTCATCATCTGTCCTACAGGATATTCACATTCATAGAAATTGTAACTTTGTAAGAATTTCTAATATAGGACATATTCCAGAATGTTCTACAAAGGTTGTGAGGATTAATCGTGGAGGAGGTTAGCTCATCCCTTTATTAGAGTTAGCTAAAAAGATCCAGCCATTCTAATTTAATACTCAGTTTAACAGCTGAAGACTTAAACATTTCTGAAATCAGCTACTCAGTTTGTGACATAACTTTAACTGTACATTTAAAAAATGCAATTGTGTCAAGTATGGTTTATTAAATATGCCAAAATACTGACCATCTGATGTCAGTATCACATTCATATAGTATAAAATTCTAGTCTCTGTTGTCCTTGGAGGGCCATAGAGGAATTCATTATCTGCATATGATTTCAAATACTACTTAATGACTAGAGATTCTCTAAATTTCCTAGATTTATGAGCAAGTCAAAATATATTGACTATGCATTTTGTCTCCAGTTCCTATCACCTACATCATTATTTAAAGTGTCCACATATGGCAATGGAAACAATTACCAATCTAACCAGATTTCAAAATCTTAGACTATGAGGACACAGGAAATTCAAAACAAACACATGTTACTCTTTCAGCCTGGGGATGCGTGTGGGGGACTCCACACACTTTAAATGCTGGTATTGTCTCATTAGGATATATGTTTGTGTGTTTCAGGGTATTTCCTTTTTTTTCTGCTCAAGAATATGATCAATAATGTCAAAATGAGACTAAAATAAATCCCAAGTTTCCAATTTTTCATTCTGATATAAACTAGATGCACCAACCATTTTTAAAATTGCTGAGCTTAAATATGTGTCATTGTCCTAACTGATGGATCCAAGCCTCAGGGTGATTCTGCCTTTGGCAACACTGAAACTTAATGTGGACAATATCACTCAAAACAATTTCATAATAGGGCCTTTATTGTTGGTTCATTAGCATCCAGAGATGGTTTTGCAAGGGATTTTTCCTTTCTATTCTGCAGGATATTTTTCCTTTCTTCTCACTGATATTGTATTTTTATCTGAGAAGATTGATATGAGTGATCAGATGCCAGATACAACATGGGCTTTTTATCTAAGTTCTGTTAAAAAAAAAAAAAAAAAAAAAAGACCTGGGAAAGTACCAGTTCTGCCACTAGAAAAACTTTATAGTGTAAATTGGAATTCTAATATGCCATGGTGTCATATTATAGAATCCAGTGCCAATTTCATTGTAGTCAGTTTACCAGGCATCCATGGAAACAACTTTTTTCCTGACTAAATTACTATACATCCACAAATTTTGGAAACAAAATCTACACAGATGCAGAATCTAAATAGAACAAAACAAAAAGTTGGCAATATTCCATTGAATTAGGGCAGTGGAGGCAAATAGTTTGTGTAATTCAGCCATTCTCCCAACTTCACCCCCACAAATATTTTTATTTATTATTCGAATGTACTCATTCATTTATTCAAGGGCTTCTTGAACATCTACTATATGCTAAGCACCTTCCTAGACACAGGGGATTCAGTTGTGATATAATAGCCAAACATTTCTGCCAGCAGAATTTATATTCTTATGGAGAGAAACAAAATAAATAAAAGGGATTAAATATATACTGGGTAACATACTTGTAAATTATATGGCAGACAGAGACCTGAAAGGGGATAAGATGTTCCGGGGTAAGGTGGTATTTAAATTTAAATTGAATGACCAGGAAAACCTGCACTCATAAGGTAACATTTGAGTAAACACTTGAGGGTGGTCAGGAGTTGAACTAAGCAGGTAACTGAGGAGAATTTCTAAGCAGATGGAACAGGAAAGGCAAAGAACATGAAGGGAAAGATGTCTGAAGTGTTTCAGGAAAGCAGGGAAGAGCATAGAGTTGGAAAGAAAAAAATGAAGAGGTGAATAGTTGGAGGTGAGGTTACCAAGCTAAAGGGGAGAGGTCATTGCATGGTATTTTGGCTTTTACCTTGAGGGAAATGGGAAGCTTAATGTAGTGTTGTCTGAAGAGTGGGATGATTTACTCTGGCTGCTGTGTAGAAAATAGACTTGGGGAAGAGTGAAGGTGGAGAAAAGCAGAAACAAGCACTATTAATTAAGAGTTAGTGCAATAATCCAGGAAGGAGAGAATAATGGCTTGGAAGAGCTTGTTGACAATGGAGATGATTAGATGTTTAGATTTTGAATATATTCAGAAGATAGAGCCAACATGATGTGCTATGGGATTGGATGTAGTTATGTGAGAGAAAAGAAGTCAAAATCTAATGGTTTTAGCTTGAACAACTAGAAAAATATAGAGATATTTATGTGAAGAAAAAGATGAAATGTGCATGATGTAGCTTTGGGTGAAATTCAGGAGTTCACTTTTAGATGTATATTTTGAGATGATTATTAAACATCTAAGTGGTGATTGCAAGAAATCAATTTAATACTATATCTGGATATTAATGGAATATTTTTTTCAACTAAATCTTAAATGACAATTTTTAATAAGAAGAACTTCTAAACTAAAAGAATGTTTATTTAAAGAACAGAACTGAAGCATGTAAAACCCAATTGCAGGCAGAACAGCCATGCTTCATGGGATTACAGGTTATGAAATGTCAAGTTGCCCTCTCTTTCCTGGACCACAAGATCTGTTAGCCCTGTTTCCCTTTGCATATTTGCTTTATTCTCCCCATTGCTTTGTGATTTCCTCTGCTCTATAACACATTGCTCTTCACAGCAGTAATGTCAGATGGAATATATAAATATGACTTTCCAACTTGTCTGTCAAGAGCTAACTGGCCTACAAATTCCAGAAGAAAAAGTTTCATTGCCCAGTTTGTGTTAAGGATTTCTTCCTAGATCTAAATATCTGCATTGAGAGGGCGTTAGAGTTGGTAGTATCATAGGATCCCAATCTACATAATAATTATGAGTAAAATTCTCCTTAATTAAATTTGTTTTTTGCTAACTTCATATATTGCTCAAACCTTGTTATTCCATCTGAATGAATAGGTTAAATATCCCAAGACCACCAAATCTAGTTGCTGATCAGGATTTGGAACTTTGTGTACATAGAGAGATTTTAAATAAATTGAAGCAATAGATTTAGAAAATGATCTTGAAGGGATAACTAAAACAATTTCTCCCTCCTCAACGCACGTGCACGTGCGAGTGCGCACACACACACACACATACACACACACACACACACACACACACACAAGGGCATCTTAATTACTCATCTTCTTTTCCCTCCTTTTTTGGGCCTCTCCAGGATATCACAGCCGTTTGTGTGCTGCTAAGCTAGTTCTGCAGGGGGCGAGGATTTGTACCACTTTCTGGTTTTCATGGGCGAAATATTTCCACTCTGGCCAATTTCAGGCTTCTAATGAGATGTCACTGAATGCAGAATTGGAAAGACATGTAAAATCTGTTCTTACTAGTCCAACACAAAACTGAAAGGATTCAATTTCCCCCTTATATGTAGTGGATCCTGGAGCCCATTTCATACTGAATCTGGGATTTAGGAAGCTATTGAAGCTGGAGATATAAATTTGATTGCCATGAACAAATTTATGATATTTAAAGACACAGGATTGGATAAGGATGGCAAAGGGGTGAAGATAGAGAAGAGTGTTCAAGGCACAGAATATGATACCAAGTCAGAGAGAAGGAGGAAGAATCTTAAAAAGGCTGAGAAGAAGATCATGAAGGTAGGAAAAACTAGACAGTTGACTCACCTGGAAACCCTGTGAACATCATTCCAGAGGAGCCTGAAGAAACAGAACGGGGCCACACTTTTCAGGGAATTACAGATAATGTTGATATAATTTTTATTTATCATAAGGTAGTTATTGCTATATGTCTTGAATTGGAGATATTATGATGTCATAAGGATATTGATATGTCTTCCTTTTGTGCTCGCCTCTAAGTAAAATTTAAACTTCCTTTCAGAAAGTCAAATGATAAAATATTGTCAAATTGGCCTATGTGCCAAAATATCTTGGAATTATACTTTTTAGGTAAATAGTTTGAAATAATGATAGTTTTTTAGTCTTAAAACTAGAAATTTTCTATATTCTGGATAAAAAGAACAGATTATAAAATATTCTAAATTTTAAAAAAATTTTTCAAGCTTATTCATTTTTGAGATAGAGACAAAGCATGAGTAGGTGAGAGGCAGAGAAAGAAGGAAGACACAGAATCCGAAGCAGGCTACAGGCTCTGACCTTTCAGCACAAAGCCTGACATGGGGCTTGAAACCACAAACCACGATATCATGACTTGAGCCGAAGTTGTACGCTCAACCTACTGAGCAACCCAGGTCTCCCAAAATATTCTAAACTTTAGTTTGACTCAGTAGTTTAATGTACTAATTCATAAGTTTAAAAAATAGAGCCTGGGGCACCTGGGTGGCTCAGTCAATTCTTTGGCTCAGGCCATAATCTAATGGTTCTTGGGTTCTAGCCCTGTGTCAGGCTCTATACTGACAGCTCAGAGCCTGGAGTTTGCTTTGGATTCTGTGTTTCCCTCTGTCTCTGCCCCTCCCCCACCTCTCCCTCTCTCTCAAAAATAAAGAATTAAAAAAAAACAAATAAAAAACCAGAGAATGGCATAACCTAGTATGAATGGTGGCATTCTACATTAAATTGTAGAAATGTTTTTCCAAATATAATCTGAAAACCTTAACTAAGTTCTTGAATAGACATACAAGATTTAAAGCCTTTAAAAACAGAAAGATTTGTGTTTGTTGCTTTTTATGTACATATCAAACTCAATTAGATAAAAGTTAGTAGCTGGAAATGGACCCACAGAATATTTTTAGTTCCTTTTTTATTGTAGCAGAATGCATTTCTAATCTCTCTTCCCACATAAATATTAATCTGGTTTCATGCTAGAGTCATAGAATAATCTTAAAAACCGAAGGGCCAGTGAGTGCCATTTGTGAATAACATCAACAATTCGATGGTCCCGATCATCTGTCATTGCACATTGTCATCTCAGCTGGGCAACCCTGGCAATATTGCAGCAGGCTATTGTTTATTGAGAAAGCTAATATTAGGAGAAGATGTGATAAGAATGCCTTTAAAAAAATAATTGAGTGCTATCTGTTATTGGCAATAGCATCTTGTATCTCTCTGTAGTTTATCACTTTAGAGTCCTTTTTTTAGTCTTTTTATAAAATCCCAGTATTTAAAAATCGAGGGCAGTGTGATGGCATGTAAGGAGCTTTATATATTAGTCTGATACTCAGTGATAACCCTTTGTCCTCTACTGCTCAACAAATCCTACTTTATTGAAAAACATGAGAAAACTTGCAGAAAACATTTGAGATATGAGTCATAATCCCAGTATTCACTTCAAACATTATCCAAATTTTTAGATTAATTTTTAGAAAGGAAAAAGCAAAGTAAAAATGTTGAAAACATTAGTAAGGGTGGAGAGATTCAATTTAGTTAGTTATACATTTTTAATGCTTTTATAGCTGATTCCTCTTACATCTGATTACAAAATCCCGAAATAGAGCGGAGAAGTAGAAAGATACATAATAAAGAAACTATAGTAAGATATTAATTGTAAACTCTGACTGGTTTTAATTGTATAATTCTCTCACGTTTTTAGTATGTTTGCAGATATTTTGTAATAAACCATTAGAAACTAAAGACTCAAATATTCTCCTGCTGGCCCTATTATTGAAAATGCAATAGATGTTTATCTGTTTCATCAAATGATTTTTATAATAAATGTAAATTAAAATAATCCTGTGGCATCAAATACTATTTGATAAGGAAATTCCATGCTTCTAATCTGAATTTAAAGAATCATAACTTAGAAGAAAAATCAATGAATTACATTGTGTAGAAAAAAACACAATGGAATAATAAGAAAATAGTAATGGGAATTTTATTTATATTTTTGTAAAAGATCTGGAAGGAAACCAGAGTGCAAAAAATTCCAGTTCCTTCCATAGAAGCACATTCACCTGATTAACTTTCAAACTAGTGGTTAAGACACTTTGAAAATGGGAATTATATTTTACTTCATATTTGTTTTTTCTACAAAAATTGCCATCCAGAAACAAAAAGTAGGAACTAAGCCAGCTCCCAGTGACAGGGATTTTGTCTTTTGTTAGGACACTTTTCTGTTTAGCTGTGGCATTTGGGGACTTGGGCAAAGTTTTCGATCTGTCTTCTCCCTTCCTTCTGCAGGGGAAGAAGATGGGAGCAGAAGCATCAGATGGGCTGTAGGCGCCCATCTATGTAGTAGCACAAATACCAGCTGAACATATTTTTGGTCAGGTACAAAGAAACAAATGGCTGTTGCTTTTCCCAAATGTTGTTTACCCTTCTGATATTCTTCCCAGCAACCATCACGTATAAATATGTATGGTATTTATTTTAGTGTGCAGCTGAGTACAAATTCAGCAAGGTGTTCTTGTACCAATATTTATTCTTTGATAGGAAGTTATTGAGCTTTTAACTGAATGGATTTGGGACTTTTTAAATGACCACTCCTATGCTAAACTCTTAGGCTAACCATTTTGCCTACATAAGGGATATCCTAGAAAAAAAAGTCGACAGGGTTTTCAAAAAAGGTTATTGCACAAGGGTTTTGTGCAAAATTGTGGCAGAAGAGAGGGACTTGGAATGCTTTTGATCTCTTGTTTTTATACACATGTCTTGAAACATTGTCTTGAAACATTTATATTTTGTGGCAAATATCAAGTATTGAGTATAATACCTATAGCCTTTTTTGAAACAATTTTTTAGGGCAAGAGTGAAGCAGTAACAATAGCAGTACCAGAAGGTGTTGCACCAATGGTGAAAAGTGACAGGAGATGGGAGCTAGAAACTAGGATGTAATTTCCAGTTTAAATGTCCCAGAGAAGAAGGACGCCTGGGTGGCTCAATCGGTTAAGCATCCGACTTTGGTTCAGGTCATGATCTCACGGTTTGTGGGTTTGAGCTCCATGTTGGGCTCTGTGTTGACAACTCAGAGTCTGGAGCCTGTTTCAGATTCTGTGTCTCCCTCTCTCTCTGACCCTCCCCTGTTCACGCTGTCTCTCTCTCTCTCTCTCTCAGAAATAAATAAAACACTAAGAAAAAAATAATATAAATGTACCAAAGAAGAGAAAAGCAAACAACCGAACATGCGAAACTTATTTTCATCAGAAACATTATTTTTAAGTGACTTAAAACAAATAAAAATTGATTTGATTTTGAACGTTCTACTTCCTGAATTGTCTTTTTCTTTCAAAAGGATATTAACATTCCTGAACTAGGAGCAAAGCACATTAGGCATGACTATAAAATCATTTTCATAAATGGTTTTGAAAGTAGGGAAAGGACAGGGTTAATAAAGAAAGGAGGGTTCGGTGAGGACGAAGGACTGGAGTGTATGAAAAGATAAAACTGTAAGGTACTGTAGCACCACAGTCTCTAAAAGTCATCAGCTCCAAGAACTACTACTGGAGAGCAGTAATACAGTTCCCACAGTGAACACTGTATCCGTCAAGTCTCAGTATAGGAAAAGAAAAGCACGCTAGATATTTTAAGAAGAAATGGATTTGATACAATAAATTAAGTATAACAAATCACTGGAGGGTAAAAGGGTGGATTTTAGTTTGAACTTCTGGGCGTGAGATTCAGAGTAAATGAAGGCCAGACCCATCAGGGAAGCTACCACCTTGGCAGTTGCCAATGGAGCTATGAATTCAAGAACATCCAACAGCTGATCCAGAAATCAGGATGTGAAATTAGGAAGATTACTGTTGCAGCTCCAAATTCTCCTAGTCACTTAGGAATCTAGATAACAGTCTTTGGAACATTGTAGTGGAACAAACTTACTTTTCTCCCCGCCCCCTCCCCCCTTTATCTGCTAGCAGAAAGGTAAAACAAGAAACATAAAAGGTAGGAAAAAATCTCCACATCCCTTTAGGCTTCCAAATCCTGTGAAAGTATAATTAATCGATAGAAGATAACACTAAGAGTCTTAGTTTCAAGGTCATCTTAGAATAGTTGTTGTTTTTTTTAATTTGCTGTTGCTCTAAATCTAGACGGAAGGTTGAAGGCAGGAATCAATCCCTAATATCCACTGCAGAGTCAATATCCAAGAATAGAAAATGCTTATAAATACATATGTAATTAGTTTACATTTAAATTCCTGTAGCTAAAATCATAATCTATGTAAAAATATTTGAATGAAATATAAATATGTATCAATTAAATATGTATGCAGGTAATTAATATTCAGACAGATGACAAAAGTATGGAGTCTCTTGACCAGCTAGATTCAAATCCTGATCTTACCATTTAACAAATGGGCACCTGGGTTGCTTAGTTGGTTAAGTGTCCAACTTCGGCTCAGGTCATGATCTCACGGTTCGTGGGTTCGAGCCCCGCATTGGGCTCTGTGCTGACAGCTCAAAGCCTGGAGCCTGCTTTGGATTCTATGTCTCCCTCTATCTCTGACCTCCCCCCACTCACGCTCTCTCTCTCAAAAATAAATAAAAATTAAAAAAAAATTAATATGATCCTGTACAAGTTATCTAACTGCTGTGGTGTTCTCATCTGTGAAATGAGAATTATAGTAGTAGCATCTCATAGTGTTGGTATCAAGAATAAGTGAAAAAATACATGTAAAATGCTTATGTAGATGTCTGACCCATTACTGTTATTGCTAATGCTGTTGTTTTTGTTGTATATGGGAGTCGGTATATGATTACCTCACCTACACTGCATGGGTTTGAAATATAGTAATAAGATTTAAAAACATTGTGTCTGTGGGAAATTTACTTAAAATTTCTGTGCCTCGGTTTCCTCCTGTATTAAATTGAGATTATAATGGTAACTGTCACACAGAGTTGTGATAAGAAATAAATTAAATAGTACACGTAAAGTGCTTAGAACAGTGTCTGACACAATATGAGATCCAGGGTATTTTTGAAAACATCTTACATTTAGTTATTGAATTTGCTTTAACATTATCAGTCTAGTCAACGTTTTTTTTTTCTGAAGGTTTAATACAAGGCCTTTGTTTTTGCAGTCCTTCTGAGAAGAAACAGAATAAATCTATTCTGTTCATTGTATCTTATAGACACAGATTGCATTAAAGTCTCGGGCATAAAACTGTCTAGACTGGTACACAATATTCATATGCTATCCAGATAGGATATGATGGATAATATGTGTAATTTTTCACCACCAATACAGTAGATACCAAATTATAAAAATTCTAAGTGTAACACCACTAATTTTGTCTCCCAAAAGCAAGGAGCTATGACAATAGAATAAAATTTTTTAAAAAGATGCATTTGAGGGTATGATTGCAGATTGATTTTTATTAAAGTTAAGTTTGTTTATAAGAAAAAATTAAAAATCATAACTAGCAAATATAAGAAAAAATACCTACTTTGGAAAACTACTTGGTTTAGTGGAAATTACTTTGTGATCCGAAAAACCACCTTGCATTCAAAGCTCCGTTCTGCCTCTTACTGTCTATGTGACTTGTTAACCTTTCTCAGCTGCAGCTTTCTCCATTCTAGTATGGAGCCACCTTACAGGGTTCTTGGTAAAATTACATTTAAATTTATAAATATCTCTACACTCATAGGTTTAGTAGGGACATCTTCTGGGGCTCTTTTTATTCTAAGATTTAGGGAACATTTTACATTAATTAATTATATTTTGTATCTAAAGCTGATTATTTTTACTTAGTTTTTACTTTTTTAATGTTTATTCATTTTTGAGAAAGAGAGCACAAGCAGGGGAAGGTATGGGGGGGGGGTGGGGAATGTGAAGCAGAATGTGAAGCAGTCTCCAGACTCTGAGCTGTCAGCACAGAGCCCGATGTGGGGCTCAAACTCACAAATCGCAAGATCATGACCTGAGTCACCCAGGTGCCCCTAAAGCTTATTATTAATAATGGATTCTATGACTTTAAGACCAACAGTATAACTCCAGATTGGAAAAGCAAAGGTAATGCAATGTAAAGATAAGCCAAAGAAATGCAATTAGATTTACAAATACTTGAAATGTATTTATCTGAAAATGTATGTACTATTCAATTGTGTTCTGATTGTAAGCTTTAGGCCCTGTCAGCTCTGTGATTACCCCAGTGAGTTGAAGCCCAAACACTGATATTTAGTTCCTTCTTGATCTTGAACAAGTTACTAAACCTATTAACTTCAGCTTCCTTGTCTGTGAATAAGGATGATTAAAGTACTTACCATAGCATCAAATAAGCACCTAGTGCCCAGTAAGTTTCAATAAATGTTAGCAGTTACTGCTATCATCATCGTCATTATCATCATCATTAAGCATCTGTTACATATTTCAAAATCTGCTTGAGGATTTCACTACTAAAGTATCTGATATGAAGAGTCAGGCTAGTGAATCATTCCTCTATTAAATAAGTCAGGTTTTCTCCTTATTTGTAACTTGAGTTGTAGATTGGTCATATTATTTTCACTAATAAATTTACATTTATTTTTAAAATATTTTTTGAATTTGAAAAACAATATAGTGGTAAATGATAATAATTTAGTATTTATTATGCATTTTACTCATTTAACTCATTTGCTGTGTATGTTTTGCTCATATATTAACTCATTTCATCATCACGACTATAAACATGTTCATTATCCTCATTTAAAAAATGTAAAAAATGAAGCAGAAAGAGAGTGTTTTAAGGCCACACTGATGGTAAACTATAGATTGAGAATTCAAACCTAGACAGTATGGCCTGGAATTGGTCTTCACAGCCATCATTTAATGCTGTCTAACTGAAATTCTAGAGTTATACTGTTTGAGTGTCTATTCACAGTCCACCTCTTAATTGGGCAAGTTACTTAGCCCATCTAAGCCTGGGTTTCCTTATCTATGCAACATTAAAACATTAGCAGTTACAATGTTAAGGGTATTTTATTCTCTGAAATTCATGGGAGTGGGAATAGACTGAATATTGCCTAAAAAATCAATCATAGTAGACAAAAAATGCCTTTTCAGAAACATAATGAAGGAGGTAAAATAAGGGCAACATTCAGGAGTAGGTACATGTTAACAGCATGGGAACAGGAGAAAAATAGGGAAGGATCATGACTATAGGGACATTTCTTGATGTTTGGATGAAAGAGAGATAGAAGGATAGACTTTTTAGCAGTTAGCATATGTGGTTGAATGTTAAGGATAATGACCAAAAAGATTCATAGGATTGATATAGGAGAGCACTGATGTGTAGAGAAACAAATAGAAAGAGAATTTTTTTTTTAATTTTTTTTAATGTTTTATTTATTTCTAGGAGAGAGAGAGAGACAGCGTGAGCAGGGGAGGGCCAGAGAAAGAGGGAGTCACAGACTGAAACAGGCTCCAGGCTCTGAGCTGGCAGTCAGCACAGAGCCCAACGCAGGGCTCGAACCCACGAACCGCGAGATCATGACCTAAGTGAAAGTCGGACACTTAACAGACTAAGCCACCCAGGCACCCCAGAAAGAGAATATTTTTAAAGGAAGTTTCAAATGGGTGTGCAAAAGTATTGACTGTCAAAAAGATGTCTAAAGATTACTTTAAAATAATTATAATAAGCTACATTTGGGGCATTTTATTATGGGACTGAATAAAATTTAGGATTCTTCATCATTACCTCAGATTATGCCAGAAATGGAATCTCATGGATCCCTGACTTATATTTGAGTTTCACTGTGAGATCTATAACCTGGAAATTTAAATCCAACTTTCTGCTCAGCATTAAAATTACTTTGTACTCAAGCCAAGAATACATTTCATCATTTTTATTTTTCTGATCAAAGGATAGCATAAAGGAGAGGATGTCAACAAAACTGAACTTGCACCCATTATAATTTTGCTTAGAATGCCCTGTTCAAGACAAGATATGCCTAAAAGAAAAGCAAACCTATTCAGCACCATATAAATTTACTAAATTGAGGAGGTCTAAAGAAGTACTTCATTAAATTTCCAGCGGGACATGAGTTTTAACCAGGTCTCAATGGAGACTTGTTTCTGAAGAACTCAAAAAATTCTTCTGTTCAGACAATGTTCATGTCAGATAAATGCAGATCTCTGAGAGTGTGAGAATGTGCTTACTGCTGTGAAACTTGTAATTAAGCAAGTTGTTGTTGCTTTTAATCATTGGTTCAGATTAATTATAATTTTTTTAAAAAAAACTTAAATTCATGAGAGGTATCAAAGGAAGAAAACGCCTTGGTAGACATGGATAGAAAATGCCACTAAATCTCTAGAGATGGCCATCTTTGGAAGCAGAAGTGTTAAGTGTGAATCTGGAAGGCTTAGAACGGGAGTTTTTCATGCACTTAGCTCCACAAAATTCTTTCTGGGATGGACTAACTAACAGAAATATTTGACAGATTTTCAGCGTGAAAGTTAATTTCCATGATTTGTCAGCAATAGTAGAATGAATCTTAGAGAATGAAGAACAGTTGGATCATGTTTGCATAGCAGCTTTATATGGTAAAGATATATTGATGAACCCTAGTTTTCATTCTAAGATCAGAGACCCATCTGAGTTGTTGCTAATGACACCAACACAATATGAGGGGATAGAAGAAGTACTTCCATCAGCTTCTGGTATCATGGAGCTTGGAAAGATGAAAACTCTTGGAGACAGAAACACTGCATGTGTACCTCAGCCCTTTGGAAGTGGGGTCCTATCAAATGAGTTCAGGGTTTGTGGAGATAAGAGCGCTCTTCTATCCTGATCAGAGAATACTTAAAGCCAGCTTTGATCTGACATTAGAGATTGATCATTATTATTTGTTTCAGTGCAGCAAAGTCAATGTTACCATTAGATACTTCTCAGGCTTAGGACAAGTACCTAGACTGCACAGCATTTTGGTAGTGTTAAGTGACCCCGCCTTTACTAATGTGACAGAGTGACACCTAGTGGTAAAGTATAACTATGAGCATATTTACCCTGTGACTATATCCAATTCTAAGCCTTTTAACAGATGTAGACACTCTCTAGAAAGGGATTATATAATCAATAAATATGCTTACTCAGAAAGTGTCATTGCCTAGCTTCAAGGTCCAGGAGAAGGAAATTTGAGACACTCCACCAGAATGAGTCTTGTGTTGTTGTTGTTTGAGTTTTATTTATTTATTAGAGAGTAGAGAGAGAGAGGAAGAGAGACAGAGAGGGTGCACACACATGTGAGGGAAAGGCCGAGAGAGAGAATCCCAAGCAGGCTCCACAGTGTCAGCACAGAGTCCTATGCTGCCACGGGGGCTCAAACCCACAAACCGTGAAATCATGACCAGAGTCGCAGTGGGTCGCTTTACCCATTGAGCCACCCATGTGCCCCTCCACCAGACTGTCTTAATAAGATTTCCAGAGTCATGCTCATGTGAGAAGGGAGAAGGGGAAGGGAAGGGAGATGGACTATGTTGCTAGACCTCTTGGAAACATGCATAGGTTTATCTATCTGCTTTATCTATGAAGAATGAATAAAATGAAGATTTTATATTTCTTAGAATTTCACTTGAGTTCTGTATGTGGGTGGAGGAGGTAGCGTGTGTTGAAAACCAACTAGAAATGAAGGAAGAATTATATTTTCACTGGTTTTCACATCAGAATGCAGGCACATTGCTGGTAAATACAGAATGTGTCTAGAGGAAAAAATATGATGGTTCATTGGAAAAGGATTGTTTTCTTGTCTAGAAGTGGCATTCACAAAGAAAGTACACTTTAAAGTAATTAACAACAAAATACCCGGCAAATTAATAAATATTTGGTAGGGCAGAATGGTGACAAACTAATCTCCATCTCAGTGGAGGAGGACGAAAAAGAAGAGAAAGGGGATAAGAATAGATATAAGAAATTATGATACATTCAAATCTAAATCATGTGTTTATGTATATTTTCTCATTAATTTCTATACTATTCCTTTGAAGTAGGTACTTATATTGTCTGCATTTTATGGATGAAGACATGCAAAGTCATCTTTCTTAATATTACAAAGGTGCTAAGCTAAAAATGCCAGTATTTTAGTCTTTTAGTATTTTGGTCTTTCTGATCCCCAAGTGCATGCTCTTGGCTCTCGACTAAAAATGTCACAAGAATTTTTATCACTTCTTGGTGAGATATTGATTCTGCTTTGAAAAGTTTGTCCATTAAATGTTCTTATCTACATCCTGTTAAGATCAATTGGATTTCAATTAGAGTGCAATAGATTACAACATACATGGTTTAAACCTTCTTTGCTCTTTTCCATTGTGCACATATATTGGAATACTTCAATTTGTTTGTGATTGTTTCTTTTCAGAAGCAGTTTGGCAATTTGAATCTTCACTCTGCTGTTGTCCTAATGTAGATTAAAATGAATAATGAAGCACTTGAGTATTTTTCTGTAGATTATTGTAATAATACCATGCCATTTTCATCGTTTTTGTTTTGTTCTGTTTTGTTTTGTTTACTGGCTCCTGAGAGTTTCTTTTCTCCTTGATACAAGGCATGCTGTTGCAATGTATTGGGAAGGCTTGTGTGTGGCTTGGATAGTAGAGTGGACTTCTCTCAACTTCCTTTTTGGTGTTTTGCTATTTTGACATAAAAGAACCCAACTGTTTCTGCTTGGTTCAGACTGCCTCATCTACGGGAAGGGGAGTGGAGAGGCTCTGATGAATCTAGCACCTCCCGAGGCCTGGTGACTCATGGGGTCCACTCAGGATTGGAGCACTCCTTTTGACAAGGAGATGGAGAGCAAATGATGGTCAAAGGATGTACTAAGTTGGAAAACATCCAGGGTGAAGTGCATTTGGACATATTTTTTTTTTCCTAGGTTTTAAAATGTGTTCTCTGGATGGACCTCCTCTTTATGTTAATCTCATGTATCTGTTTGGAATATTAAGACCTTGCCTTGATTCCCTCCGACAACCTCCCCAGAAAAAAATTATCTACCTCAGCTTAGAGAAATTTCATATTTGTGCCTTTTACACAGATTGTATAGTCTTTGGCCTTTATTACTTTGTCTCTTTCTAACACTTTTTAAAAAATATGCTGAAGGATTTCCAATTGAAAACTCTAAAATTGCTCTTGTTATTTTCATCTTTCATGTCTTTGCTTCGGAGCTGTGCCACTTAGCCACTGAGCAGAGAATGAGATCCAGGTAATGGAAGCAGTCCTGGACACTATTATATAATGCTGGCAAAAGGGCTCTTACTGAGAGTGGATTTCTTGTAATTGGGCTTGAAAGATCCAAAGAAAGTTTCTAACAAGGTAGAAGTGGCTGGCATGCTTTGTCTTAGTAGTTATGAGCACTGAGTACTTGGAGAAAAGGAACTTGTCCCAGCCATCTATTAAAGGATAACACTAAAGCCAAATACATTTTGTTCCAAATATAAGGATAACACCATATTAATGATGCAGAATTCTATTCCGATAGTTTATTACATAAAGACTTTTAGGGGAAAAGTATATAATAATATCAATAGATACTAGAAGTATCAATTGAGAAAATTCAACAACCAGTCCAATCAATCAATCAAATTAATTGGTCAGTCAATTATCAATCTGCAAGGAAATCTAGAGAACTACATATTCAAGCTAGGAGCAGGAAAGATATTCAATAAAGAACATAAAACAGAAGAAAAATGACTTTCATTTTATAAAAATTCCAAAACTTTATCATGAAAAAATACCATAGTCAAAGCTATTTTTAAATTGATTTGGAGTAGAATTGCATTTTAGGAGACAGAGGTTTAATATGATGACCTGTTTAAAACTGAGCAAAAGAGGGCAATCTAATAGCAAAGTAGACAAAAGATGTGGAGGACCCATTCTCAAAAAATCCAAAAGCCATTGAATATATGCAAAGTTGCTCAGTCACTAGAAGATGAGATAACTCAGTGGATTAGCAGCTTTTAGACTCGCCATAATTAAAACAAAGCAGATAAAACAATAATGCCTATTGTGGCGGGGTTATGAGCAAAGGAGTAATGTCACACATTGCTGGTAGAAGTTGCATTTCATACTATTTTAGAAAGCATGTTGGCAATATCAATTAAAATTTAAAAAAAATATATACTTTAGACTCTGCACTACATCTTGGTAATCGATCATGTGAAAATGAAAGCACTACTAAATAAATAAGCATGCTTATTTTAAGCATTATTTTTATTTGGAAAAACTGAGGAGCAAAGTAAACGCTAATCAATAAAGCAACATTATGGTCCATTGGCATCACAGAATACTATGCACCACTTAAAATAATGAATTAGAGCTATACTGGTTACATGGAGAGGCTTCCATGAGTTCTTCTTGAGTAAAGAAAGCAAAATATGAATAATACGATGCCAATTTTATAAAACAAAAATAAGCATTATCAAAATTATTGAACACTCATTAATCTGCAAGACACTATTTTAGAGATTAATGCAGTGACACAAAAAGTATATCACTGATATTTTGGTGATACAGGACAAACATATAAAAAGGCAAACAATAGTATAATATAACATAGACCTGCTTTAAAAATGAATGATTTAAATAGTGCTATGGTTTCCAGTGAGTTATTATAAAAAGTTTTGCAATTCATATGAGGATCAAAAATTACCTGTATAGCCCAAAGAGACATGCTAGTATTATGAATCTTAGTTTCTTTTTTAAAATTTTTAATGTTTATTTATTTTTGAAAGGGGGGGGAGGGAGAGAGAGACTGTGAGTGGGGGAGGAGCAGAGAGAGAGGGAGACACAGAATCTGAAGCAGGCTCCAGGCCACAGAGCCCAAAGTAGAGCTTGAACTCACAGACTGAAATCATGACCTGAACTGAAGTTCCACACTTAACCAACTGAGCCATCCAGGTGCCTTGAGTCTTAATTTCTTATAATAATAATAATGATAGCATCCAGTATTGGTAGAAAGAGAAATTGAGGTAATACAAAGAAAGCACTCAGTACTGTGCCTGGCAAAGAATGAGTGTACATTAATTGGAAGCTATTATTCTCTTTGTCATTATTGTTTTTCAAATGTTGATGTTATATATTTTGTTGAAATAATATCAGAGGTAAAGTGCCCTTCTCATCACATCACATTAGCAGGAACATGCTACCAATATGAATTATTTCTGGTGATATTAACGTCGATCAACTGACCAAGGTAGTGTTTGTCTGTTTCTCCACTCACTGTAAATTACTTTCTCCCCATCCACCCTCTGCAATCTGTGTTTTGAAAGCCCATAACTGAATCCAGCTCACACTCAAGGAAAAGTGAGTGAGATATGAAACATTTCCTCTGAGAAGTGGGAATATCTGCATAAATTATGAAGAATTCTTATGTAATGAAGATTTTTTTCTTCCCCATTCATTTATTCAATCATTTATTTACATGTACTAGGGTATATTTCTTTTATAGTTTAACTTATAATCGAATACTACCTTCTTTTGTTATTTCTGTTTTTCAGATTATTCCAGCTTTATTTTTTAAAATTTTTTATAGTTTTTACTTATTTTTGAGACAAAGATAGAGCGAGAGCACGGGAGGGGCAGAGAGAGAGGGAGACACAGAATCTGAAAAAGGCTCCAGGCTCTGAGCTACCAGCACAGAACCCAATGCGGGGCTTGAACCTATGAACCCAAGATCATGACCCGAGCAGAAGTCGAACGCATAACCGACTGAGCCACCCAGGCGCCCCAGATTATTCCAGCTTTAGATGTTGGGTGTTTTTTCACGTTGGCTCCTGAGTCCCTGTGACATTCTCCTATCCTTTTGTTTTTGAGAGCTTCCTTCCTTTCTGACATTACAAGATTCTGCAGATTCATCCTGTATTGTCCCTGCTCTGGCCCTAGAGCCAGCTGTTTCTCCAGAGTCTCTTGGTTCCTTTTATTGGAGAGTAGTCTTAAGAAACCAAAATCTGGGCACTGAGATGTATTTAATGTTAGTGAGGTCTCCAGCCTCCCTCTTTCTTTTCTATTTTTTACAGATTACAAAGAGGAACCTAACTATTCAAAAATTCAAGAATGGAGTATTTATTACAGATTTACCTAATTTTTCCTTGTTTAAAAACTGGTGTCTGAAATGAGGTGAATGACTTTCAGTCACCCTCAAGGAAACCATCACTATTGCCTGAATGGCAGAGCCAGGAGTTAGGAGGGGTGAAGAGTTGGAAGCCAACCTTTAATATTTCATAGAATTTTCTACCTACTTTTATGCAGTCAGTAGTTTCTGTGAAAGCAGTCCCCATAGCTGTGGTTATTTCTAGGATGTCTCACACGTGCTCATAAATACCCCAGTCTAGTCAGCAACATAGACGTCTACATTCTGCTGTCACGCTGAAGTGCAGGAAGCCTGGTGAAGATGTCTTATTGCTGCTGTTGCCATCAGCACCTATCAGGCCAGGCCATGTGATTCCAACCCGCCAAAGGAAAAAGCTTCTCCCTTGGACTTTGAATCATTGTTACCTCAGTCCCAGTACTGATGCCCTATGCTCTCAGCACCCCAAGGACGTGGTATAGGAAAACAGCTTTTTCAACTCTTGTCATTTTCTCACTGGGACCTTTCTCCCACAAAGTTACAGGTCAGAATCTCCTGTGGTGGGAGAAAGAGGTGGATAGGGAACAGGGAAGTGGAAAGTCAAAACAAAATCATCTTAGCAAGAGGCAATTCAAATTACATAAATAAACCCATCTCTGCCAGCTGCCACTGTCCTCCTGGATCAAGATGAAATCCTCAGCTAACTCTTCTTGTATTAAGAGTTTTTCCCCAAGAGGATTTCTTGGTCTTTCTTTGCAACAAAGGTCCGTGGAGGATTTGTTATGCTAGTCTTCTGGACGTACTCCTGTTGAGAATCCTAAAATGCACAAAATGTGGGTTCAGACTTAGACCCCTGCTATATACTACCATTAAATGTAACAACTCAAATATGTCCTTAATTGTTTGTCATCTAGAACTGTAGTTTTGCTATTTATTGGCTCTGATAATCTTGCTCGTAGACAGAAAGCCATAATACCATGGTCGGTAGTTGCTTTCATTTAGTTTTTCTAACTAACTCTCTATGAGTAACACACAATTGCAAGGTTTTGTTTGTTTATTGTTTTTGGTTTGTGGGTTAGGAAATGGAGACTCAGAAAGGTCTCAGCTGGTGCCCTCTACATCACCTCATACCACTTAGCATGACCCTGCACAAATAGGGTTCATTGATACTCAATGACCTAAATGTATATTTTACTTTTTACACAATCCACATTCACTTTCTTTCCTGCTCTACAAAGGTTCATTTTGGAGCATTCACAGGAAGTAGCCAATAGTGTAGAATAATACATATCCTTGAAGAGGTCAGAGAGATTGCATGAAAAATAATGAAATAGATTTGTGAGCCTCAGAGTCTGGAGGTAGTTAAGAGGAAAACAGTGGGCAAAGCATACTGTGAATCTCTGAGAAAATCTTTGTATTTTTTCTGAAAATGCAGCCTATAAAATGTGTATTTTCAGCATATTATCTATTTAATTTGAATATTTCACCAATTTGAATCATTTCTTTAAACTGCTGAAGTATAAACAAAGATATATAACTCATGATTATTTATTCATTATCTACAATAAGAATGACTTTCTATTATATATTCCAGTCTAGAAACCTGATGACCTCTAATATTGTTACTTTTACATAAATGGTATATCTTCTGTTGAAAATAAGGATAAAGAAACAGAACTGAAGCTAAGTTATAATTCCACTCACTATTTTAACATGACTGTTCTTTTAATTAACATGTTGCTCTTTTAATATTGTGGATGTTTTCCTACTCATGTAATTGTTTTAAAAACTTGGGATCATATTGTAGATATTGCTTTGTAATCTATTTTTCCATTTAAAACAACTTTGTAACATATAGGTGTTTTATAAAATATGTTTTTGTGCCATATTTTAAAAGCCTCGGTTAAAGTTACTTTCTTCTGTAGAGGCTTTTCCCTTGTTCTTGGAGACTAACAAACTCTACACTTACTGAAATTTTGGGGGGCCACACAAGTGACATGAACTGGAACATCAAACCAGGGTCAGGTTTGGGGTTCTGTTGTATCTACCCAGCCTCACAGAGATAGGAGAGTTTCCTGGCTATTTTTATTGGAAGTGTTCTTCTCCTTTTCCTTCCCCCACCTCTTCACTCCTCCACTCTCCTTCCTTTCCCTCCCTTCCCTTTCCTTCCCTTCCCAGCCCTTCACCCTTTCTCTGGCCCTTCCCTTTCTCCCCCTCTGCTTCCCTTCCTATTGATTCCATGCCCTGCTCAGCTCTGCCTACCTCTCTCCTTTTCCCTCCCCTCCCCTCCCCTCCCCCTCTCTTGGTTAACCTCATCCCACCTACTCTAATGCTGTACCCTCTAGGGCCCCACCCCTCCATTGTGGTCTCCTTATGAACTTCCCATTTTGAGTAGACCCTATGCTTTATCTCTTGTCCCACTCCCCTCATAAGGCTGAGTAAAGTTCAGGTATCCAGGGTTCTGCAGAAAACCTCAGACCAAACAAAACCAAACAATACAAAACAAAACTGATTTTGGCACTCAAATATCCACTAAGGTTACTGATTTTACTTTGTTTTTGGCTTTTACATTTTCCTACTTCTCTGCCAGCTTCGCAATGCATTTAAAATACATATAATATTTTTTTCAGGATTTGACTTGTTTTAATCAAAAGGATTGTTCTCTGCTATATGATGATAATGAAGGTCAAGGATATTTACTTTGAAAGATTAAAAATATATCACATATACCTATATTCTTATTCTTCCTAAATTAAATGAGCCTTTATTTAATTGAAACATTTATAAAGTAAGGGATTTTACAATATAGGATTCTGCTCTCAATCCCACTTCTGATCACCACCACCCACTTCTGACTAGGATTCTGGTCATCCATGTGTGAGTCTTTACCCCATACCAACAAGTAATTCTTGGATACTAGCTGGGTGTCCTAGATCTGTCTCTCATCCAGGAGCCACCCAAGAGCTCATCCAGAGTCACCTCATTAGGGCAAAAGACACTCCTAGTGCTTTTATCACTTAGAAAATTACAAAGGTTTTAGGAGTACAGTGCCAAGAATCAGAAGGCAGAGACCAATATATTTTTTCTCTTATCTCACATAATTATTAGTGAAATACCTTTATAAAGCTTATACATTATAACATCATGGTACATGTAATCATAATACAGCAACTATATCTTGGATACTTATGAAGTATCAGACATACCTTTATTGTTAAACTAAAAAAAGTTTTAAAAAAACTTTTAGGAGTTTTAGGTTTATAAAAATATTGGTGGAAAAGTAGAGAGTGTTCCCATATATCTCCTCCTTGAAATCCCCTTCTCCCATTCCTTATTATTAACACCTTGCATTAGTATAGTATATTTGTTATAAATGAAGAGTCAGTATTAATACATTATTACACATCTGTCTTTTGATATGTTGTTTTGTTTTGGATCCTTTCAACAACCAAACAAGATAGATATTATCCCCATTTCAAAAATAAAGAAACTAAGATTGAGCACTAAGTCTGGATTCATTGACAAATGTATAAGAATAAGAGCTTGGACCATGATATTCATTATTTTTTCTATTTTATCTGATTTGAGAAATCCTGTATTTTAACTATCTTCTGTCTGACGAAATGTATGGTTAGTATTATATATAATTTAAAAATTCAAAATAGGAAACCATTTTTTCCTGAGATCTGATCTTTAGAACTAACGTGCTTATCTTCTATACCTACTAGATTAGAACATCTTTTGGTGGCTACAGACCATCATAGTTACAATGATAATTACTAATTATTTTATAAATATTCTGAATGTGGCATAATTTAGTTATGTTATTAGAAGCCTTGCTATTTGTCAAATGGCAGTATAGATAAACATAAAACAGCTACAATGCCCGAATTCTTCTTTTACAACACATCAAGTCATTAAATTCCTTGTAGTAATGTGGATTGTTCTCGTCACAACTTAAACTATTTTTTGGTTATGTTTTTGCTTCATAACAACAATAGGTCTTAAAAAGCAAAAATATACTACTGTATCTGTAAATCAGTGTGTTTATAATGGTAGACACATTAAATCTATGGCTTTTATTTCTCATTTGGAAGTCATTGTATATCCAAAGATGAATCTATTAAAAGCAATCCATATAAATAGTAGTTTACGTTGATTTGAATATCACTACGAGAACTGAGTATATTGTATTGCAAAAAACAATAATACTGTTGTTCTTATGGTCAAACACATATTGCATCTGACTTATTTGAAGTACACTGGATATTGATGGAATCCAGGTTCTGCTATCCCTCCACTCAGCTGTTTGGTTTTATAGTAACTCTTGCCTAGTCTTGTGATGATATATAATGGAGTACAATACACCTGAAAGAAATGTGTCCAACTCAAGCCTTTTGAATGTTCTAGAACAATTATAATTTATTTCCTGTAATGTTTTATGATTTCAGAAGCATGGTACATTGTCATATTATTTGAAAATTTATTATTGTAATTGTATATTTGTCTTATAGTGAGTGGACATCCGATACTCAAAAGAGCTAACATCCGAATTGTTGGAAAGTTAGTATGCAGATCTATAAGAGAAAGGAAAATGAGACATTTATCAAAAGAAGTAGAATAATGTTTCAACACAATGTTATTATCTTAAGAGTTGAACCTATCTACCCCAAAAGATACATTTACATCGTTTACATCGGCCATGGATTAATTATGTATCAACAGGAAGAAATGACAACCATCTTTGGATATCAAAAGAAGGATTTCAACAAGTCAGTTTATAATTTCTAAATATCTTTGGATGAACCATTCATTGAGTCTTCTTCACTAAAAGCTAGTGTTTTATCATAATGAAGTTGAAACCACGTAATGTCAAATGTTCCTTTCATTGGACTTAATTTCTGTTGTCCCATTACCAATAAATGCCATAAAGAAACTTTACAATTTTTATTTCTAAAAACTCACTTAAATTTTTTGGAAATGGGTTCTCAAAATGTGTTTTAAACTATATGACTTTATTAGTGTGGTCATAGTATTATTTTTCCCTATTCTCATTCCTCACTCAAGTGAAAAACTGAAGTTAATATATAGTGTTCCTTAGTTTCTTGCCTTAGTTCGGAAAGGATTTGAAGCATAGTTGGCCACCACCAGTTTCTTAAGAATCTTGAATTTAATATTATCTATCTATCCAACCATCCATCCATCCATCCATCCATCCATCCATCCATCCATCCAGTTATCCAACAATCCTGCCCTCCCCTACTTCCCCTTCTATGAATGCAGTTGGAGAAACAAGTGAAGTAACAGGATGTATACCTAACATAGAGACTAGATATGAATAGAGGTGGGAACTACCTGTGTTTCATTTTTTTCAGTTCTTACCCGTGATATATGACTTCTGTAATTGACTCTGGTTTAAGAATAAAATCTCTCTCAGGCTACTTGATTTAGTGAAGTTTACTGTAGAATCCATATGGAAGTTATTAGAATAAAATGTTTAGAAAAGCCAGTTACAAAAATCATGTTAGGTCAGGGCTTCACCAAAACCAGAACCAAGCTGGACTAAAAAACATGCTGATCCTCTAACCAGAAAATGTTTGCAGTAAAACACTTTATGGTGGGGGGTATTGGGGGCGGGGGGAAGAGATTATGAGCTGAAATGTAGACATTAGCTTATTTGTGAAAACAAATTATCCAGATTCTCCCTGTTGGTAATTGAAAGTGTTTCATTTTAAAGAAAAACATTTTTCTTTATTTCAAGACTAAAATAATCTGGAAAGCACACAATAAAAAAAGGGGGGGATCACACATGAGTTGAGTTCCGGTGTGGTAAGAGATCACCAGCCTGCTCCTTTTTATAGCATTATTAGGATGGAAATTTGGCTAGATTTCTGCTACCACTATTCAAGAAAAAATTGGGAGCAAAAGCATAGCATTATAATGAAAGGCACCTACAAACTAAATTACAGGATTTTCTAATGAGTGTTGTATAATGAGTGTCACTATTTCAAATGGCAAATATATTTCTAAGAGAAAACAATTGCTATAAAAAAGCATCAAAATTGGCTTGTAAAAATAAGACATAAAAGTTAAGGTATGATTATGATAATTGAGGGCAGCATATAGAAGTTAATTTTTCCTTTAATAAAATGTGATAATTGTTCATTGTTTCATTGAACATTGTTCATGTTTCCCCCATTTGACTATTATTCTTGATTTTTAACAAACTGAAGTAGGGCTACTGAATGTCTTTTAGAGGTGTGATCCTACATTAAAGTTCAGTGACAATATGTCACTCTGGAGCTGCAGAAGACAGTGTAAGGTCAGGGAAAAGAAGCCTTCACTTTTCCATAGTCAGTTTCTGTATAAAAATTGGCACTTGGTTCTCATCAAAGAACAAGAAATATTGGATATGCTCTAAATGTCCATTGTGTTTTTGAGCCAACTACCTGATGGAAGTCATCACTTATATGTAAATGAACTGTCAATGGCTTGCCACTGTTGGCAGTCACTGGACTGTGAAGGGTATGTCTTAATAAGAACTGAAGCTCTTCACAGACTTTGATTTACTGGAAATAAAATAGAAAAGTCCTCTGAGACTACAAAGGACACTTGTTTCAGATAAAACGTCTAGACAGTAGCAATATATTTAGGCCTTTTATTATAGCAAAACTGCAAATTAGAATGGAGTGGTGAGAAAGTTCCTGTGACCCAGCTGAGTTCTAAAACACTGCTTCTGACTAGAGTAATACAATCTGTAAAATAGCTAAGCCAAATTAAATAAAAGTGCATTCGGAAAAAAAAATCCAGAAACAATGAAAAGTCAAGATTCAGGTTTGTTACATCTTTCAGTCATCAATGTTTTATGTTTTACATTTTCTTATGAGTCTATATTTTTCTTAATAAGTTCAGCTATTTGAGTACTAATGCAGCTATGATCCTTCAGCATGAACTACCTCTCAGGAAATTCAGGAGCACTTGTGTGGCTCAGTTGGTTAAGTATATAACTCTTGATTTAGGCACAAGTCCTGATCTCACAGTTTGTGGGATCAAGCCCAGCATCTGGATTGCACTGGTAGAGTGGAACCTGCTTAGGATTCCCTCTCTCCAACTCTCTCCGCCCCCTCCCACTTGTGGGGGCTCACTCTCTCTTTCTCTCTGTCTCTGTTTCTTTCTCTCTCTAAGTAAATAAGCTTAAAAACTTAAAAAAGAAATAGAATTCATATTTAAGGGGGTTCTTCTTTGTCTATCTATTTCTTTTCCCAACTTCCACTCCAAAACATACAACTGAAATACTGAATTCTCTGTAACTATTAAAATTTTATTAATGCTGTTAGTATCAATCAAATATTAAATTTGCAAAATGCTTTAGTATTTGAAGTATGCTTTCACATAAATTTGAATTGTGGAAACTTTAATAGTGTTAAAAATTAGTAAAGAAGACAATGTAGACAATAATTAAAGACAGAAGTGAATAGTCTCCCTTCAGAGAACTGCAAAATGGGGTGGAAGGCAAGAAGCTTTTATAGGATAAAGAATAAGGAACAAGGAAGAGAAAAATAAGAGCTATCTGGCTGGGCCCCATGGCCGACCTTGTTTGGAGTGAGAAGCAAGAAGGAAATAAGTAGAGTCTGGAGTTGGTTTGGCATTTGGGGATATAGTGTTTTTCTTTGGTCAAGTGGCACATTTACACTAACATGAATGTTATCTAAGTTTCAGTTTGCCTAGAATGTACCTCAGGCAGGCGTGGCTCCATCATGGGCCTTGAAATTTACTTCAACAGTAGGTAGACCAAATTTTTATATTAACTGCTTTCTACCAAAGCACACTATGTTCAAAGAAGTGTATCAGTCAGGGCAGGCTAACAGCTTTGAAAAACAATCCTAAAAATACCATTGGCTTAAAGTAGTGGTATCTTTTTTGCTTTTCATGAGCCAGCCCAAGTAATCAGGGTCTCTGCCCCATGCAGTCTTTCAGAGATTCAGGCTTTTACCATCTTAATAGCTTTGCCACTCCTTGGGACCACTACCACAGTCTTCACATTCAGGAGGTAGACAAAAAGAGAATGTGGAGAAAACATATCCACATCTTAACTGCTTAACTCTGAACTTGGAACAGGTCACTTCTGCTCACATTCTTTTGGAGACAACTTGTCACCTGGCACCACTGGAATTCAAGGGGGCTAGGAAATGTGGTCTAGTTTTACATTCAAGAAGAGAATATGTCTCTTTCTGCTACAGGGATTATATTGCATCCCTCATATAATACATCAAGAATCCTGTAAATATCTAGCATCAATTTAAAGGCAAACTTTTTTTTTCTTAGCTATGTATTTTTCTTTCCTGAAATTGAAGAACTTTGGGTTTTATTATTGTTTTGATTTTGTTGTTCAAATAAAAATTATGTTAACAATTTTAAGTAATATGTTGATAGGAACCATCCTTTTTTTTTTAAGTTTATTTGTTTTGAGAGGTAGAAAGCAGGGGGAAGAAGCAGAGAGAGAGAGGGAGAGAGAGAATCCCAAGCAGGATCCACAATGTCAGCATGGAACCCAATGTGGGACTTGACCTGACAAACCGTGAGATCATGACCTGAGCCAATATCAAGAGTTGGATACTTAACTGACTGAGCCACCCAGGTGCCCAGATAGGAACCATTCTTTTTATATAAAAGACTACTCATTTTTGGTCTGGAGAAATAGGTTACCAGAATCTACTACTTGCAGAGCAATGGAGGAAGACACAGAATTGTACCACCTCCAAACTTTTCTATGTAATTAATCAAGAAAAAAATATAAGATGGTGTGAAAATGAGTTACCATTTCAGAAGTTATTCTTCATTTTATTCCAATGGCAAGAATATCAAAGAACTAAAAATTCCCATTCTAAAAGATTTTTAAACTAAGGAAAAAGAGAAAGAGAAAATGTAAAGAACCAAAATTCTAAATAAGTTTGCTGAAAGTTTTGAACAAATGTGCTTCTTAAGCCTGCTCCCTTCAAAATTGCTATCTTTTTCTGAAATGAATACTTAAACATTCAAGTGTTTTTGTTATTAAACGCATTCCACATTAGACTCTTTGTTTCCTCCAAATTTTTTGAGCAGTGTGCACATTAGGCTAGTATTCTATGTTGTAAAATATACATTTCTAAAATAATAATATTAATAATAATAATAATAATAATGCAAGAACCATAATTTCAGCCCCTCCATACAAAATTTTGCTTTGGAAATGAGTTCTGTAGGGACAAAGGGCAAGTGCAGAGCATTTATCCTGGTAGAATACCTCATGGCAGTGACCAAGCCTGGTGTTCTGACATCACTGGCTGTAGAGTAGCTTCCTGATTCAGAACTTCTTGATTTGGGCAAGCCGGTTTCTGGGGTGATAGAGTGACTCATGGAACTCCTGCAATCTGTTCCTTGTACAACACCAACAATTTTTTGATGTCTGCCTAATAAATCTCTTTCTGACTAATATGGCTACTGTTGCCCTGTCCTCTTCCACTGAGAACCCTAACCCATTTATTTCCCTTTTTCCTTTCTTTCCTCCTACCTCCCTTTCTTCTCTGCTTTCTTCCTTTCTTTCCTTCTTCCTTCCCACCCTTTTTACTAAGTAATGTTAGTCAATAAAGATTCTACCAGTATAAAGATATTTAAAAGTTAAGATGCATTTTTCACAATGAAGATTTTGGATGTACTCCATAAGCATGAACATCAGATACCTGATCTCCTGGCATGTCACATTGTCCCAAGCAATCCCAGCTCCATTTCCTCCCACCCCACCCCTGCATGTAACGGCACCTTCATCTTGGTTGAAAGCATATTTGATACCTTAAATAATATTCCTATAAGTAATCCTCTACAGAAGAAAAGCCAAGGATATCAGAAAAGTAACTTTATTTTTGATAGCAGGATGATAATTTGATGAAACTCCAGAAGCTTGACAGTTGAATATAATCCACAAAAATGAAAGGGATGGAATAGGATGAGATTTATCAGTTTAATCTTTCTGCATTTTGACATGTATATTAAAGACTAAACTGTTTGTAAATTTTGTACTGTTTCAATGATGCAGTGGCTAGTCTGGAAGTAAAATCTCTCATATAGTTAGATGACTAATGGAACATATATTTTGGGATGCTGTAATAAGTGAAATATGGCTTCAAGGAAAACTGATATTGCTTTATGCAAATACAGGCCCTATAGATTTTCATCATAAACCAAGATACAGGCTAATCTGTAAAAGAGCCTGAAAATATGTCTTTGAAACATCATTGGTGCTTCAGAATGTTAAATAGGTGATATTCCTGATAAAACTGAGTTTTTCTTATTTATAAAACTCCCTTATCCTAAAAGAAAAACACCAACAAAAATACCATATGAAAATAAAAATGTAACTACTTTACAGAATTGAGTAGCTTGAGTAGGCATTGTTTAAATTGTTGAAAGCCTTCATTTTATAAAAATAAAAGCTGAAGTCAAGGATTAAGTGAAGTCATACAGCAATTTATTGTCTGAGCTGGGATTGGCATTGGGTCTTCTGATTCCCAGCCCAATCTTCCTTGTCCAATTCCTTATTCCCTCTACAGAAGACAAAAATATGTGGATTTTTCTAGAAAGAAGGATCTACAATGCGGCCCAAACCAGGCAACATCAGAAACAATACACACCGAAGGTGGCTGATGGCTCTTGACTTCTCTGTTAGTCTCTCTTCCCCCACTTAAAAAATCTCCCTGCTGTCCTTGCTTGCATCCTTCTTTTCCTCAAGCTTTAGAATAGGTTAGCTAATTTGATCAATTAAATTGGTTCAAGGTGTTAATGGATCCTAATGGCTTCATGTATTACCTTGTTTGCATTTTAACAAGGCCTGTCAACCGTCTGTGAGTGACTAATGCTGGGAGCCTCAGACTTTGTGCAAACCAGCTGAGGGGCATCCTAGTAACATTTATGTCATGATTTACTGCAAACTTTATTGAAACCCAAAAAACCCTATTAGAATTTTTATTTTGTGTGTTTGTTAAGTGAGCCTTCCTCCTAATACACACCTTGTGACTAGATGATTATATCAACATGGTATATTATTTCAGGGTTTATGTAGAGAAAGTTCTTGTCTAATCTTGACTCCCAGGCTAGCCCACATAGTCTCCGAGTTAAATCACAAAGAATTACATTTTTTTTAAACTCATGTTTCTTATGTAACATAGTTTGCTGGTCTGTTCTCTTCAAAACAGTTCCTGGATTTGTCCCTTTCTTTTACATGTTCACGTTCATTCTGCTAGTCCAGAACTTTATCATTCCTAATCTAGATTTCTTAATATATGTCTCTGAATTTTCTACATCAGTGCCTATTCTCCAATCCATCTAGCAATGCATGGCCTTCCTATTAAATCTGTCTTAGACATCTCTTGTTTTTTACTTTCCAGACCTTTGGCTAAAGTTCATATCTGTACCCTTGCCTTCTGTGTTACTTGGCAATACACCTTTCACCTTATTGCCTAGTCTGCTGACCCTGCAGAGCAAGCCTCTTCCCTCCTTCATTTCAAGGCACCTCTCCCCCTTTCTCCTTGTCTATTTGAAATTTAGCCAGTTATCTAGACAGCCAGTCCTAGAGCTACCCTTTCAAACCTTTCCCAGAAAACCCAGTCATCCTTAGTGCTTTTATTCCCTTCTGCCAGTATGAATTTCTCTGCACCATTTATTTTGTTCTTGATGATGTTATTTTGCACTGATGTATACTGGTCTCAATGAGTTGTTTCATGTGCAGAACTTTTAACTCACCAGAAAAAAGAAAAAAGACTCCTGAGAGCAAAGATTCTACCGCATCCCTAAACCTAGCACAAGTTTTTGAGAAACATTCATTGAATTAAGAGGATTTAAACCAGACTGTCCAATCAAGCTGTACAGGCTAGCAAGGGTTTTACTGAGATATGAAAGCTTCAGACTTTGATCCTACACCAAACGCTGGCAAATGTATAGACAGTAGCAGGTCACAAAAAGGCTGATGAAAAAATGTGTTATCTAAATTGAGACAATTGTGAGAGTAAAATGGGTACCAAAAATAGCTAAAATTACCTACTTTCCTACTAAATAATTTTGTTATATTGGACCTATAAAATAATTCTATTAAAAATTTTTCAAAAATAAAATTCTCTCCCCAAAATAAAAATAGCATACACCTATATACCTTAATGTAACATACAAAAATAACTTTTTCTTGATTATTTGAACATTAACAAGAAGAGATGCAGCATAATTGTTCTTCGTATTGTTGCCAGAGCCCAAGGGTGCAAGAATAGACCAGGTTCAGCCACTCACCAGGGACAGAATCCAAAAGCAGAGAGAGGAGCAGTGGTAAAACAAGAAAGGGATTTATTTTGGTGAGGCCAATACTAGGAAGACAGAGGACTAGGGTCCCAAGAATGATCTTCAAGATGCTAATATTCTAATTTAGATAATGAAAATGGAACAAAGATGGGCAGGTACATGCAGCTGAGCAGCAAAGATTAGGCTGATCTTTGTCTTTGGGGTTAATCAGGGTCTTAATGGAGCAGGGCACTCATCATTGCTTGAGGGGATAGTTTAAGTTCCTTATGCTGCATGTTTTGTTCTTGGGGCCCCTTACCTGAGTTAACAGATATGCTGAAGGGAAAAACAAAGTAATTAAGAGGAACAAGTTGAAGGCAAAATGGTGTCAGTCAAGGCAATGAACTGGATCCTCCTTCAGTAGTAATTCACATTTTTAAGTCACATACTTTAATGAATTAGCAGTGACTCTTTAATACAATGCCATTGGTATTTTTCTCAAATATGGTCTCATTCTTTTTATGTTTTTTCATAAAACTGCCTGAAGTAGACTTCTAATTTGCATTTTATGGTTAACAAATTTAAAATGGACACCTTCCATTGAATCTTCTCTGTAGATTGTATTATTTTTAATTAAAAGAATGCTAAAAATGCCAAGGTATCTGGTAAGCTCAGAGCAAATTCTGCTAAATGAAGAATATTTTCAAGTGTAAAGTTTTTTGTATTAATAAATGTAAATATTTCAAATTCAATATTTTCATGGATATTAACGGTCAGCCTCCAGTTAGAATCCATTCTTTAATATTTATACATGAAAAAATGTGTATCAAATATGATTGTTTTGGTTGCTTCATCAACTTTAGATGGTATAAAATCCTAGGTATTTTGTCAGTTTCCTTTCATTCCAAAACATAATTTATTCAATTAAATATTAAAATTCTAAAAACACAGTGTTCCTACCAGTCAAGATACTCCAAAGAAAGCTATAGAATTTCAGAATTAAATGTTAGATATCATTTCACTTAGTCTTACTTTTGTATGAATAAATGTCAGTGTCTTCCTGTTTACGAGTTTTGTTTTCCAATATATTACAATTCAATAAATTTTTTAAAGATAGCATTTTTGACAATTCCCTTTGTTGAATAATTTTAGTAAAGATTTCCTATTGACTCTGAAGAAAATGAAGAAATTTAGAGGACTCACAAAGGAGTTAACTTACAAAGTAGTTCTTTAAAAGCAAATATTTCTGAAATCAGGATGATGGGCAGCAGTGAGAAAAAGTATATACCGCTATTCTGAAGTATCTCTTCAGTTTCAGTTGTCTCTTTTTTTTTTTTTAATTTTTTAAAAGTTTATTTATTTTTGAGAGAGAGAGAAAGAGAAACAGAGACAGAGCATAAGTCAGGGAGGGGCAGAGAGACTGAGAGACACAGAATCAAAACAGGCTCTGACTCTGAGCTGTCAGTGCTAGAGCTCACATACTGCAAGATCATGACCTGACACCACATTGGATGCTTAACTGACTGAGCCATTCAGGAGCTCCTCAGTCGTCTCTTTATCCCCCAAACTCTGTCAGTTATTCTAACACAGGTTACCAGTGTGTGTGTGTGTGTGTGTGTGTGTGTGTGTGTGTGTGCGTTTGTGTGTGTCCGCATGCACGTGTGCATGTGTGAGAAATTCAACAACTACAGTTTCTATTACGGAATACTGCAGCTTGTTCATATGCAATTTGAATTATGTGTGTACTACAACTAATTCCAACAATATTTCTGCTCCAAATATTTCTTTATCTTTTTAAGTGTATTTATTTATTTTGAGAGAGACAGAGAGAGTACACTCATACATAAGTAGGAGAGGGACAGAGAGAGGAAGAGAGATAGAATCCCAACTAAGTTCCATGCTTTTAGCACAGAGCCTGATGCAGCTCGCAAAGCTGTGATATCATGACCTGAGCCGAAATCAAGAATCAGCCACTTAACTGACTGAGCCACCCAGGCATCCCCCAAAGATTTCTTAATTTTGTAAGGCATTGGTTTTACTATAATCTCATGCTTCATAAAATTTATATTGATATTATCAGTACAAACACAAAAACTGTTTTCAGTGTTGAACTTTTAACTTAACTTACAAAAGCACTTAAAAATATCAGATGTCTGGTGTACCTGCATGGCTCAGTTGGTTAAGTGTTCAAGTTTGGCTCAGGTCATGATCTTGCCACTCATAGGTTCAAGCCCTGCCTTGGGCTCGGGCTAACAGTTCTGAGCCTGAAGCCTGCTTAGGATTCTGTGTCTTCCTCTCCCTCTGCCTCTCCCCTGCTCGTGCACTGTCTCTATCTCAAAAATAAACAAACATTAAAAAAAAATTGATGTCAGATTGTCTCAGCTTTGAGAGGATAAAATTCCAAAAAGCTTTATGTGAATTCCATGAAATATGTATTGAAAAATCATAGCATTATTACAATGATCTTAACTGATATTTCCCTTTATAGAATATGATGATATTAATATAATATGCTTTGTGTTATTTTTTCTGATAATAGAATTAACACATTAACTGATCTCATTTAAATTGGAAATCATGTAAAAAAACTTGGATTTGAAAATAAGCAAAAAGCCATTTAGTAATTAATCTAAATGAATGTTATACTTCATGGAGTTATACTTAAAGGCATCTTCTGAGTCTATACATTTTAGGTCATCTTTGGGCATAGTCTTCCTAAAATAACTATGAACATTTTTTGAGAAATAAATTCAGTTCTTTTTAAAAAAATTTTTTTAATGTTTATTTGATTTTTGACAGAGAGAGAGACAGAGCACAAGTGAGGGAGGGGCAGAGAAAGAGGGAGACATGCAATCCAAAGCAGGCTCCAGTCTCCACGCTGTCAGCACAGAGCCTGACATGGGGCTGGAGCCCATGAATCATGAGATCATAACCTGAGGTGAAGTCAGAAGCTAAACCAACTGAGCCATCCAAGAATCCTGAGAAATAAATTAAGTTCTTCATTTTTAACTGAATGCTGACATCCTTTTCTTGAGTCAATGCCTATTAAAAGGTTTTTTTTTTCCCACAACATTAAAATGTTGCCATAGGAGTAACATGTTAACAATTCTGAAACTATCTTACAGGTATACTAAGCATAAACAAAGAAGTGGATACATTGCAGTTAATGTAACTTAAGTTTCTCACTTTCTGAGAAGTTACAAAGAAGCAAAGTGTAATGTTTTAGAATAAAAATTTCTAAATTCTAGAACAAACGGTTGATAGTATTGAATTTTAACCCTGAGGTTAAAAAAAAAACCCAACTCCATGAGTCCATAATAACACATAAATGATTGAATAAATGGGAAAGAAAAAAAATGTTACCAAAATAAGCATAAGTTGTGAAGCTGCTCTCAACTCTTCACTGCGGACTGCTCAGTCTCCATTTCTCATACATATTTCACATACACATCCCCTGTATTTTGCCATGTTTCTTACTGACTCCACCAACTCAAGGTCTGGAGGTTCAGTGCATCTTGCAAACTATGACAGGGGCTAGAGGCTAGAGCACAATTGTCTGGTATGCCATGTGGCCGGAAGGACAGTGGCATTAAATAAATACATAAATACATGAAATTGACAATTCCATTTGTCAATTATACTTCAATAAATCTGGGGGAAATGCTACTAAAAGCCAGGATATTGCTAAAATTAATGAACTTAATTTGCATTTCTATTTCTAAGACTAGTGGTAAGAGCTCCCACCCTTATGAGACCCCTTAGTAAATAAAATATAATTAAACACCCCCACCCTCAAAACCTTTCCCTACTGAAACTGGACACCCAAAGAAGTTGCTGTCTCTAGCTGCTGTTGGCAGACAACTTTGCTCTATCAGGGACTACTTGGCATGTTGTCCTTGTATGGGAAGATATAACTTGTATTATTTATGAAAAGGTTTGGAAGAGAGATGGGTGATTGAAAGTTGATTTCCTGAATTAACCTCATACTGAATGAGACTATTTTCTGCACATATACATCACACACTACTAGAAGAAAACTAAGACAACCTAAGAATGCACAGAGGAGGTTTACCAAAGTATCCTGGCTTATTTTTAATACAACTATTAATATTATTATTTTGGTAAGAAATGAAAAATCTGGGGGAAATGCCAACTAGATTGGAAGGTAGGACCATATGTAGGTGTAAGTCGTACTGTTTCAAGCAAACTAGAATGTGTGGCCACCTTAACTATAGAATGGAGACGAAATCAGTTCTAAGGATGAATTGTTTGTCCTTTTGAAAAAGCTAATGCTTTTAGCCAGGAGCATGCACTTTTAAATCTGCCATAGTACCCCTTACTGTGTCTATTTACTCTACAAAGTGATTTCATCAATTAATTTTGGTAGAATTGACATCTTTATAATATTCCCATTCATGATCATGGTAAGTTTCACCGTTAGTTCAGGTGAGATGGAGGAAAGTACCCTTAATAGCGGTCAGCTGGACAGCTGCATGGTGGTGAATATGTCACAGAACCGCATCCCATGAGGTCACTGAGCCTGTGATGGAGCAAGACTAAAACAAGGCAAATACCTAATGACACAGACAAAAATAAGATACCGTGCAAATAACAAAGATGACCTAACACCCCCCTCCTAGATAATGTGTGAATGTTGCTTCTTTGCCAATTACAAAATTACTTTGTTTCTCACACCTCTTATGTAAAGTTAAGATCTCCAATAACTCACAATCCCCAAGCAACTACCTTTGCTTTCTGACATCATCCAGTCCAGCGCAAACCTTCAATTCCTTAAGCCCTCACTCAAATCACCAACCCAAGCCCAAATCCTGTCAAAAGCCCCCATACATACCCTCTTTTTACTGTTTCCCATGGCATAGTTTTCTTTGCTGAGCCAAGTGATCAGGAGAATATATGGTCAAATTAGTAGACAGGTAGTTCTAATGACCTACTGTATTTGTGTCTTTGGCACAGGTCTTCTATGTCCTTAAATAATGATCCCCCCAACAAAGCCCCCTTGAATTTGAGGATTGTTATAAGATGAATTGTGTCCCTCCCACACAAGGATATTTTGAAATCTTAACCCCCTTAATCCTAACTTTGTATTTTCAAAGTTCCCAGAATATGATCTTTTTTGGAAATAAGGTCATTACAGATGTAATTAGTTAAGATGAGGTCATATGGAAATAGAGTAAGACACTAATCAGTCTGATTGTTCTTATAAGAAGGCAGCCATGTGAAGACATAGCCACATAGGGAAAGCACCATGTGAAAATGGAGGCGGAGATTGGAGGTATGCATCACAAAACACAGAGCACCTGAGGCTCCCAGAAGCTGGAAAAGACAAAGAATCCTCTTGAGAGTTTAAAGAGAGTATGGCCTTCCCAACTTCCTGATTTCAGACCTCTAGGCTCTAGATCCTTGAGAGTTTCTGTTATTTTAAGCCATTCAGTTTACGCTACTTTGTTAAGGTGGCCATAGGAAATAAACACGGGCTTACATATTTTTGCTAGGTATTTTCCTAGGTACATTACAATTTTGTTGCAATTACAATCAGTATTATTTTTTGTTATAATTTTAATTGGTTATTAGTCATTTTATATAGTTAATATATTAAAACATACACACTCCTTTTGATTTTATACATTGACCTTCTATCTAACCACCTTGCTGACCTTTATTGTGAATACTAATTGTTTGTTTGGATTATTATATACCTTTTTTATTGATAAATGGGCTCTACATAAATAATTTTTTAAATTTATTCCTTACCAATCTTTATGCCTTTGTTTATTTTTCTGCTAGACTTTCCTTGGCTAGGAACTTTAGTACAATGATGAATAATGATGAATGACGAGTGATAGTGGGCAACACTGCCTTATTCATGATGAATGACAATATTTCTTAAGTTTTACTGTATATATATATGTATTTTTTTCCTAAAATAGCTTTTCATTTGTCTCATTAATGTGTGTATTACATTGCAGTATTTTCTGATGTTGAATCACTCTTGAGTTCCTATGAGAAATCCTCCTTGGTTACAAGGTATTTATTACAACATTGCTGGATTTGATTTACAAACATTGCATTTAAGACTTTTTTCATTTATGATATCACTTGTGATTATTTTTAATTTTGGATCTTCTTGAATTCTGTTAGGTCTTGTTTTCAAAGTTACATTAGCTTTCTTACATTAATTTGTTAACTACTCCCTAATTCTATTATGTAAAACTTTTAATATATGATAGGATTTGAAATTAAAATGATTCAGTGAAAGTGCCTCTGCTTGTGAATGGCTTTTCTGAGTGGGAGATTGTAGGCTGCCAGTTTCATTTTATAAAATAGGTATAGGGTTATTTATTTATTTATTGTAAGTTACTTTTGGTAATTGATATTGACAAATTTTCAATGACCAAGCAAAAAGTTGTCTTCAGAATTTGCTACTATTTGCAAAATCTCTATTGCATCTACAGCCAAGTTCTTCTTTTCCTTCCTTTCTATATTGATGTTTATTTGTACCAGCTCTTAACAGTACCTACCCCATAGGGTTCCTGTGAGGATTAAAAGGGTTCGCATCAACCTTGCTAGAGGTGGTTTATTAGTCTTTTTAAAAAGCATTCTGTTGCTTTTGTGATTATATACATTTTTTTCTATTTCATTATTATCTGCTCTCATCTATTTTATTTCCTTATTTCTGCCTTCTTTAGGTTTAATCTTTTTTCTTTTAATAGCTTTTGTAGGTAATTTGTTGTTTGTTTTTTTTTAAATGTTTTATTTATTTCTAGGAGAGAGAGAGACAGCGTGAGCAGGGGAGGGTCAGAGAGAGAGGGAGTCACAGACTGAAACAGGCTCCAGGCTCTGAGCTGGCAGTCAGCACAGAGCCCGACGCGGGGCTCGAACCCACGAACCGCGAGATCATGACCTAAGCGAAAGTCGGACGCTTAACCGACTAAGCCACCCAGGCGCCCCTGTAGGTAATTTGTTTTTAATGCCTCTTCTGTTTAGAATAATCACATTTGTCTAAAATTTCTATCTAACCAATACTTTAGCTGCATCTATTAGGTTTGATATGAAATATTTCTGTTATTCGCTATAAATATTGTGTAATTTTATTTTTTGTCTAATCTTTAACTTATATTTAGATTCTTGTAGTATTCAAATGTATAATATAACTAAAATTTTTCTAGTTTCACATTTTAGATTTGAATTTGGAAATATTATCTCTAATATTATCTCTAATAATGTCTAATATTATCTGAAATATTATCTCTAATATTTTGTGTATTCTGTTTATTATGCTTTTCCTTTGCTTATTTTTTCTCCTATCTGCCTTCTGTTAGATCAGTTTGTTTTGTTCTCTTTTCCTCTCTACTGTTTTATTGCCATTAAAAATGTTAACATATAAACACTAATACTTTTTCTATCAGAGTCTCAAGTTTTTATTACTTCTCTTCTCCTGCATGAGAAATAAAATTTAGCAAGTTGCACTCTTAATTGTACTGAATTTACTTTTAGAATTCTAGATTTGTACATATTTTGATCAAACTTTGTAATTTTTGGGGCTGTGCCTGGGTGTCTCAGTCGGTTAAGTGTCTGACTTCGGCTTAAGGTCATGATTTTAGAGTCTGTGGGCTTGCGCCCCGCATCAGGCTTTGTGCTGACAGCTCAGAGCCTGGAGCCTGCTTCGGATTCTCTGTCTCCTTCTCTCTTTGCCTTTCTCCTGCTGGCTCTCTGTCTCTCAAAATAAAGACATTTTTAAAATTTTTGTAATTTTTATGGTAAATATTTTGTTAATGTTTGTGGTATTTTTCTTTCTGGATTAGCTTTTATTCTTGCTAAATTCTTGCTAAACTATTGGTAGTTTCTCCGATGTTCTGTGGGTAGTAAATTCTCTCCTGTGTTAAGTATCTGAAAATATCTATGCTTATCTCTCTTTTGAATGGTAGGTATTCTGTCTTTGGAATGGTAGGTAGGATCTAGAATATGAAATTGGAAGATGCTTTCCAAAGATTTTATTCTATCATCTTCTACCTTTTATTCTTGCCAATGAGATCACTGTTGTAGGTCTGTCATTCCTTTGTAGGTAATATTTTTATTTTTCTCAAAGGCTTATATGATCTTTTATTTGTTCTTGGTATTCTGCAGTTTCACTAGGATTGTTCTTGGAGTAATTATTTTCATTTATCAAGCTTGGCTTTATATGCATATTTTTCATCTTTCTTCAAAGGTGGAAAAATTCTCAACCACATTGAACAGACATTGACTCTCTGTTATTCCCTCCGTTCTCAACTTTGGGAAACTATGAGACCTAAGTGTACTTATCGCTCTTTCTACCCTTCATGAGTCTTACTTTCACTGTTGTCCTTTTTCTTTCTTTGTCTCCCAGAACTGTGTTCTGAAAGAATTCTTCAGATCTATATTCTGATTTATTCTCTTTTTAACCATCGCTCTATTCTAGAATATTATTTTATCCATGCAGTTAAAAAATTAACATATTTTAACTGCAAATTTCTGCAATTGGTCCTTTTATATATCCATTTATTATTTTCCTATTTATTCTTGATTCATATCTTCCTAATTTTATTTCATAATGTATTTTTAAAAATATGTTTGCTATTCTTCCCTTTATCTTACTTACAATCATTTCTTTGATTTTTCTGTTACTCCATCTCCTTATTACTGAGTTTGTCATTTGTTCCATAGTATTATTTTTCTATACATTCCTGTGTATTGTGTCATATAGACTCTTCTTAGTAGGAATTGTTTCTAATTGTTTATTGTTCCTTTTAATTTTTCTCCCTCTTTCTTTAGTCATCCTACTTAAATTTTTGTTAATGTTTGTTTATTTTTGAAACAGACAGAGTGTGAGAAGGGGAGGAACAGAGAGAGAGGGAGACACAGAATTCAAAGCAGACTCCAGGCTCTGAGCTAGCTGTAAGCACAGAGCCTGACATGGGGCTCGAACCCACAAACCAGGAGGTCATGACCCAAGCTGAAGCTGGATGCTCAACTGACTAAGCCACCCAGATGCCCCTAGTCATCCCTACTTAATTAATTGTTTTCTGGTTGCCTACCCTGAGCCTCATTTCATCAAGCACGGAGTGTGGACTAACAGCAGCAGCTGTTAGTTGGAGCTATCACAGACCCAGCTATTTACCTAAAGGCTTAGGTCTAGCCCAGGTTATTGGATTGGTGTGTGTGCCTCCCCCAACACAGTGTGCAGCTCTTAAACAACCGATAGCCTCAGGTGACTTCTGAAGCTTTTCAATCTCCTATTACAGGCTTGAGGACCCTACTCCAAGTCCTGCTACTCCGCAAGAGGTAGCTTTTAGTGACCTCTGCATACTTCAGAGATTAGAGCCCAGAGTGCCTGTAACTTTGGCCCTTTATTTTTCTGAGTTGCTGTTCAGTTGCTGGTACAGGGAGATGTTAATCTGTTTTTCACATACTATCATTTCTATGTGCTTCAATTAGATGGAGTAGTTTATAGTATTGCAGTGCTATGTGGTCTTCAACACAAATGTATGTTTAAGATTTGTTTCTAGAATAGAAACATTTTCTTTTCAAAGTATTTACATGTAAGGAGAGTTAGTTTGAAAAATAACAATGGAAATATTTTATCTTGCTCTGTATCAGAGACCTGTGAGAAAAGAAAGAAGAAAAACCAGCAAATAATAATGAAAAAAGATCTTGACAAATCAGATTTTAGGTTATTAGAAGTTTTGATAAAGTTTCTGTGTTGGAGCATATCAGGCATTCCTCTTTCCAAAGAGGGTTAGAGACTCTGAACAAAGGAATATTGGAAAAGCAAAATAAGAGTAATGTTGAGTGCCCACTATGCATTAGGTCCTTGCAGGTAAAATGGTGAAGAAACAAACTGAGTGAGGCTCAGACCATGTAATTAGTTCAGGCTGAACCAGTGGAGAAATTTAGGAATGCCTAAATCTAAGCCCATTCTGTGCCTAAATTTCTGCCAAATTGCCTTCCTACATGGAAAATGGGATTCCTCACACATTAAAGCCTAAGAATGGAAGAACATTTTAAAAAATCCACTAGGCTGAAATACCTTTTCTCCTTCACTGTAATGAATCCTCCTAATTCTCCATTAATAACTTTCTCTATCCTACACCTTTCTCCCCTATTTCTCATATTTCTGAGAACACGTGCATTGACGGGCAGGATACAGTACTTGTTCCCTGGCAAATTTAGAGTTTCAAGCAAGCTAAACATAAAGAAAATCCAGAGGGAATGGTGAGACCAAAAGGTTCAATTTCTTTTAATCACACTTCTGACTCTTTTTAGGTCCTTTAGCAGATGGGCTTAGGTTTATTTGGGAGATTGCTGAAATCCCTAAAAGATGGGTGCCATCAGGGTAGAATTATCCACAGGGACAAAGCTTAGAGAAAAACAAATGTCTTACTTCCTAGGAACTGAAAATGTCAACAGGATAAGCTTAAAAATCAATCTGCTAGTTCACAGAAAGGATCAGAAAAAGTGTAAAGTGATCACAGATGCTCAATTTTTGGAGCAGACATAGTGTGGTAGAAAAGAAGAAGAAGTACTCCTGCTAACCATCAAAATTCAGTTTTTCCCTAGATCAAGAGAGCAATTATTTTGGGGGAGGAAAGGCTATGGCATATGCCTCAAGGGAAAAATAAGAAGCACTTGTCTTAGTGTTTATTTACTGGTATGTATACACTTAGAATATATACCAATAATAACAATATCGAATATCTATGGAGTGTTTGCCATTTGCATACTATTATCTCACTTAGTCTATCTCAAGTAAATATTATTATTCCCATTTTGTGGACATATAATGAATCCTGTTTGTTAACATCTGAACTTTTTGAATTATCATGGTTGTCCTAAAATTTCTTACCCTCAATACTCTTTATATTTTGGTCCAGATATTTCTTTGCTGTAGAGGGTTGTTCTGTGTATTGGAGGATGTTAGAATCATCTTTGTCTTCTATGTAATAGATGCCAGTAGTAATTCCACAGTTGTAACAGGAAAAAAAATGTCTCCAAATATTGCTAAATATCGCTTCAGAAACTAAATTGCCCCCAGCTGAGAAATGCTGCCCTCTATGAATCCATTACAAAAAAAAGAACAAAAGTAGATAAAAATTAAACCTACCCAAAATTATTGGTGCATTTGAGGCTTACATATATTATATACTTTGTTTGGCATAGAATGTAAAGTGATTTAGTCATATCTGATAAGACTCCACAGGCACTTGTTACAGGCACTAAAATTAAAGCAACTTTACACTGAGAACATTTGCTAGGTTGGTTGGAGAGGTCACAGTCATAAAGCACTAGGGCTCTTTACTCAGTATGTTGAGAGAAATAAATGATATCGTAGTAAAAGAATGGGCTTTGGAGTTTGATAAATTGGTTTGAATATAAGTAGATATTTTATTTATTTATTTGAATGGTCTTGGGAAAAATTACTTAATTTGCCAAACTTCCATTTCTTCACTTATAAAAGTAAAAATTTTTACTCTTTCCATATGGTTTTTGGATGCTTCCGTGTAAACATGTTTATGACATGTTGTATATGACATAGAATGCAGTATAGAATAACAATTGTCATAAGTGATGTCAAAATAATGTATAAAAATTGTCCCATCTATGGTAAAAGAAAATGACTTCTAATCAAGGACGTATATAAATTTGCTTCTGTGTGTCATAATTCCAAAGATGAATTTTGATATTCTCATTAGATAGTATGTAACACAACCTAACAAACAAAATCCAACCCAGAGCTGCTATTCTGTACAAGGAAAATTGGTCAAATTCATCTATGTGACAAATGATTCTGTGAAAGAATTCACAAGGAACAATTGTGATTTTGAGAGCAAGAAGTGACAATGTGGCATCAAGATTGGTTTTTGAGAATTAAAGCAAAGATCACAGACCATAGTTGGGCAAAATCACTTTATAGGTGACATGACTTCCAGAGTAGAAAGACAAAAATATAACCTGACTAAATGTATTGGCAAATCTAGAGAAACAATATGCCATGCATTCAGGAAGAAAGATGGCAATTTTCAGGCCACAAGAAGCACAGAAGAAGGAGAATCATTTTGCCACCCAAGTCTGTCCTGGGGATAGAAGATTTGGCACCAGCAAACACCAGGAATTTAGATACATTAGCAAGACTGCCTCTGAAGTGGGTTATATAAGTCCATCTTAGCATAATCCTATCAACATAATTCAACAAATATTTAGTTACTAATATGTATCAGGCAGTCTTCAATATACAAGAAAACATACCATTGGAAAATAAAGATAAGTCCCTCCTTTCAGAATTTATATTCTAGTGTGGAAGACAGACATTTTGAAAAGATGGGCAAAAAAATGTATCCTGTAGTTAAATGAAAAAAGTAAAGAAATAGAAACAAGAGTGCTGCTTTTGATGAGTTATCAGCAATAACCTATTTGAGTAGGTGGCATCTATTGGAGACTTGGATGGAAAGAAGTAAACCATCCAAATGTCTGAAAGAAGACAAAGATAGGCAGAGGAGACAACACATGCAAAGGTCCTGAGGCAGATTCAGGGATCCATCTTTGAGAGCTAGAGGAAGAGCAAGGAGAAGAGAATGGATGAGATATATTGAGGAAAGAATAGAGTGGTAGAGATGAAGTCAAACAAATAATCACCAGCCAAATCAGCCAAATTATGTGGAACCTTACAGGCCATGATCAAGTTTTTGAATTTTAATTTGAATGATTAGGAATCGATTAGAAGGTTTTGAACAGAGGAATGTTTTTATATACTATACAGTTTGAAATGATCTCTCTAGTGATTGAAAAACAGAGAGTGGAAAGCAGGTGAAAGTGGAAGTGTAGAGAACACTCAGGAGCCCACTGAAATAATCCAGGTGATGAACAATGAATACTTGGATTTGTGTGATAGCAAGGAAAGTGATGCTAAGCTGTTAGGTACTAGATGATCTCTAAAGTTGGAGGATACAGGATTTGCTGATAGATTAAATGTGGGGTATGAGAAAAACAAAGATGTCAAGAAGGACTCCAAGAAGTTTTAGCTTGAGCTCTGGTTTAAGAGAACTATACCTGATTGAGGTGAGGTATACTGAAGGGGGGTGGTTTGCAGGTTTGAAGAGTAGTTTAAATTTGAGATGCCTTTTAGACATTAGAAAGTAAAGTAGGGTATTGGAAATGCAAATCTAGAATTCAGGGTGAAGTGTTGGGCTACAGATATAAATTTAAGTCTTCATTGTAAAGATGATGGTTAAAACTATTGGATTTGATGAGATTTCCCAGAGTGAGTACATAGAAAAGAAACCAGGATTGTGGACTAGTCCTAAATATTTCCAATGTTGACAGGCCAAGACATTAGGGAAAAAAAAGATCTCACCGAAAGGGACTCAAAAGATGGAACAATTTGAGCAGCAAACAAATTATGAAAACAGTAGGTTGAATGAACCTATTGAATGAATCCATTGAATACAATATGAATTCATGGACTCCATAGTAATATAAAAATGATTAAATAAAATGAGGGAAAATAGGAAGCTTTGCCTGAAAGCAAATAAAATACCAACTAATTAATGTGGTTGAAGATAGAAAGTCACTATCTTGCAACCATGAGTGTAATAATTGATTAATGCAAGAAGCATCAGCCAATACAAAGACTAGAAGTTAAAAGTCAATGAGAAGGAGAATATATACAGAATCATAAAGTAGCTACTCATTAATTACTTATTAATTGTAAAGGAAAAGTAGTAACTTTATAGGGAAAAACTTGGAGGACATCACTCTAGCCAAATGATTAGAGAATGTTATGAATAATGGAACAAGCCAACACTGTGTGTCTCCAGATGAGATGTGCTGAAAAATAACACAGTTCCTTTCCCACCAAACATGCAAACCTAAATGTAATCATGAGGAAGACTCATTCTGCCTGTATTCTTCAAAAAGTCAATGTCATGAAAGACAAATACAGTCTGAGAAAAAGTTCCAGATTAAAGGAAGTGTAACAGGTGAATACAGTCATGATTCCTGGATTGGATCCCAGGCCAGAAGAAAAATTACCATAAAGGATATTATTGGGACAAATGATGAAAATTTATTAATTCCAATGTAGAATACAGAATAGTATTCCAATGTTACAATTCCTGATTTTGATTATTATACTATAGTTATGTTAAAATATGTCCTGATTCTGAGGAATTACGCAGAGAAGTAAAGGAGATATGGGAACTGTGATCTCTAATCTACTCTCAAATGGTTCAGGGGATAAAATCCAATGAGATAAAATGATAAAGTGTGGCAAAATGTCAGTTGATGAATCTCAGTGAAGGGTGTACAGAATTTCTACTATTTCTATAACTTTTCTGTAAATATAAACTTATTTACAAATAAAAGTTTAAAAAGTCCATGAGAATCAGCATGGTATAGGAAAACCAAGATAGTATGGTGCCAGGGATGTCACAGTTGGGAAAAAAAGTGAAGGAATGTTTTGGGGTGCCTGGGTGGCTCAGTCAGTTAAGTATCTAACTTCCACTCAGGTCATGATCTCTCAGTCTCTGTGCTGACAGCTCAGAGCCTGGAACCTGCTTCAGATTCGCTCTGCCCCTCTCCTGCTCATGCTCTTTCTCTCTCTCCTTCTGAAAAATAAATAAACATAAAAAAATAGAAAATAGTGAAGGAATGTTTCAAGGAGGAGGATGCCATTATGTTTTACATAGTTTTATGCCATTGAATGATTCAGTTAGACTAAATTCACCATTGGATTTGGCAACATGAAGAACAAATGGAGTGGGTTCAAGAAAGAATGAAAGGATGGTGAGAGAGCAAGCTGTGATGATTCTAGAAACTCCTTTGAAGATTTTGATTGAAGCAGAGAGCAGAGTCATGTGACAATAGGTAGACATGATATGCAGTCAAGGAAGCACCTGGGTGCCTCAGTCAGTTGAGTGTCCTGCTCTTGATTTCAGCTCAAGTCATGATCCCAGGGTCGTGGGATTGAGCCCCATGTCAGGATCCAAGCTCAGAGGGGAGCCTGCTTAAGATTCTCTCTCTCTTTCTCTCTCTCTCCCTCTCTCTCTTTCTCTCTCCCTCTCTCTTTCTCTCTCTCTCCCTCTCTCTCTTTCTCTCTCCCTCTCTCTTTCTCTCTCTCTCCCTCTAGACCTCACCACTCACTCTCTCTCTCTCTCAACTTTTTTTTTTATAAAAGGAAGTATATCATTAAAGATTGGACTCATATGGTACACTTCCTCTAGTCTAACTACTCTTGGTCTGATTTCTTAGTATTTGGCTTGCATAAATCTACATGTAAGGATTTTGAATATTGAGTTTCATTACAGACATTATTCACTGTCAATCAATAAATTGGCCTTCCAATTTTATATATGAACTGCTTTAATATGATTCTGTCCTTGGGAGATGGATAAAATCCTGTTTTTTCCATACACATAGCAATTTGGAGACAAGTAAGGGGATACCTTCAATTCTGCAGAGTTCTTTCAGAACTGTGTCAAAACCTTCAAAGATACTGTAAGTCAGCTGCACAAATCGTAGAATATTGGAGTCATCTTTACTTGTTCTGATATATTGTAAAAATGACTTCCAAAGAAAACACCCCTGCCATCTACCATAATTACATTCACCAATTGTAACTTGCAAAATTTTCTCCATAACAATTGTATGTCTGACCTTGAAAGTGAGATGGTTGTCCCTTGCACCATGGAGAAATGAGGGGTAACGGATGTTTCCCCATACAGCTCCTTGTGGGACACTCTGCCTTCCGTTTTCTTTGGCAGTGCCAGTTCAGCTTCACCTTAAGGCTAAAATTTCAGAATTACTTTTCCACTGTAGCCATATGGTACTTGCAACATCTTGCAAAACCTCATTTAAAACTTTTTGGTCAGTACAAATTTCAGCAGAAGCCTCAATGTTGTTTTGTTTTATTTAAGAAAAACCTCTATCAGAACCATAATAAGTTCATTGTGTATGATTTTAATGTTCTTGTCCCACTGGATTATTGATTTTAGGATGACCTACTCATCTAAAAGAAAAATAGTAAACTTAACAGAATACTTTACATAATTGCTACTATTCATTGAGAATTTATCAAGCCCAAAGATGTACTAGACGTGATATCTCATTATTCCTTACAAAAATCTTTTGGGTTAGGTTGTTATTATAATCACATTACAAGAAGTGAGACAACTGTAGCTTAATTTAAAGTACACAAAACATTTTGAATTGATGGGCTGGCCCCAAAGCCGCTGCTATTTCCACTATGTGCATAGTGTCCTTACCAGAAAAATTTGCCTATCCACAGCCTTATTTAATCTTATTTACTTCCTTATTCTTGCTTCTTCTGAATATCCATTGAGATTTTCATATTCGGGGAAAGATAATCTAAGATTCTAATCCTTAAATTTTCTAAAGGTCTATAAACCTGAATCTGAAGAAATTTGAGAAGAAAATAGTTGAAAGGATTCAGTCAGAGGAATATATTGAAAAAGGAAGTGAGAACTAAGATAAAATAGCCACATTGAGTAATATCTTCCCCTGACCACTTGCCTTCTCAGCAATAGTGAATTCATAGGGCTACCCCACAGGTGCGGATTGTTGAATACTATTTGCAGTGTCTACCTGAGTGTCAGGAAACATCTATAATTAGAAAGCATTAGCATTCTGTACACCAAAGCCAGCACCTCAGATCCTAATGTACATTTTCAATAGGGAGAATAATAGCTAGAAATATAGTTACTAAAAATGGATGCTGGCCTAGAATAATATTTATTTCCCCCTTATCAATAGTATCTAAGTTCCATAGTCACAGTAGATTAACTCATGCATTTTCAGGGTCTCTACTGGGGATAACAAAGGCTCAACAGATTCTCTGCTTCAATTAATAAATTTTTATATTTATAAAAAAGAAAATGGTTAAAAAATGTGATCTTACAATGACCTCATACTGGGAGGAGACAAAGCTATCTGCAGACTTCTCTAAGCAATGCTTTTCATTCAACAGATATTGTCTAATGTAGCTAGTTACCAGAAAGCATTAGAGTGAACAAATAAAAGAAAATTCAATTAGAATGAGATGACATTGTTGCCATATGTATATTTCTGTTTGTATTTGGTCAAATCTGTTTCTAATTGAATATAAGTGAAAAAAATGAGCTCAAATCTGGTGAATGAAGTTTTTATGGGAGAGGACAATATAAATTAAATAAAACAATAAAAAAATCATTTCTAAGGTACAAGCATGATAGATTACGGCAAGGCTTTTTTGGACTATTTTGTAAACTATCATATTTCTGTTCAGGGTTTTATTTATTTATTTTAAGTTTTTCTACTTTAATTTTTATCAAGCTGAACCACGTGTGCTTGCCATTTTCATAAGCCAAAACTGACAAATATCAGCAATTTCAAAATAATAATTTTCAAAATAATACATATACATCCTTTTACACAAAACTACAGACTCATATGTCTTTAGGATACTCCCACTGCACCCCTGGTTTCAGTTTCCCAAAGGGAACTGTTTCCAGATTTTTAAACTGTTTCTTCTGATTGCTTCTTTTTTAAAAAAATATTAGGAGCACCTGGGTGGCTCAGTCGGTTAAGCATCTGACTTCGGCTCTGGACATGGTCTCACAATTCATGGGTTCGAGCCCCACGTCGGGCTTTGTGCAGACAGCTAGCTCAGAGCCTGGAGCCTGTTTCAGATTCTGTGTCTCCCTCTCTCTCTGACCCTCCCCTGCTCACGCTGTCTCTCTCTCTCTCTCAAAAATAAATAAAAACATAAAAAAATAAAATAAAAAGAATTTTAATTCCAATGTAGTTAATATATGACATTATATTAGTTTCAGGTATACAACATAGTGACTCAACCGTTCCATATATTACTCAGTGCTCCTCAAGATAAGTGTACTCTTTTTTTTTTAAGTTTCAAGTTTTTATTTAAATTATAGTTAGTTAACACATAGATCTTATTAGTTTCAGGAGTAGAATTTAGTGATTTCATCACTTACATGTAACACCCAGTGCTCATCACAAGTGCTCTCTTTACTCTCATCACCCATCTAGCCCATCCCTGCACCCACCTCCCCTCTGGTAACCATCTGTTTGTTCTCTATAGTCAAGAGTCTGTGTTTTGGTTTCTTTCCTTTTTTTTCCTCCTATGTTCATTTGTTTTATTTCTTATATTCCACATATATGGAATGAAATATATTCCACATATATGAATGAAATCATACGGTATTTGTCTTTCTCTGACTGGCTTATTTCACTTAGCACTATACCCTCTAGGTCCATCCATGTTGCAGATGCCAAGATTTTATTCTTTTTATGTTGAATTATATTCCATTGTGTATATAAACCACATCTTCTTTGTCCATTCATAAATTGATGGACCCTTGGGCTGCTCTCATAATTTGGCTATTGTAAATAATGCTGCAATAAACATAGGGGTGCACATATCCCTTTGAATTAGTGTTTCTGTATTCATTGGGTAAATATCCAGTAGTGCGATTACTGTATCATAGGTTGGTTCTATTTTTAATTTGGGGGGGAACATCCATATTGTCTTCCACAGTGGCTGCACCAGTTTGCATTCCCACTACCAGTGCAAAAGGATTCCTTTTCCCCACATTCACACCAATAGTTGTTTCTTTTCTATCTTAGCCATTCTGACAGGTGTGAGGCAATATCTCATTGTGGTTTTGATTTTCATTTCCCTGAGGATGAATGATATTGAACATCTTTTCATGTGTCTATTGGCCATTTGTATGTCTTCTTTGGAGAAATGTCTGCCGATTGTTTGGTTGTTTTAAATAGCACCTTAGTCATCTGAAAGTATTAACATTATCTCTCAAAGGTGACCTACTTACATTCAGGAAAAGCTTATACACTGGAAATGAGAAATTTAGAATGATGTAAGATAAATCTATATAGTCTATGATTGCTCATTTTCCTATAACTACTTTGTCCAACCTGAAATTATTACTATGACTTTACCATAGTAATTAATATAAATGCAATAATTTGAGGCATTTAAAATATGTAGTATGCTGTAAGTGGACTGAGTAGCCTTTTATTGGAAAGATTAACTTCAATTTAACATATATTTATTAAGTATTAAACATGTGGATGTGCCATCCACAGTTCTAGGCATCTGGAATACACAAATGAGCCCAAGACAGTGCTTCCTACTATTGTGGAGCTTATGTTACAGTAGGAGGAAACAGACCATTAAAAGATAGACATAGGGGCGCCTGGGTGGCTCAGTCGGTGGAGCGTCCGACTTCGGCTCAGGTCATGATCTCACGGTTCGTGGGTTTGAGCCCCGTGTCGGTCTCTGTGCTGACAGGTAGCTCAGAGCCTGGAGCCTGTTTCAGATTCTGTGTCTCCCTCTCTCTCTGACCCTCTCCTGCTCATGCTGTCTCTCTCTCAGAAATAAATAAAACATTTTAAAAATTTAAAAAATATAGATAAAAGTGAACTTTAGAGTGTTCAAAACTAATATATACTATAGACCATAATAAGTGTAGCCCAGTAGGTGGATTATGGTGGGGATAGTACTCACTTGGGTGACCAGGTAGGTCTCATTTAGAAGGTGACATTAAGCATAACTGAAAAAGGTTTAAAATGGTAAAATGTTTCTGCAGATGTTTGGGTTGGAAGGAATAGGTGGTTCAAAGGCCTGAGGGCAGAAACATGATAACATAAGTGGGTGCAGGAAGGAGGCCTGCAGGCCTTGAGTAGAATGCGAGAGAGAACAGTAGGTGATGAGGGCATGTGTTGGGAGATGGAGGCAGAATCTTGGAAGGACCAATGAGAATTGGGCTCTTCACTCCTAATGCAAGTGGAGCCATTACAGGAAAAGGAGCAGAACAGTGACATGGTGTGACTCACATTTTAAGAGGATCATTGTGGGAGCTGCATGGATCATGGACTTTAGGGAGATGAGGGCAGAGGCAGCAAGAGAAGGTAGGAGGTACAGACCCTCAAGTGAGAGGCTCTAATAGTAGTCCTGAGTGCTCAGAGTCAACAGATTCTAATAGACTTCCTAATGAGAACTGCATTGCCCTATGAGGGACAATGTAGCAGGAGATTATTAATTTATGAAAACAAGAGGTATACAGGGGTGCCTGTGGCTCAGTTGGCTGGGCATCTGACTTTGGCTTAGATCATGATCTCATGATTAGAGCCTCACATCGGGCTCTGTGCTGACAGCTCAGAGCCTGGAGCCTGCTTTTGATTCTGTGTCTCCCTTGCTCTCTGCCTCTCCCCACTTATGCTCTGTCTCTCTCAAAAATAAATAAAAACATTAAAAAATTTAAAAAGAGGTATACACATTAAATGATGTAAAAATACAATAATGCTAACACATGAAATGGCGGTAGTTTTTTCGGATGTGTGTGTGGTGGGATGGAGAGTAAATAAACAAATATTTAATGATAGAACTGTCCCAGCTCTGTCATTAACTAGGCAAGTGATTTGGGGAAAAGTATTTAACGTTTTTGGGTCTCATTTTCTCTCCAAGTAAAATATTAGGTTAGACCTAAGCCCCTAAATTGTGTCACTTACTCTCCTAAGTGATGGCAGTCACAGTTACCAGCAAAAGGACTTCTAGTGAGAGATTAGTGGAACAAGCCACATTCTATCCTACTGCAGTCGTCCCTGAGACTAACTGATGTTTCTACTTATCAGAAGACTGGCATTCTCTCACAAAGGGATGAAGTCCTTTTCTGACAGCCCAATGATTTCAGAAGAATCTGCAGCTTCATGCTTCTCACACATATTCACCCAACTGTTCTGATTTCAAGAACTCTATCAAGAACTCAAACTCTAGCTTTAGCATGGAAACTTGTAGAGGGTGAAGTTTCAATCTATTGCACCTAGTAACAGTCCACCTACATTTTTTCTTCTTTTTTTGAGGCGATAGGAGGGGGATGGAGTGAGAGCAGGGGAGGGGCAGAAAGAGAAAGAGAAAGAGAAAGAGAAAGAGAAAGAGAAAGAGAAAGAGAAAGAGAAAGAAACCTTTGTGGGGCTCAAACTCAGGAACCCTGAGATCAAGACCAGAGCTTAAGCATCAGGAGCTTAACCAACTGATTCACCCAGGTGTCCCACCTCCTACTTTAAACCTCTTGTTATTACCATAGATTCTCTAACAAGTATATAGCTTCATTTGGGCCTCATTTTCTCTCCAAGTAAAATATTAGGTTAGATCTATGCCCCTCAGTTTTGTCAGTGACTCTCCTAGGTGATGGCAGTCTCAGTTACCAACAAAAGGACTTCTAGTGAGGGGTTAGTGGAACAAGCCACATTCTGTCCTACTGCAGTCATCCCTGAGACTCATTGGTGTTTCTACTTATCATTTTGTTAATTTACCACCATTTTATTGTCTTTTATCCTTGGCTAGCCTTGCTGCTAGTTTAGCTGATTTGCTTAGTAGGATAAGCAAAACCTTTAGCTTTGAGGGGTCTGACTCATGATTGAAGCTCCAGGGGGCAGGTCATGGATGCTATAATTTTTGTTCATGGAAATGGGAGACATAAAAGCACTAAAAGTGTCACAGTGAATGGATTTCCTGGACTCTAGATATACTTTTCAGGTATATACTGCATATCAGACACATTATATATTAGCAGCCCTATCTTGCCTGGTAATTAGAGTGGACACCACTGGCAGTCTAGTAACTTTCTTCTTCACTTGCTAATCTACTGACATGAGGAGCCCGAAATGATTTTCTACAGTCCTTAATGTGTCACCTGTGGAAATATCCTGCTTCTGAGAACCAGACCCAATTTCTGTAGGAATCATGATACTCCTCCATCATCATCATGGAGAGTGATGATGACAGGGATCGCTCTTAGTACCACCCTTTGTTTCCCAGACCATATGTTCCACCTTTCAAAGACACAGTACCATATAATGGCTACATAAAAATATAGGCCACATCTTGAGAGACAGGACCCCAACCTTCCAGGATGTTATCTGGCATTTTAGCTTACCATTAGGAGATTATTTCCATGTTTTTTCATTCTGTTTTAGGTTCATGTGGTTATGGTAAGAATAAAGGATCCCAGTCATGTTCTCATTATCACACATTCTTCCCCATAAAATTGGTCCAAGGTAATGTTGCATAGGATTCTTTGATGATAAATCAGATACCTGTGTGAAACCTTGTATAGTAGGGCTGGCTAAGACAATGAAAGAAAGAAAAACTCATACTCAGAAACTAAGTTAATTTTAATAATTCAGAATCCCTACCCCTTTTAAGAAGGAAGTAGTTCAAAGTGGTCAACTTTCCACCGACTGATTCTTTGGTTTCTTTGGGGAATACACCATATTGAGGGCTCAGTCTTTGCCTTGATCACTGACAGGTGGGTTATTCAGCTGCTCAGTAGCTAGGTTAGTTTTGGTGAAGGGCAGTGCCTGTCACGGGATCTATTCATTGTGTCCAGTTCTGCCACTGTGGCTCCTCTGTTCATAGGTCCATTGTGCAAACACTGAAGCGGCTAATAGCAAAGGCTGGATGACTTCCACAGGAAAAGCCATCCTGCCCATCTAGTTGCTTAGTGCCTTTTCTTTAGAGGAGTTTTTCTGGCAGGTATGGTGGTGAAACATAAGGAACTACAGATTCTGTCTGCATTCCCATAGGTTCATTCATATAATTCTTCTTTAGGTTTCTTTGTCTCTGATTTTCCAGTCTTTTTCCTCACAGGCTTTCTGATGAAGCCACCAAACAAGCCATTCACTATAATCCAAGTATATCTAAAACTCACAAACTGATGACTAGGTGTATTTCTTGAAGCTCTGTCCACTGAAATACTGTCTCTCACCACTGTTATTTGGGACCACTGCTGAGTAGGATTGTATGTAGGGCATCTGCGGTCCAATTTGGTTCTTTTGGGCATATTAAGCCAACCCATCTGTGAAACTAAATGTTTTTTTTTTCCTTCCCTCCATCAAATGGTCATAAGGAATCCTCAACAAAGCTGTGGGTATGATAAGAGAAAGAGAGGTAGGTGTAACTGAGAAGCGACACGATAAAGTGGGCACCTGTTCACATAACTGTCTTTTGTCTCCCCTCTATGCTTAAATCCAATTATAATATGACATTTTTATTGTATAATGGATTGCTGCTGTGCCCAACAACCTGATAGGCCTGGCTTATTTGGGCAGCTCCAATTCCATAGTTATTCTACTGAGGTATAATACATGTTAAGGTCACTTTTTAAACATTGAATAGTTCTTCTGTGTAGACAATGTGAGTTTACCCCAGAAATGGGGGGGGGGGGACTGCATTATGACTTTGCTACCAGGGCATGCTAGCAGATCCACATGGCGTCCTTATCCACCATGGATAATTGCTTTAATAATGTGAAGTCTTCCATGTCATGTGACCAAGCAGAAGGGTTGTGTGTATTGCAGTCTATATCTGCTGCAGAACCTTGTTTTGTTCTGGGCCCCAGATAGATTATCAGGCTTCCAAATCACTTGATAAATGGATCAGGGTAACATCGCTAAGTGTATTATGAGCTATATCCAAAATCACATCCTGCACAGCAACTACATTTGTGGCTACTATTTAGTTATGTTTGCAGCCGTTAGCTATCTGCCATGATCCATCTGGTTTTTCAAAGCACTAAACTGATGAATTCAATGCAGATATGATGGGGGCCACTACTTCGGCCTTATTGAAAATCTTTGAAGGAGGCAGTGATCTCTGACACCTCCCTGAAGGTGTGTTTTGCTTCTCAATTATAATCTCAGCTGGAACTGGGGCTATTTCAGTGACTGTCACCTGGAGTTTTCTACCTGCCACTATAGTTCTTAATTTACAGATTAGGAAACCAATGTGAGTGTTTTGCAAGCTGTTAATTATATCCATCCTGATTATGCCTGGCAGATAACCCCTGAGCAGGTTCATGGACTTCATTTTCTACCAGGCCTTCCCAGACCCAGCTCTGACAAGGAGTCATGAGGATCTTTTGAATCCTCTTGTTACCAGTGTTAGCTCAACTCTTTAGTCAACAATCCTTGAAATATATGGGTACAACTCCTCTGGTAAATATCTGTATGTCTTTTCGTGGTGAAAGAGAATAGATACTGTATATATTTATTCTGACTTTACGGGATCTTCCTGAAGGAGACCCTGCCCACCCTTCAGTCAATGTTCGTTGGCTCTGATTTATGTCTGGTTGCTGGTAAGATGGTTTTATGTTCTGTTTGCTGAAACAGCCTTTGCTCACCTGCTTTTGATATATCCTGACTTTGGAAGTTAAGCAACATCCTTGTTAGAAGCCTTTCACCTCTCAAATACTATAGTCTGTTTGCCACAACTACAGGTATCTCCTGCACATTGCGGTAATTATGTCCACTTTCCCTCTTCAGTGAGATGATATTACTTGGCCTTGACTATCAGATAGTCCTATCACCCTCATTGGTACCATAGAGATCAGTTACTTAAGTGTCCTACAAAGATAGTCTCCTTGGATTTCTTAATGATACCAGTACCCCCCCCACCCCCCCCATTAACCATTCCCTATCATTTGAGTAAAGGGAGTATCCCTTTGGCTCTCCTGAAGAATACAGTTATCTGTGTCTTATGGGATAAGTCCACTCTAGCATACCCTATTTTTTTTGAGCCTTTTGACTCCTTCCTCAGTAGTCTGGTAGGTCAGTTCTAATAGTTCATCTCAATTACCATCCTTTGTTTTGTACTTAAAAGAATCAACCCATCAGGGCACCTGGGTGGCACAATGAGTCAAGTGCCAACTTTGGCTCCAGTCATGATCTTATGGTTTTTGAGTTAGAGCCCCGCATCAGGCTCTGTGCTGACAGCTGAGACGGGAGCCTGCTTCATATTCTGTGTCTCCCTTTCTCTCTGCCCCTCTCCTGTTCACACTCTGCCTCTCTCTCTCTCTGTCAAAAATAAAATAAACACTAAAAAAATGGAAAAGAAGATTCAACCCATCAGTCTATGAGAATTGGGCATAAGCGACCTTACCTCGTCATTAAATCTTGAGTCATGATAAAGTGCCCTACATCAGTGCACTCTCCTTTATTCAATCTTTTATTCTGCACCCACTGGGCCATCACTTACAATATCTGTTCTTAGGCATGTCCCTTGTTTGTTTTTCTCCCAGTACATTTTGGCCTGATTCCAAAGCTATTTTGGTAATAATCCTTTTTCTCCCATAGCAAAGACTTCCTCCCCCACCCCCACCATCTCACCATGCTGAGCCTTAATTCTGGTTATTGGTCCAGAAATACTGAGGAGTAGGGGTAGATTTTCAGAGCATAATCTTGTGAGGCAACTCCATCAGGTGAGACATTTGTATGTTCTCTAATAAAAGGAGACTGGCATTCTCTCACAAGGGGATGCAGTCCTTTTCTACCAGCCCAGTGATTTCAGAACAATCTGCAGCTTCATGTTTCTCACACATATTCACCCAACTGTTCTGATTTCAAGAACTCTAACTCTGGCTTTAGCGTGGAAACTTGCAGAGGGTGAAGTTTCAATCTACTGCACCTAGTAACAGTCCACCTACTTTTTTTCTTCTTTTTTTTGAGGTGGTATGGGGCGGGGGGGGGGGATCGAGTGCAGGGGAGGGGCAGAAAGAGAGAGAGAAACCTGATCAGGCTCCACACTGTCAGTGCAGAGCCCTTTTTGAGGCTCAAGCTCAGTAACCTTGAGATCAAGACCTGAGTGGAAATCAAGAGTCAGAAGCTTAACCAAGTGATCCACCCAGGCGTCCCACTTCCTACTTTAAACCTCTTGTTATTACCATAGACTCCCTATCTGTTAAGGTTAGAGATATTGTATAAGCCAGTGCATTCCCTCCTAGCTGTATTCATCCTAGTCTACCTGCACTAGAGCCCTGTGATTATGGTGTTACAGCAATAATCAGGAATTATAACCATGTCATGGCCAGCAATGGTATCCTTAATTGCCATCTGATGGATAAATGATTGAATTTCAGAATACCATGTTGACAGAATACTTCCTAAGACAAATTCTTATATCAGCTTAGTTTTAGTTTCCTTCAGAAGCAGATCCTAAGCAAGAAATCGAGCGCAAGCAGTTAATTTTTCAAGTGATTTCAGAAAACACAAGTGGTAGAGTGATGAGGTAGAGCAGAGAGAGAAGCAATGAAGGGTGAGTTAGCAAGTATGTTGCCACCATGGACAGCTGGGCCTTAATTCCACCGGGGAACTCTAGCACACTGTCTACACCTCAGACTGCAAAAAATAAACAAGCAGGCTGGGGCATTTACCCACCAATTTCCTATATGTCATTGGATGACAGCTTTTCTTTTGGTAGACATTACCTCCTTAACACCTTAGAGTTGCTTTGCATATAGGCCCACAGACAGGGTTGGAGGGAGCTCTCAGATAGAGTTGCAGGTCTCTAATAATTACTATTATTGAAGCACTCTCATGTCTTGGCATCTATGGTCACACACTGTAGTGGCTTGAAATACTACGGACTCCCAAGTTTATTCTTCTAATTCAGGCTGTTATCATATCCTTAGACCATTTGCCTGTTAGGTATTATTACTTAGAGAGCTTACATGTATCTGAAATTCAGCATATTCAAAACACAACTCCCCCCTTTCCACTTTCTAAATGGTTCCTCTTTCTGGATTCCCTGAATATATGATTGGTACCTTCCTACTGGTTGTCTAAATCAGCAAACCAGGGTTATTCTAGCCTTGTCTCTTCTACTTTTTCTCTCTCCACATTTACCATTCAAAAATGCCATTGGGTCTTCTAAATATCTTTTAAATTCAACTTTTTTTTCCCCTCCACCCACACTTCCTTACTGCAGACCATCATTTTTCTTACCTGAATTACTGTTGCAGAAGCTTAATTGATCTCCCTGCTTTCTACTCAATCCATTCTTCACAGTGCAGCCCCTGTAATATTTCCAAGGGTAAGTTTGATAAATTGTTCCTATACTTAAAACTTGAAATAATTCCTCATTGATCTTAAATGAAGACCAATCCCATTAAAGTAGTGATCCAAGTCTTTTATGATCTGGCCCGTTTCTCCCTATCCTCAATTCTTGTCATTTACACTCTTAAAGACTAGACTCTGGCATACTAAACTTCTTTCAAATTCTTCCTCTTCTTTTATCTTTATACATGTTTTCTCTGCCTTTAATACTCCCTTTTCACTCTCCACTCTTCCTTGACCTGTTATTGCTAATAATTCTTTAGGTCCCAACTTAGACATTCTCTCCTAGAAGTCTTTACTCCTTGATTGCCTTGAGTGGTTCGGTTGGCCAATTATGTGCTCCTATTAGTAATCTTTACTTGCTTGTCAGAATTTATCATATTCTGTTGTAATTATTTTTAACGAATATCCTGTATGATCTGTGGGGGCAGCAATCATGTCTTTATTATCCACTTTAAAATTTTCAGCCACTAACCATAGTTTCTAGAACCTATTAGGTACTTAATAAATGTCTGTTTATAGACAGATTATTTATTACCTTTAGCTCTTTAAAATATATTGTATTTCATAGATACTTTACTTGGTCATCTTTTTCTTAAGCACCTTGTACAGTGCTTAGTAAGTAGAAGGCATTTGATGAATGTCAGTTAACTTAAGAAGTAAAGATCTTATGGTATTGATTAATAGGGATAACAGGTACACTGTGCATCACCAATACCAGATGAAAAAATCTAATGAGAATCACTACTACAATCATGTTTATGCTCAGGATGTATAAGTCATTTTCAGTTTACTAATGTTATCCCTCTTCGTAATCACATATGCAATGGTACCAAGCAAACGTTATTTTTAAATGAATTCAGAATGAAGGAATACTTATTAAATAGTATCTGTGAATATTCCCCTAGTTATTTTGGGGTGATAAATAATTCACATACTCAAACTTGGAAAAAAATTGACAAATCCCTATAAAAGTAATGAAAATCATTACCGTTCCAAGATTCAGTGGTGTATTTTAAGATAAGAATTGAAGAGGCATCCTCAGGGAATTATCTTAGCGGGGAAGCCAAAGAGTTTCCCCTATAAACTTTTCGCTCCACAGAACTAAATGTTAAATAGCTTCATGGTTAGAAAATGTATTCTCCCTTCCACTAGCTAAATATTTCTCTGTGTCTTGGATTATCATTTCCTAAATCTGTTATGACATGCTCCTCCAGAGTGCAGCTCAAAGACGCTTCTGCTGCTTTCCTTCATCCTTGTGAGGAATGTCTAATAACTTCCCACCAAATCCTTCATCTCTTTGTTTTGCATTCTGGAAAACATATGGTCTATTTTATCCAAATAGAGTTCCTGTCAGGCAATTGAGAGACCAGGATATCCTGTTTTAAATTGGGGTTATCTGGAGGGAAATGCCACTTTGTGAAAGTATCTATTATTCTGTGTCTTGTCATGGAGAAATTCATAAAATTTGATAGAATATGGAAATGCAAGTTTGTTCACAATTCTTCTCTACGTTGTGGTCACCCCAGTCTTTCCCCCAAAGAAAGAAAAACAAATGACTCTTTGGAAAAGTTCTAAAATAGTACTGAGCAAAAACATTTCAATATGATTGATAAAGTCTTAAGACTTGGATATTGGTGTTTGGAATGGGTGAGAGGAGTCAGTCCTCCGGAACTAGTCATTTAATAAAGCGGACACATATTGGAAAGATATACTTTTGACATTTTGCATAAGGCAAAAATTCAGCAAGCTTGACTGAGCAAGATTGTCTGCTGCCAGATACAGTATACTTCTTTCATTAACACTAGATTGAATTCTGGACATGGTCCAAGCTTGATGGAGATCTTCATGAAAACCTGATTTACATTTGTTGAGAATTCCATGCATTTCTGAAAAGCTGCCAGATCTGGTGTCAATGGAAGTACTGTATATAATAAGAAAACACAACCAACTATCTTCCAATGAGTTGGGACCATCCCTTTAATATCTTGACATTTTTGTCCAATTATATCAGATGCTCTGAGAAAAACAGAATAGTATCCTTTGTATATCAAAATTATTATATTACTTTTCTTCATGCAAACTAAGGAATGTGTAGAATTTCTATAGGGTCCACATGGGACATTTTTATATTAGATCCTGTGGGGGCGCCTGGGTGGCTCAGTTGGTTAAGTGTCCCCCTCTTGCTTTTGGTTCAGATAATGATCTCATGGTTCATGAATTCCAGCCCTGCATCAGGCTCTGTGCTGACAGTGCAGAGCTTGCTTGGGATTCTCTGTCTCCTCCTCTTTGCCCCTCCACTGGTCGCTCTCTGTCTCTTTCAGAATAAGTAAGCTTAAAAAATAATTAAATCCTGGTGTCTTAAGCTGCTTAGAGTAACATACTAACTAGAGATAATGATTTAATCTGAAAAAGTGTCAATACACTGACAAAAAAAATAAAAGGTTTCACATTGTGGTGTTTTAAAGAAAGTTTTAGTTTGATTTTTAATTTGTATTTGACTTTTGGGGTGCCTGGCTGGTTAGTCACGTGAGGATCTGACTCTTGATTTTAGCTCAGGTCATGATCGCAGGGTCGTGAGATTGAGCCCCACTTCTAGCTTTGCACTGGGCATGCAGCCTGCTAAAGCTTCTCTCTCTCCTGCTATTAAAAAAATGAATTTGTTGGGGCGCCTGGGTGGCTTAGTCGGTTAAGCGTCCGACTTTCGCTTAGGTCATGATCTCGCGGTTCATGGGTTCGAGTCCCGCGTCGGGCTCTGTGCTGACTGCCAGCTCGGAGCCTGCAGCCTGTTTCAGTCTGTGACTCCCTCTCTCTACGACCCTCCCCTGCTCATGCTGTCTCTCTCTCTCTCCTAGAAATAAAGAAAAAAAACATTAAAACAATGTATTTGATTTTTTAATTTCTGTAACCTGTAACGTTTTGTGTTACCATGATTACATTGTTATTTCTTACATTCAGAGTTCTATTGTCCTCTAAAAGCACCTGGGCATATATCCAACAGTTTGTGGATTACCTTAAATTTAGGAAGTTAATATTTTCAGAGAGCTTCAGAGAGTCTAAATCGCTTCCTAATGTAGTATAATATCAATTACTAATGAGAGATAATTACTATTTTAAGTAGTGCTGCACTGTTAACTTTTTCTTTTCTGTTGCTGTTGTTCTTTTTTTTTTTTTTGTATGTGCCATTCAAAATCCCTTTTGTTTTTTCACAGTGAAACTGACATGTGTCCACTAATGTACATTAAAGATTTAAATTCTACTAATTCATACATGTGTGAGCAATGCAGTCATAGGTCATATTTCCATATGACCCTTCCACCTCAAACAAAAGATAAATGTCATTGTGTTTTTATGCTAATATAAATTGAGATGTGATAAACTCTTCCTTTTTTCCCCAATTTTCTTTTTCTAATTTTAACCGCAACACCTGTTCACTTATTCACATATTTACATATCTCTGGAATCTCATTTAAAGTGCATATGTTACAGATTGAAATTCAGTATAGAATAGGGGAGGAGAAATAGGTGACAGAGATTGGAGAGATATCTTATAATTTATTAAGAAAGTTATATCAGTATCTCAGCTCTCTTTCTTCAATGTAAAACCATCCTGAATGAGCATATTTTTTCTTCTAGTTTACATCCAATAAATTCTCAGATAATTCAGTATATGTTATTGGTTAGAAATATTTTTGGTAATTTAAATATATACATGATAAAGATTTCTATCTTCAAATATATAATTAACTTACCATAGGGAAACTTTGTCAGCACATTGATTAGGTAGGATTATAATATATTTAATTTTTTTAATGTCCTCCAAAGTCATCTATTAACATTGGTATTTATGTGCTATATTTAATAAACTCATTGTCAGGGACGCCTGGGTGATTCAATCGGTAAAGTGACGGACATCGGCTCAGGTCATGATCTCACGGTTTGTGAGTTCAAGCCGCGCGTCAGGCTCTGGCTGACAGCTCAGAGCCTGGTGCCTGCTTCGGATTCTATGTCTCACTCCTCTCTGCCCTCCTCTGTTCACTCTCTGTCTCTCAAAAATAAATAAATGTTAAAAAAATTTTAATATAAAAATAATAAATAAGTTCATTGTCAACGGGAAGATACCAAGTTTAAAATTTTCCTCTATATTACAAATGTACTCCGTTAAAAAATTATTGAGGAAACTATTATCTCACATAAACAATGTAGACTAAATATAATGCTCTTTATTTCAAGGGAGATAGAAGAACCAATGAATATTTTAGAGATGTTTACTATAAAGTGTCTGAGAATAATGCTTGGTTCAGAATATTAATTTGAATTCAAACACAACAAAGATGAGATATTTATTTACCTCTCTAATATATGTATGTCAATGAAAAACTATAATATAATTTACAAAGAGAAATTCTGTAGGACAAAGTACTTCAATTTCTGTTCTTCAATTGTCATACTTTTTGAATATAAAGATGTGATTTATTCATTTAAATTTCATATCAGAAGGAAGTTCAAGGTCTCAAACAGCTATCCTTTTCGATCAGATGAAATTCATACAATAAATTGTAATAAAAATCAATGACACATTTATTTCACATGGGGCTTACATGGTCGCTACGTACCCTGGACTTCTTTCCTCACATAATATTTTGGAGTATTGCAGCACAGTCTAGAAATGCTATTCATTTCAATAGAAGCATCCTTACAAGCTTGACCTCAGAATGATCCTGAAGTTTACAAGCTAGATTAATTATAGTCTAATCTTGGAAATAGGAACAAAACTATATGGAAGAGACAGAGGAAGGAAGATTATTACAGTTTCTTAGAAATTACTAGGCACTCATACATTTAGATTTCAGTTGCACTTACAATTATTGCTATTTGACTTTGGAATTACAGTCTATGACTAAATTTTAGTATAAGGGGTACTACAGAGTTCATCTCAGTATATGTGGCATTCTATTCAATTTTACTTCATTCTGTATAGCTAAGACTATTAAGGCTAACAAAAGAGTACCTGAGAGATGTTCTTTTCCTCCTGACATCAGATCTATGATGTTTTCTCAATACCACACTTTTAACTCTCTAATACCAACTAGGTGTCTAACAAGTCAATGCAATTTTGACACTAATTACCTGAAATTAGACCTCATAGCCTAAGGGCTCAATCCCTCAAGAAGTGCCCCCACTTCAGATGTTAGTCACAAGTCTAAGGCTACTTGTATTTCTGGCCAGACTGGCTACAATTCAGGGGTTCCCACGATCCTCTTCAGGTTCAATAAGTTGCCAAAACAGCTCACAGAACTCAGGAAGACACTGTACTTATATTTACCATTTTATTATAAAGAATACGAATAAACCAGAGGAAGAGGTACGAAGGATGATGTCTGGAAGGGTCTAGTGCACAGAAACTGTGGAACTGGAGTGTACCGCCCGTCCTGAATGTGGATGCATTCACCAGCCTAAAAGCCCTCTGAACCCTGTCACATCAGGGTTTTTATGGAGGTATCATTATGTAGGCATCATTGATGACATCTTTGGCCATTGATGATTAACTTAATCTCTACCCCTTCTCTTGTACCTAGGGACCTAGGGTTGCAAGATCAAGGTTTTTGTTTTTGTGTTTTTCTTACAAATAGTTTATTGTCAAGTTGGTTTCCATATAACACCTGGTGCTCATCCCCACAAGTGCCCTCCTCCATGCCCATCTACCCCCTCCCTCCCCCACACCCAAGAGTCCTCAGTTTGTTCTCAGTATTCAAGAGTCTCTCATGGTTTGCCTCTCTCCCTTTCCCCCACCATTTCTCCCCTTCTTCTCCCCCATGGTCTTCTGTTAAGTTCCTCCCAATCCTCCTATACGTGCAAACATATGGTATCTGTCCTTCTCTGCCTGACTTATTTCGTTCAGCATAACACCCTCAAGGTCCATCCATGCTGCTACACATGGCCAGATTTCATTCTTTCTCATTGCTATGTAGAATTCCATCATATAGATAAACCACATCTTGATGTGTCCATTGATGGACACTTAGGCTCTTTCCATGTTTTGGTTATTGTTGAGAATGCTGCTATGAACATTGGGGTACATGTGTCCTATGCATCAGCACTCCTGTATCCTTTGGATAAATTCCTAGCAGTGCTATTGCTGGGTCCTAGGGGAGTTCTATTGTTAGTTTCCTGAGGAACCTCCACACTGTTTTCCAGGGGCTGTACCAGTTGCCCGTTTCTCCACATCCTCGCCGGCATCTAGAGTCTTCCGATTTGCTCATTTTAGCCACTCTGACTGGTGTGAGATGGTATCTCAGTGTGGTTTTGATTTGTACTTCCCTGATGAGGAGGGACGCTGAGCATCGCATCGTGTCTTTTGACCATCTGGATGCCCTCTTTGGAGAAGTGTCTGTTCACATCTTCTGTCCATTTCTTCACTGGGTTGTTTGTTTTTCGGGTGTGGAGTTTGGTGAGTTCCTTATAGATTTTGGATATTAACCATTTACCTGATATGTCATTTACAACTATCTTTTCCCATTCTGTTGGTTGCCTATTAGTTTTGTGGGTTGTTTCCTTTGCTGTGCAGAAGCTTTTAATATTGATGAGGTCCCGATAGTTTATTTTTGCTCTTGATTCCCTGCAAGATCAAGCTTTTAATCAAGGTTTGGTCTTTCTGGTAACTAGCGCCCATCCTCAAGCTGTCTAGGGGCCTGCCAAGGTTAGCTTCATTAGAGCATAAGACAATTCTGTTATTCTTAATACTCAGGAAATTCCAAGGTTTTTAGGAGCTGGGAACGAAGGAACTGGAGCCAGAGATCACAAATCTTTCTATGATATCAAAATACCAAATGGATAAATCATAGGTAAAAGGGAACTAATTGAAATTATGGTTAACTTTCTATATGATTATGGTTTTAAGTCACTAATATTGAATACTGATTTTGTATATGTCAGATACTAGAGTATTTTAAATACCAAGGCATCTGGGCATCAGGCACAGTTTCTACCCTCCTCAAAATGAGGCTAAATTGATGATGCTTCCTATGTTTTATCAGTTAACTACTATGATATTAACTGTTACCTTCTGTCTCCCATAAGATTATCCTTCATACTACTTATTCAATATGTTCCTATGAATTGGACTGAGTCAAAAACATTTTTTTGTAGTTTTAAATTTTTATTTAAATTCCAGTTAGCTAGCATAGTGTAATATTAGTTTCAGGTGTAGAATTTAGTGATTCAACACCTCCATACAACACCTGGCACTCATCACTCAAGTGCCCTCCTGAATCCCCATCACGTATTTCACCCCTCCCCCCAAGTCCTGCTTCTCTCCAAGTCTCAAAGGCTTCTTCTGTGTCCCCCGGAACTGTACTCCCAAAGTTATCAGCTTTCCTTCATAGCTCAATGGTTTCTCTGTTTGCTTCCTTCTCTTTAAGCTCACTAAAATCTGCCTCGACCCCAAGAGCCTGGCTTCAGCAGGTGGCATCACAGTTGGTAGCTCTTTATCGTCTCTCTTCCCATATCCTTTGGTCACAAATGGTAAGTGCACTTCTTGTTGCTACTCTTTGCCACTTCCAAACCATTACCCCTCCACTCCAGCTAACATTTATATATTACTCCGCTCCTCGCTTTTACTTTCCATTCTCAGGTCAATGTACCCTCATTCGTTACACACATGAACAAACAGCTGCATTCTTCTCCAAACAAAATTCAGCAAGAATCCTGTGAGCTGTCAACATACCAGCTGGACTGGTCACCACAGTAGTGAAACTTTCAGTCCGCTGATATTGCTGTCTCTCATTCAGATCATTTCAATCTCCCTTTTCCTACCATGGTCCTTGGTTCTGGTAATACTCAGATCTTAAAATGTCCTGTTCTTCTGGTTTAGTTTGCTTGTTTACATTTGAGAATTTATTGAAGTCACACAACAGTTATATCAGCTATGCATAAGGTTGCAGGAGAGATATGTTTCTTTTCTTAAGTACATTTATCTGATATTGATATTGTGGTCCTTGCTGTTTTTTGTGCTTACATTTGTCTTCATTATCTTAGACTCTTCTAAAGTGCAGCCAGACTACTGTAATCACTACAAGGTTTAACCCACTAAAATATACTGTTTGGAGGACATAAGAAAGAGAAATTAAAAGGTCTTGTCCATCAGCATGTTTGGTGATTTTAGTATGAGAAGAAATATATTTCTGTTTGCATACTTACTTTAAAAAGTGAGATTACATTGTGATAGTCTTCTATACATTTTTCTCAGAAGCAATTTCCCCTAAGAAAAGCTCAGGGTTCAGGACTAAATTTCTTCTGTCTTTCATGCCAGAGTGTAACTCAATTGGATAACTAAAAAGAAGTCTCTGGTTAAGAAAAATTATCATTGGAAGATAAAGACCTAGAGATTAGATCTGGTCCCAAGGGGAAAAATGAGAGTAGCAGAAGGAATCCAGCAGAAAGAAACGGTTAAGCATCAGAGGAGGGGCTTGGTTTGGGCCTTGGAACCCTCCTATTCTGCCTTCTCTGCACTGTCCTCCCAAATTCTCCTTCCATGGGCTTCTCCCACCTTCCTTAAAGCCCTTTAAGTTCTAAATGTAGAAATCCAAACTGGCTCCACAAAAAAATAGAAATAGAAAGTATATACAGTATGCTCCACCTTTCTGCTAACACAAATACTTGTAATAAAAACAATAAGATGCACTTGGAAGTGTTTTATACAGTGAAGAATGTTTTTGGAGGAATAGACTTTAGTTTCTAGTTGAAAACTTAATGTAACATATAAATCTCTAGAGGTATTTTAAACCAGAAATGATCTAGATTTCATGTTTGTAAAAAAAAAATCAAAATAGTATTAGAACAACAAAAAGACTGTTATTTTGATACTCAATAACACATTAGTGTCCTGGCACAGTGAAACACCAGAAGCCAGTGTCACCCTACTGTTGGTACACTATCAGGGAGAGTTTGTCCCAAACCATAAATTTAAACAGTCTGGCCTATTTAACAGCTTCTCAGGACATTGCCACAATGTCAGGATTTTGAGCAACTTAATACTTGCACATTTTGATCACCCTACTCTGATTTGTATTGCATCTTCCTCTCAAATAATAACCAATCGTGCTTCAAAATTATTGCAATAAAAGTACTGAAGTTGAATGATAATATTCTCCAATGGATATCTCTTTAAATTTTTTTTAAGTTTATTTATTTACTTTTGAGAGAGAGACAGAGAGAGTGAGCAGGGAAGGGGCAGAGAGAGAGTGAGAGAGAATCCCATCCAGGCTCCACGCTGTCAGCATGGAGCCTGATGTAGGGCTTGAACTCATGAACTGTGAGATCATGACTTGTGCTGAAACCAAGAGTAAGAGACTCAACCAACATAGCCACCCAGGCACCACTCTTTGAATCTTTAATTATAGCAAAAGCATAGTGTTTAATCAATCTTTATTTTTATTTATTTTCAAATGTTTATTTTACTTTATTTTATTTGAGAGAGAGAGAGTAAGAACAGGGGAGGGGCAGAGAGAGAGACACACACACACAGAATCCGAAGCAGCCTCCAGGCTCTGAGCTGTCAGTGTGGAGCCTGACCCGGGCTCAAACCCACCAACTGTGAGATCATGACCTGAGCCGAAGTCAGATACTTAAGTGACTTAGCCATGCTGGCATCCTCTATTGTTTTAAATAAAGCTTATTTAGGGGCACCTGGGTGGCTTAGTCGGTTGAGCGTCCGACTTTGCTTAGGTCATGATCTCGCGGTTCGTGGGTTTGAGCCCCGCGTCGGGCTCTGTGCTGACTGCCAGCTCAGAGCCTGGAGCCTGTTTCAGAGTCTGTGACTCCCTCTCTCTCTGACCCTCCCCTGCTCACGCTGTCTCTCTCTCCTAGAAATAAATAAAACATTTAAAAAAAATAAATAAATAAAGCTTATTTATTTACTTAGAGAGAGAGCGAGAGAGCATGCTTGTGTGCATGCAAGTGGGGTAGGGGCAGAGAGAGGGAGAGGAGAGAGGGAGAGAATCCCATGCAGGCCCCGGGCTGTCAGCACTCACAGCCTAATGCAGGGCTCCAGTCCCACAAATGGTGAGATTATGATGTGAGCCAAAATTAAGAACGGGATGCTTACCTGACTGAGCCACCCATGTACCCCAATCAATATCTTTAACATCTTTTTTTTATGTTTGTTTGTTTTTTAGAGAGAGAGAGGGAAAGAAAGAGAGAGAGAAAGTGCATGGGGGAAGGGCAGAGTGAGAGGGACAGAGAGAGAGATCCCAAGTAGGCTCCAACCTGTCAGCACAGAGCCCTGTGTGGGGCTCAGTCTCTTTAACCAAATTGTGAAGTCCTAACCCGAGCCAAAATTAAAAGTCAGATACCCAACCAACCAGCTGAGCCACCCAGGTGTCCCTCAATATCTTTCATAATATGCATGTTTATATTATGTTTATACCAATAAGAGTGATGAAAATATACATGTGACACACAGAAAGGAGAACCATGTGATGAAATTCAAGCTTGGTCTAAACAAGGAAGGAAAATGTTCTCAAATACTCAAGTACATACGTATCTAGGACACCCACATAGTAATTCTAAATCTTTCTGGTCAAGGAGGGCAGAATCTACAAAAAGATCTGAAAGGGCCGGATACCAGAACAATACCTCAAACCTGGAAAGGGAAGATTTCCCCTAGAAGGATCAAGGTTAACTTTTCTTCAGACTAGCAGAATTAGGGGAAGGAGACCTCAAAAGTCAGAAATAATTGGCTGCTATTTAAAATGTTCTATAACACAATGGAAGTAAACTTACTCCTTTTCTATTTCTATTCTAAGCCCATAATGCTGATATTTTTTAAAGTACAAAAAGAAAACTAAAAACCAATTTTACTTAGAAATATTGATGCAATTCCTAAATAAAATATTAGCAAATAGAATCCAGCAGTACATTAAAAGAATAATTCACCATGGCCAACTGGGATTAAGTCCAGAAATCCAAACTGATTCAATATTTAAAAATGCATTACTAATATTCAGCACATTAATAAGTCAAAGGAGGAAAAAAACAAATGATGGTTTCAACATATGCTGATATGACATTTGAAAATTTCATTACCCATTCCTGATTCAAGAAGAAAAACTCTTAGAGAAACAAGAATAAACAGAAATTTCCTTCACATAAAAAAATATGTGTGCCAACTAAAAGTGTCATGGTAAAGAACAAAGTAGTTGAAGTATTATGATTAAAGTCAGAAGTATAATAGTGATACCTACTATAATTGGTAATGTTTAAGATTAATGAAGAAACGTGTGAAACATTACTACAAAGGGGAAAACATTATTTCATCCATTTTATTCCACAAATATTGATTGAAAGCCATGTAACATGACTCTTAGGATATACTGCCGTGTAAAGATGAATGAGCTCACTCTTAGAGTTTATAATCAAATAGGGTGGATTATTTACAAATTATATTCAGACTGCATGCTGGGAGGGGAAAAAGCAGTATCCACTGCATTTTTAAAATTTAGTTGGGAACTAGTTAAAAATTACTTTACAGGATTGCCTGTGTGGCTCAGATGGTTAAGCATCTGACTTTGGCTCAAGTCATGATCTCATGGTTCATGAGTTCAAGCCCCACATCAAGCTCTCTGCTGTCAGCAGAGAGCCAGATTTGGATTCTCTGTCCCTCTCAAAAATAAATAAACATTAAAAAATTACTTTACAAATGTCAATAAGCAAGTAGCAGAGATGATTGAATAAACATTTTCCAGCTAAAGAAATAATAACAAAAAAACCCTAGAAATACAGAAAAAACTACATAGCACCTCTTTTAAAAAATAATATGCTACAAGAATGAAAAATAATGCCTTTTAAAAGGAGAGACAATCTTTATTCTTGCATAGGAAAATTTACTGTAATGGTATAAATGCTTTTTAAATTAATCTATAAAGTAAATGAAATCTTAATGTGAATCATAACAGCTTTCTTTAAACTTTATAAATTTTATCTAGAGGTATAAATATCCGAGACTAAGATGAGAAATTCTGGGAAGACAAAATAGTCAGGAGGGAATATTAATATCAGATTTTAAGGCTTTTATAAAGCTACAATAATTAAAATAAGGTGGTACCAGTAAAAGAATAGATAATCCAATAGTGCAGATTAATGAATAAATAGGTTAAAACCTTTATTCTCACAGAATTCACTCTGTGAGAAAGATGGCATTGCAAATCCCTGGGAAATAATTATTCAATCACTGATGTTTTTAACAGTGACATAGCTATGAAAAACAATTGAATTGGATCCCCTACCTCAAATTTAACACTAGAATGAATTCCAGATGAGGTAAAGGTTTAAATGTCTTCTTAAAATTTCAGTCATAGAGGTATTGGGAAGAGATACAACTGAATGTCATGATAACTTTGGAGGAATTTCCCAGGCCTGACACAAAATCTAGAAGCCATAAGGAAAGGAACTGATTCACATTTAATACATCCTAATCTAAGACTTCTACATGAACATTCCCAAGATATTAACCAAATATATTCACAGCGTATAGCACATGAAATAAGCTAACATTCTTAGATAAAAGGGGCTCACTCTTACATATGATAAAGAAGAAGAAAACATTTATTTTAAATAGTCAAAGGGTATGCATGGGCAGCTCACAGGATATCAGATATTTTCAATTTCACTTAACAAACAAAAATGAAAATAACCAAAGATGTAACATTTTACTTGTTTGATTGGCAAAAGAAAAATGACTGCTACTATCCAGTCTGGGTGAGAATGAAGGCATTGGAGACTTTTTTTTTTATGTTAAAAAAATTTTTTTTTATTTTGAGACAGAGTATGAGTGGGGGAGGGACAGAGAGAGAGGGAGACAGAATCAGAAGCTCCTGGCTCTGAGATGTCAGCACAGAGCCTGACCTGGGGCTGGAACTCAATTGAGTGTGAGATCATGATCTGAGCTGAAGTCAGAGGCTTAACTGACTAAGAAACCCAGGCACGGAATTGGGCACTCTTTAAATATATATATTCTTAGTTAGAGAAAGAGCAAGCAAGGAAAAGAGGTAGAAGGAGAGAGAGAGAGAGGAGAGAGAGAGAGAGAGAGAGAGAGAGAGAATCCCAAGCAGGCTCCATGCTCAGTGCAGAGCCGGAGTCAGGGCCCAGGTAGAGCTCATCCCCATAACCCCAGGATCATGACCTAAGCCAGTATCAAGAGAAGGATGTTTAGGGGCGTCTAGGTGGCTCAGTCGGTTAAGCGTCCTACTTCAGCTCAGGTCATGATCTCACAGTTTGTGGATTTGAGCTCCATGTCAGGCTCTGTGCTGACACCTAGCTCAGAGCCTGGAGCCTGTTTCAGATTCTGTGTCTCCCTCTCTCTCTGACCCTCCCCTACTCTCTCTCTCTCTCTTTGACTCTCTCTTTCTCAGAAAAAAATAAATAAAACGTTAAAAATTAAAAAAAAAAATGAGAAAGAAGGATGTTCAACCAACTGAGCCACCCAGGCTCCCCAAGGCATTGGGCACTCATACAGTTAGGATTGTAAATGAGTTCAGGACATACTTTTGGGGAGTGATTTGTCAAAATATATCAATCTTTATTTTATTTTGTTATTACTATTATTATTTTTTATTTGAGAGAGAGAGAGAGAGTGCGAGTGGGGGAGAAGGACAGGGAGAGATAGAGAATCTTAAGCAGACTCCACGCTCAGCATGGAGCCCACCACGGGGCTCAATCCCACGTCTCTGAGATCATGACCTGAGTCAATATCAAGAATCAGTCACTCAACCAACTGAGCCACTCAGGTGCCCCTTGTCAATATTTTAATTGCTAGTACCTTTTTGACTATGAATTGCAATTTTAGGAATAAATGCTATAAGAGAAAACAGTATATAATGCATGTTTGCACATATAGTCACAGTGTTTATGTTCTTTTAAATGAATATGGAAAAACCTAAATTTTCATCTTTAGGGATTGGTTAGATAAATATTGCTATAATGCATGTACTAGAATATTATGCAGTGGTTAAAAATAATGAAGTAGCTCTACATATTGTTTTAGAAAAGGTCCACATTGAACTGCTAAGTGAAAGATGATAGGATGTTCTCTGTTGTATAACTCCTGCAATTCAGTTGTTTTTGGGATATGTATTTATAAATCCACAAATATTTGCATAAGGCTATACATCAGATTGTTTAAAAGTTCTTATCTCTAGAGAATTAGATTCAGAAGAGAACAGAAGGAAATGAGAATATGAGAATATACTATACATTCTTCTGTATTGTCTCAAATTCTGTTTTATATAGGGAGCAGGCATTACTTTTATAATAAAAAATAACTACAAAGATTTAAAGGTTTTATTTTGGCTGAAAATCAATCTGAAAATAGACCTCTATGTTGTCCATGTTTCCTGATTCTCTTTGAGAAAAAGTTCTTTCATTTGTACTGGCATACTGGATTTCTAGCAAAAGTTAACTTTATGAACAAGTTAATAATCTATGTTTTGAATTATTTATATGCACTTTGAAGCTTTAAGGCAGAGAGGGCAAGCTCCATATTTTCCTCCCCTTCAGATCATAATCCTCCCTCTGACACCATGGTCTTCTCCATATTGATGAGGTACAGAGAGTGGAAAGAATGTTAGATTTCAGATGGAAGGTGTCCTATGCCTTCTTATCTGTTACCTTCCACAAGGTAACCATGAAGGGCAAAGAAGTAAATTCAGCTGACAAATATTTAGCCATTCTGGGGCTTAGTAGTGATGCAACATAGAAAAGTAAATTTATAGATATTTGTAGGAAAGACTCTTGATTAAGGATTTATTTCTTTCCTGCTTTGGCATTGATTGAAGGATATGCTTCACCTCCATTCCACCTCCACCCACCACCAGTCTTAGAGGCTTGTTTGGTCCTTGGGGAAATCTGGAATTTGATTCTAAATCCCAAAGGGGGCTGTCTCTGCTCCTGATTCCTACTCCAGAAGTTTATTTCAATTCTAATGTAATGAGAGAAATTTGTTTGTTGTGAGAAGGAACTACAGGATTTATTTTGGCAAGTTCCTGCTGTGTTAGATCTGAAGAGCACTCACCTGAATCCAGTACTCTGAAGTGAATTTTGTTTCCCTGTTCTCCTGACAAGAGAGCTAGAATTGGGTGTCTCATCAGACCAGAAACACAGCCTAGACAGGCCCAGAATCCCAGAGATTCCTGTACTTCTATCTATTGTGCTACTACTATTTGCCTGAAGAACAGTAGAATATTATTTTCTGTTTCCTAAATGGTGGCTCTAATCTACCAAATTATGTTTTGTCTGTGTGCAGAGCAGTTCTCAAATAACACATTTTTAATGTTTTCTAAATATTCTCATTGTTCATTCATCACTATTCTGTCAAATATTTGGCACATTACTTGACCAAAAATCTGGCAGGTGTGAATGGCATTGGTTTGAGTTATTTCCCATATAATCCCTTTCCAGGGCTCTGATACCATAACCCCATGTCTCATCTATTCCCTGTATTTCTAAAACTCATTCTTCTAGGAGAGTGACCAAGTCCTTCCAAGGCTGGAAAAAGAAGTCAATGCTGCACTTTGAACATGATCAGGAAACAATAGAGACATTGGTAGAAAAGAGGAGAGGCTTTACTTGGCATGGCTTAGCCTTTCGCCACGCATATTCTGCCTGTCCTTAATTTTGGAGACTAACCTGGGGGTGGGGCTGTGTGCTTCCAGGATGAAAGGAAAAAGACACATGCACATGAAGAAACAAATTCTATTTTAGCAACATACTTTGTTACTGTAGTCACAGCAGATGCCCTCTTCACCAACACTTTCCTAGATCCCAATAAGCATTAAATATTGGGAAGACAGTTGAGATTTTATCTTTGGGGATCTGAGAGCCTTAAGCCTCAGGAAAGTCATATAAAACAACACTCTTTTGATCAAATTTCCTTTTTATTTTTTCCCTTTTCTCACCTGAAAACCCATAACAGTTGTTTTAGTGCAGAAATCATTTGTTGGATTTATCTTGAAGAAAGAATAATGTGGCAAGGCTTGTATATTTTCTTTCTGATTTCTGAGGATGCCGGAAAGCCCTCAAATGTTGATGCTTAGACAAAAGCTACCAGGAAGTGAAAACAGTCCTCTTATTTAAAAAAAAATTAATGTTTATTTATTTTTGAGAGAGAGAGACAGAGTGCAAGTGGGGAAGGGGTGGAGAGGGAGGCACAGAATCTGAAACAGGCACCAGGGTCTGAGCCATCAGCACAGAGCCCAATGCAGGGCTGGAACCCACGAACCGCAAGATCATGACCTGAGCCGAAGATGGACACTTAACTTACAGTTCTCTTATAAGAGTAGCATAATCATATTTAAGAAGTGGGAAGCATGACCACAGCATAAGATTTAAGGTGGTGTATGTATTAGTCTGTTCGGGTTGCCATAACAAAATACCATTGACTAGATGTCTTAAACACAGAAATTTATTTCCTCACAGTTCTGGAGCCCAGAAGTCCAAGGTGCAGGTGTTGGTAGTTTTGGTTTCTCTTGAGGCCTCTCTTGATAGCTTGAAGATAGCGAACCTCTCTCTTTGTCAGTTGAACATGCACATCCCTGGTGTCGCCCCCTCTTTCTAGAAGGACATTGGTCATACTGGATTAGGGTCATATTGGATAAGGACCTCATTTTAATTTAATCACTTCTTTAAAGAGCTTATCTCCAAATATGGTTGCATTGAGGTACTGAGGGTTGGGACTTTGACACAGGAAGACTGGGGTCACAATTCATCCCATAATAAGGGATGAGAACATGCTCCAACAGAAGGTAGATAAACAGAAGGAATATGCAATCGTGTGTAGCAACACTCACAGGCACCCAGGGGAAACTATAATGACTGATTAGAGCCAGTGCCAGTGGAAAGAACTTCCCTGGCTTCTCCAATGATAATACTGACTCTTCCACTCTCTATGACCCTCAGGAAGACCCTTAATCTCCCAGAGTCATCTGAAAAGTCATCCTTCATCTGAAAAGTAAAATTAAAAAAAAAAAATACCATTCACATGAACCACCATGTGAGGCACAAATAAAATCTATAGAGGTATTTTTTTTCTCAATGCAATCTATAAATGTAAAATAGTTTTATAACCAAGGATTCTCTAGGAAATTCCTTGGTGGAGGTGAGTGCTGAAGACCATTTTGAAGAGAGGAGAGAGCTGGCAGAAGGAAGAACACATTTTCAGTGGGAGGACAGACCATGTTCATAAGTATTTTTTAAGTGAGCAGCGATTTAGAAGATCCAATTTTGACCCGCTCAAACAGAGCAAACAGTGCAAGATATATTTTCCATCTATTCCTCTGGCCTTACAGTCTTAATGTTTTTGTTCTTTGTGTTTTTGTCGTTGGTGTTGTTGTTGTTGTTGCTAATTTGGGGACTTGGTCATATAACTGACTATATGGCCTTAGTCACTCCCATATATTTTACAGTATCTAGTTTCCACATGTATCAACATCTGCTTAGCCAATTCACAGAGACTTGGTTACATAACAGATGAGAAGTTTCTTTGAAATGGTTAAAAAGAATATATGCAGTTAGACATTGATGACATTTTACAAAACAAACTAGTTTTTATCCAGCACCTAGAAGGTGACAGGAGCTGAATTAATGTCAATTGCCTGAAAATGATAGTTTTAAACAAATCACTGCGTTGTTCAGGAGAGTATAATTCCAAGATGATACCTTTGGAATACAGTTCTCAGTATTGTTGTAGGAAGGAGAAATGATAGAAACACAGTTGCTAGCTGAGATGTATATCAGACATGATTTGATTAGGGTCTGTCCTAAGACTGTGAAATGGAGGGGAAGGGGTTAACATACTCTGAGAATTAGCAACATCAGCAGCTAAGTACAGAATAGGAGAAGGCTAAACACTCTGGCCAGCCTTACAGCATATAAAGGAAGTTTCTTCCTTATGGAATTAAAAAATGTGGTTCTACAGGCTTTCTTTGAGTGTTTATGCAATGCACAATACATTGCTTAGTCTGCAAGATTATTTTATAGAATTATAATTTTTACTCTTAGAACTTGCATAGAATTCTGCCCACTTTTTCTCAATTTCACTCTCCATTACTCTTACTTCTACTCTATGTAACTATACAATGGAGATCAAAGTGCTGTTTATTTTCCTTAGCACTCAGCTTTTTCCATCTCTTTCTGCCACCACCAACAAAACTGTCCATCCTTGTGTAACTGCTTTGTTGCAAAATTCTGCTATCCAGTGTGTGGGCTAACATGCTAGGGGGTGAGACCTTGTGTTTCAGAAATGAGTTACCCAGCTGACTGTAGATGCATAAGGCCAGCTGAGCCCAGAAGCACCAGTCATTTGAGTTTAGCCTAAGTTGCTGGCTCAGAAAACCACAAGCTAAATAAATATATTTTGACGTGGTTTATTCTATAGCAAAAACAATTATAATGGGCTACTGAGGTAGTTTGTGAAGTCTCCCCTTTTCTTGCAGCAACTTGATATAATTCCCACATCAGTGTGTTACTGTATAAAGGTGTGCAATAAAATAGTCTCTTGAGGACATTTCAAATTCTAATTTTATAATATATATTAACTTTCAGGTATTTTTTTACAGTATATTCTTTATTAATGACATTTGGAACATTTCAATATTCTTAAATATTCCAAAGCAAAAAGTCCAGAAGGTGTACTATTTCATTTAACTTGACTCTTCTAACATTTCCTGTGATTTCAAATATGAAAAGATCTACCAGTAAACATAATCCAGAAAATGTTAATTTTCTTGATGCTGTCAAGGAGAGAACATTGGCTTGGTGCCATTGCTGCTTTGGGGTCATAGCCAACCTGAGAATGAACAGCTGTTGTTATTCAGAAAAATTCAGACAATATTTGGGAAGATATTAATTTAGGGGAAAAAAACTAAGAGGGAAATGGGAAAACAACAAGCTAAATAAGAATAGCATTTTTAGGCTGTAAAAATACGTAATGATTCCAGAAGTGTTTAATATATCTTCCAATATAATCCGGGGGGGAGGGGAATAAGTAGGATTTGGAATGTCCCTAGTGAAGGTATATGGGATTTGGGGTCAGAGAAGAAGACTTTAGTGTTTTGGGCTGCAGCAATTTTCATGTGTTCTCATTCACATAGAAACTAGTATCTTTCGGCTCTGTCTATGAATCTATAACACATGCCAGTTTAAAATATATCAACGATGTATATATAAAGATTCATTGATTATTTCTTTCTCCTGTTCTCTAAAGCACTAGTTCCCAAAGCATGGTCTGAGTTCCCAGAGGGCCCAGAGACAAGAAACAACAATAAGAATCTAGCTGTCTTCCACTAAGCTGTACATTAAGAGATTTAGAAAATTTTAAAACAATTTTATTCTTCTCACTACTTTTTTATTTAGAAAGTAGTTTTTATTAAAAATATTACTAATTTGTAATTGAGTTTGTTGCTAATATGTATTGAGTTTGTTGTCATTTTAAAATGGGCTAATACATTTTTATATTTGTTCTTCATTTTAATTTCTAATATTGTAAATACTAAACATAACCCATATGAATTAAATCCTTGACATTCTTAATACTATTTAAGAACATAAATGGGAAACCAAGCCAAAAAAATTAAGAACCACACTGTCCAGAAATTTAGGTCAGGTATTATTATACCCATTTCATAGATTGGAAACAGAAGAATTAAAAATTCATTGTATGGTGATCGAGAATGAAGAATGTCTAACTCAAAATTCCTTTCACATTTTGTTTTCTTTTCCCCAATGTGTTTTTCATATTTCTAACATATTTTATTGCTCAAATGAAAATATAATAAAAATACACTTTTTTAGAGTGCACAATTCTCTGAATTTTAACCCAAGTTTAGATTTATAGAACCATCATTTCTGAAGGTTACCAGAATATGCCATCCCAAAACATGTATCTTTGGTATATAGATTATTTTCCTTGGTAAAAAGTGTAGTTCTCTCCCACAGGAGGAAGAAAGAGGAGGACTGTTATCTCTGATAAATGGAAGATTTATCAATGGAGAAAGCATTGACTTAAATCTGCATAACAATTCTTACTAAACAACCTATATACCATATTTTTCCTGACCATCTTCCCATAACTTACTTCCTCCCACCCTCACCTCCTCACCCCTGCCCAGAAACCCTAAAATTGTTTAGCCTCAAATGCTCCTTAAGCCCCAATTCTAACAATTCTAACCACCTCTTTGGGTTACTTATCACTGTAGGTTCCCGTGTATATATGTACCATGTACATGTTAATTCATTTGTTAATCTGTCTTTGGCTAGTCCTATACATAGGGCCGCACCTGAGGGGCCAAAGATGGGTAGAGAAGAAGACTTTTTTCCTTTTTTTATCACCAGCAGGGTATGAAACAGTTCTATAGCTGCACAGATTTTGTCATTCTATCCTTAAGCAGTCAAAACCTCTCCCAAGACTGCAGTTGTTTTTTTGTTTTTTTGTTTTTGTTTTTTTGCTTGTTTTTCTTTTTTGAGAATGTCATATAAATGGAATCATACTGTATGTAACCTTTGATACTATTTTTTTACTTAGCATAATGCCTTTGAACTACATCTAAGTTTTGTGTATTGAGAGTTCATTCCTCTTCATTAGGAATAGTGTTTCATTATATGAATGTTCCATCATTTGTTTACCCATTTGCCTGTTGAAGGACATCTTGGTGGTTTCTAGTTTGGCCTCTTATAAATAGAAAGGCTGTAAACATCTTTGTGCAGGCTTTTATATGAAAATAAATTTTAACTTGTCTAGGGTAAATGCCCAGGAATGGGATTTGTGGGTCATATTGTAAATGTATGTTTAAGCTTATAAGAAACTGGCAAATGTTTTCCAGAATGGCTCTATTTTCTTTAGTGAAGTGTTGTTTCCAATTTTTTGCCTATTTTTAAATGGGATTGTTTTCTTGTTGGTGAGCTTGGAGAGTTCTTTACATATTCTTAACCCAAATCACAATTCAGATATATAATTTACAAATATTTTCTCCCAATCTGTAGCTTATCTTTAATTCTCTCAATGGTGTCTCTTTCATGGAAATGATTTTAATTTTGGTAAAATTCTATTTTTTAATATTGTCTTTGATGGATCATGCTTATGGTGTTATGCTTAAGGTTTCTGTCTAAAATGCTTTCTTTGTTAGTCTTACTAGAGGTATATTAACATTATTGATTGATTTTAAAGAAACTGCTACGTTTTCATTGATTTTTTTTCTCTGTTGCTTTTTGTTTTCAACTTCATTGATTTCATCTTTTTCATTTTATGTTTTCTGCTTAATATATTTATTTTGCTCTTTTTTCTTAAAGTAGAAGTTTATTATTAAGTTGAAGACTTTCTTCCTTTTTGATGTAACTATTGAACTTTATAAATGTGGAGCTAAGCACTGATTTAACTGCCTCTCACAAATGTTGATATATTTAAATATTTTCTTCTCTTTATTTAGAATTCCTCTTTGACCCATGGATTATTTAGAAACATCTTATTTAATATCTAAATGTTTAAAATTTTGTGTTAGCTTTCTGTTTTCTACTTCTAACCTAATTCTATTATGGTCAGAAAACATACTCTTTATGGTGGTAACTATTTTATACTTGTCAAGATGTGTTTTATCACCCAGGATATGGTCTACCTTGGTCAATATTCCTGGTGCATTTGAAAAAAAAAAATGTGTATTCTGCTGTTGTCGGCAGTGGGTTTTGTAACTATCAAAAAGGTCCAGTTGGTTGATAGTGTTTTTCAGTTTTTCTCTATCCTTTGTAATTTTCTATCACTTACTGAGATAGAAGTGTTGAAGTTGCCAACTACAGCTGTGAATTTGTTAAATTCTCCTTTCTGTCGTGTCACTTTTTATTTCATGAATTTTGAAGCTTAGTTTTGGTGCATAAATATTCAAGATTGTTATGTGTTCTTATTGAATTAGCTTAATCATTATGTAATATTCCTTTTTGTTCCTGATAATTTTATTTGCTTTGAAATCTATTTTTTCTTTTTTTTAATGATTTTTTTACTTATTTCTGAAAGAAGGAGGAAGACAGCGTGAGCAGGGGAGGGTCAGAGAGAGACAGGGAGATAAAGAATCTGAAATAGGCTCCAGGCTCTGAGCTGGCAGTCAGCACAGAGCCTGACGCAGGGCTCGATCCCATGAACCGTGATATCATGACCTAAGCCGAAGTCGGATGCTTAACCGACTGAGCCACCCAGGTGCTCCTGAAATCTACTTTTTCTGATATCAGCATAGCACTACAACTTTCTTTACATTGATTTTAGTATGGTATATCTTTTCATATCTTTTTACTTTTAACCTATTTGAAGTAGATTTTTGTGCACAGCATAGAGGTGGATCATTTTTCCTTTTCTTTTTAAATACATTCTAATAATCTCTTTTAGTTAGATTTTTAAGTCTATTTTTTGTTGGATGTAATTCTTAATATGTTTAAACTTAGGTCTACCATTTAATTGTTAGATTTATGCTTCTTCCTTCTCTTATTTGATCCTTTGCATGTCCTTTCTTGCCTTCTTTTGGGTTATTGGACCAATATTCTGCTTTCCTTTATTGTATTTTTTCCTCTATTTCTTTGTACAGAATTTTAGTGTTGCTCTAGAGTTTATAATATACATACTTAATTTTTCTCAGTCATCTTATAATCAGTAGTTTACCACTTTAGTAGAATGTGGAAACTTGCCACCATTTAGATCCTTTAACTCCCTCCCACTTTATTATATTACAGTGTTATGTATTATATCTACTTACATTAAAAACACTATTAGACAATGTTATAATTTTTGCTTTCTGGTGTCAAACATTATAAAGAACTCAAGAGAAGAACAGTATATTTACTCAGTTACTTACATTCTGTTGTGATTCCTTTATTCTTTACCATCTGTATCCCTCTTGTATCCTTTCCTTTTCTCTGATGAACTTCCTTTAGAAATTCCTTTAGTTTTGGTCTGCTGGCAATAAATTCTTTCAGTTTTCCTTCATCTGTTAATATCTTTATTTCACTTTCATTTATGGAAGAGACATTTTTGCATGAGATAAATTTTTTTTTCTCTCCCAGCACTTTAAAACTGCTATTGTATGTCCTTCAAGTGTCCATTTTTGTTTTTATCAGAAATATGGGCATTCAAATCATTGTTGCACTGTAAGTATTGTGATATTTTCCCCATGTTTCTTTCAAGACTTTTTTTGTCTTTAGTTTTGAAAAGTTTATAAAATGTCTATGTCTAGACTATACTTTATGAATCCATAGGCTTATGTCTTTCTCCAAATTTAGGGGGTTTTCTCTTATTATTTCTTTAAATAATTCCTAGAATAATGCTTTTTTACCCCGTGTTTTGTGTCTTCAGTGATACAAACTTTAAAGTTTCTGGCATTGTACTATGAGTCCATGAGACTCTGACCACTCATTTTTAAATATTTTCCTCTTTATCATTCATATTGGGTCATTTTTATTATTCTATCTCCAAGTTCACTCTTTGTTTTGTGTTTTCCATTCTCCTATTGAGTCCATCCAGTGAATATCAAACTTTATTTTTCTGCTTTAATATTTTCTGTTTCTTGGGGCACCTGAGTAGCTCAGTTGGTTAAGCGTCTGACTTTAGCTCAGGTCATGATCTCATGGTTTGTGGGTTCAAGCCCCAAGTCAGGCTCTGTCTTGACAGCTCAGAGCCTGGAGTCTGCTTTAGATTCTGTGCCTCCCTCTGTTTCTGCCCCTCTGCTGCTCATGCTGTCTCTCTCTCCCCAAAATAAATAAAAACATTTTTAAAAATTTAAATTCTCTGTTTCTTATTTATTATCTTTTATTTCTTTGATGAGATTTATCTCTTTCCATTCACTTCAATGGTGTCTGACCTTACTTGTTGGAAGATTTTCTATAACATTTGCTTTAAATTCTTTGTTAGATAATTCTAACAAATGGGTCATCTCAATGTTGGCATCTGTTTGTTGCCTTTTCACACATATACATTTGGATTGTATATTGGACATTTTGAGTATTATGCTAGAATTCTCTGCATCTTGGCAAAGTCTTCTGAAGAATGTTGACATCTTTCTTTTAGCAGAAATTTGACCTGGTTTGTTTCAGTTTCAAGTTCTGCCTTATGGGAGTTATGGTCTTAACGTCACTTCCTTTGTCAGTGACTTTGCAGTATTATTTGGATCTGTCTTATGTGTGTTCCATCCTGTAGCCATTCTGAATCCTGGGTGGTGATCTGCCTTGCAGCTCAGTTCTCAAAGTTGGCGGTATGTTATTATATGTCAAAGTTACACATGTGTATCTTGGGAGTGTTCCCATGAGCTCATAAACTATGTTTTCTGGTCACTCTCCCAAATCTTTTTTTTTTCTTTTACCTAGAACTTTTTGGACTCTCTAGGGCTCTTCTTTTCAGTTCATCCAGAAAGCTGACACTTTATTTTCCCAGTTCTGTTATGTACTCCCTGCAATTGTAATAATTTCCTGGACTGAGATGCAGCAAGAAAAAAAAAAAAAAGCAACAGGTGCTCGCCCCACTCTTGTGTGGTCTAATCTCCTCTGACTTGTGAATAAAGGAAGCTTCTACTTCCTCAGTGTGCCTCCATCATGGTTGCTGTTGCTTCCACTGCCACCACCAATAGCACTGGGTTGCTTAAAAACTGGGAGAGGACAGAAAGGAGAAACGAAAACAACAATATCACAGGGGTTTTACTCCTACTATCTTTTAGTGTTAGAAGATCCCTTTCCCATCTTGCAAGCTGTAATCTGATGACTCTCTCTGTCTGTGAGAATGCCCATTTTTATCAAGCTACATTGAGACCAGGTCTGCAGATATCAAATGTGACTCCCCCAAAAAAAGGTAAGATCACTGGTGATTTAGTGGCACTTAGAATTATGCTCCCCCCAATCTGCCTGTTACTGTTTACTTTTCAATGTTCTCAAGTAGCTGCTCATGAATTCTGTGCATGTTTTGTTATGCAATCGGTGGCAGAAGGTGCTTATTCCATCTTACCAGACAACAGAACCCTAATAAACTTTTGCAATCATGTAAAATTGCTGAAATACCTAAGAAAAATTATTCAGAGTTGGTATTAGGGAAGTGAGATGCTTGAACTTTATAACCTTAATTTACTCCTGTGACTTCTATTTCCATTTGTGAGCTTTTATTTTCTATCATTGATATCGTCATACTTGCTCAGGAGGAGCTGCTCTAGTCTTAGCCAGAAGTACATTTTCCCCTCAATTTTTTTATAGACCTTTGAGATATAATTGGAATGTTTAAATAAAATCGTATTACAAAGCATGGTCAAGAGAATAAAAGACAGGCCACAGACAAGGAGAAAATATCTGCAAATGATACAACTGATAAAAGACTATTATCCAAAATATACAAAGAATTCTTAAAAGTCAATAATAAGAAAAAACCTGGTCAAAAAATGGGCCAAAGACCTTAAAAGATACCTTACCAAAGAATACATATAGGTCAAACAAGCACATGAAATGATGATCCACATCACATGCCATCAGGGAAATGCAAACTGAGACAACAATGAAATACCCCTAGACACTTATTGGAATCTAATCTAAAACAAATCTAAACACTGACAATACCAAATGTTGGTGAAGATGTGAAGCAAGAGCGCTTTAATTTATTTCTGGTGGGAATGTGAAATGGTACAGCCACTTTGGAAGACATTTTGGCAGTTTCTTATAAAACTATACACATTCTAACCATACAGTCTGGCAAAGGAGTTGAAAACCTATGTGTACATAAAAAGCAGCACACAGATGTTCATAGAAACTTTATTTATAATTGCCAAAACTTGGAAGCAACCAAGATATTCTTCAGTAGGTGACTAGATAAATAAAATGTGATATATCCTGTCAATGGAGTATTATTCAACACTAAAATGAGATGAACTACCAAGCCGTGGAGGAACCTTCAATGCTTATTACTAAGTGAAAGAAGACAATCTCAAAAGGCTACATAATGCACGATGCCAACTGTATGACAGTCTAGATAAGGGAAAACTGATATAGCAAAAAGATCAGGGGTATATAGGGAATGAGAAATGGAGGAATGGAAAGGCACAGTGCAGAGGATTGTTAGAACACTAAAAACACTCTGTATAATACTGAAATGATAGATACATGTCATTCAAACATTTATCAGACACATCGAATGTATAATACCAAGACTGAGCCTCAACATAAAGCATGGACGTCTGGTGATTATGATATGCTGAATCTTGGTTCCTCAGGTTGTAACTCTCTGATAGGGAATGTTGATAATGAGGGAGGCTATGCATGTGAAGAGGCAGAGGTATATGGGAAATTTCTATACCTCTCTCTGAATTTCACTGTGAATGTAAAACTGTTTTTAAAAAATAAAGTCTTGAGGGCTTGGAGGTGGGGCAGAGGGGAAGGGGAGTGATGGGCATGGAGGAAGGCACTTGTTAGGATGAGCCCTGAGTGTTATATGTAAACCAACTTGACAATAAACTATAAAACAAACAAAAAAAAAAGAGCATAAGTTTTCACAATAAAATCTGATTTTTGTTCACCAAAAAGGAAATAAAGTCTTAAAAAAGGAATGAAATTCTGACATATGTTACAACATGGATGAAACTCGAAGACATCACGCTCGCTAAGTGAAATAAGCCAGACACAAAGGGACAAATATTGTATGATTCTACTTATATGAAGAACCCACTGTAAGGACAGAAAGTAGAACAGTTATTACAGGGGCCGGAGGATGGAGGAGAAGGGGAGGTGTTGATTAATGGGCATTCGTTTTCAGTGTGGGATGATGTAAAAGATCTGGAGACAGCAGTGATGGTTGTACAGAAATGTTAGTGTACTTAACGCCACTAAACTATGCACTTAAAAAGTGGTTAAAAAGTTAATATTTTGTAATGTATACATTAGCACAATACACAATAAAATAAAATAGTTTTAGTTATAAAAAGTGCATCACTAAAGGAAGGAAGTAGGGAGAGAGTAATACAGAACTAGATGGTAGGTTGACAAACTATGGTGTGCCCATGAGCCAAATCCAGTCCTACCAGTTCATTTATTTACTGTCTATGGCTGCATTTGTACAGCAAAGTGTTATACTTGTGAAAGACACTGTCTGGCCTTCGGCACCTAGAATATTTACTATCTGACCTTTACAGAAAAAGTTTGACAACATTAATCTGAACGGTATGGTACAGATCATTATGGTCATCTTGGGATTCCCTACAAAGCATCTTTTTGCTAAACTTCAAGCCTGACCTACCTTTGTAAGAGAGTATATCTTTGCAGGGAGAAAGGAGTAATGGGAAGTTCTCTTCTCCTTCTAAAATCTTATTTCTATTTATTAAACTGTTATTAAGAAGTTAATTTTATTTTTCCAAATATTCTGCTAGATCTTAGCATACACCGCTAAAAAAGACATTTCTGCCCTCATGAAGCTGTCAACGTGAAGCAATTTTTATAGATAGTTGAGAGCAGTCTCTCCCTAACAGCCCCTTATTGATCCTAAATCTATTTTTCTGGGTGACATAAATCAAATCTGGCATTTCTTATACATCATAGCATGTCTGAACAAAAAACATTTTTTCCTGCTTTCTTAGAATTCATCTTTTGCCCACTTAAACATTTGTCTTCTTCATTTGTGATTAAAAAAGTATGCTAAAATGCAAATCAACTCACAGATACGTGTACTTATGATATCATTTTTGCATCATCTGCAATTCTTGTCCAGAAAATACATCTAATTTGCTGGTATCTTTGCCTACAGCAGACATAGAGCATTATCCTTGATTATGAATGAAAAAGTCTTTTATTTTCAGAACTTGAGGGACATTTCCCTATACAAATGTTGTGTTTCTGTTTACTGTCTAGAGAATAAATTTATGACAGTTCCCATGTTTTTCTCTTTCTTTTTAGCAATAAGGCTTGTTTAATGTAGCTCCAGAGAAAACAATTTGGAATGATGAAAACGAGGCAATCTTCATTCAACATACAAAGAAAGGTAACAGAGTTGAACATACTTAATAGTTCTATGAGCCAAGAAATGTTGTATACAAATAATTATTTTTAAAACCTGGGGGAGGGGATATTTGTAACTTTATTTTAAATGAAGGAAAAGTGAAGAGTTTGAGGAAGCTCTAAATAACAGAGATATTAAGTGGTAAGCCAGCTTTCCAGTATTTCTCGCCTCAAACCATGTATATAAATGGAGTCCTCCAAGAATTGAGTGAAATGTCCAACATATCTAACCATGATCCTGGTTTTCTTATGTGCAAAGGGAATGCTGAAATGACTCTGGCTCCAAAGAATATCCCCTTGTTTCATGTTCTTCTATTAGATTGATCACCTATTTGTATGATACCACATTAACCAACATTGCATTCAGGTGTTCAGTTCATATATTTAAATGTATTAATAATTTTTAATTTATTTTTTCCAAGTTTTTATTTAAATTTGGTTAGTTAACATACTGTGCAATATTGGTTTCAGGAGTAAAATTTAGTGATTCATCACATACATATAACACCCAGTGCTCATCACAAGTGTCCTCCTTAGTACCCATTACCCATCTAGCCAATCCCCATGCCCACCTCTCCTCCAGTAATCCTCAGTTTGTTCTCTATAGTTAAGAGTCTGTTTTATGGTTTCTCTCTCTTTTTTCCCACCTATGTTCATCTGTTTTGTTTTTTAAATTCCACATTTGAGTGAAATCGTATGGTATTTGTACTTCACTGACTATTTCACTTAGCTTAATACACTCTAGCTTCATCTACCTCATTGCAAATGGCAAAATTTCATTGTTTTTTTATGGCTGAATAATATTCCAATGTATATATTACCACCTTTTGTTTATCCGCTTATCAGTTGATGGACATTTGGGCTCTTTCCATAGTTTGGCTATTGTTGATAATGCTGCTGTAAACATCGGGGTGCAATGAATCTCTTTGATTCAGTATTTTTGTATCTTTTGGGTAAACGCCTATAGTGCAATTGCTGGATTGTGGGGTAGTTCTACTTGTAATTTTTTGAGGAACGTCCCTACTGTTTTCCAGAGAGGCTGCAAAAGTTTGCATTCCCACCAACAGCGTAGGACCATTCCCCCTTCTCCGCATCCTTGCCCACACGCCTATTGTTTCCTGTGTTGTTAATTTTAGCCATTCTGATGCTGTGAGGTGATATCTCATTGTACTTGTGGTTTGTATTTCCCTGATGATGAGTGATGATGTTAAGCATCTTTTCATCTGTCAAAAGACACATAAACTTATGACATATCTTAAAAAGAAGAGGAAACATATTAAAATTATACACAATTTAAAGTCACTTACTTCAAAATTAGGGGGCAGGTTTATCAAAGCTGTTGAGCAGAAAATTATTGACTTACTTTCAACTAATTGATTTATCTAATCCCAGGAATTCTGGTAAATATCTATGTTTTCTGAATTTTTTATGGACTCCACTTACCAGTCATGAAATGACTGGTTTCTTCTCAACCATGAAATGATAGGGTTTTTTTTTCTGTAGAAAATATCCATAATACAAAATATCCATTTTATTTTCTGTAGAAAATATCCATAATACAAATCAGGAACAAGTTAATACACAATTTTAGTTTCAGAAGTGTTATAAAATGATATAAAAAGAAAATCATTATGGATTTTTTGTTGTTGTCAAATGTAAGAAATAGTCTGCACCAGGAAAGTCTAGAAACCATTTTGTTGAAGTGTTGGATCCTAATGTAGCAAGACTATGATTTATTTAATGGTTCAAGGGTTACAAAAATGCCAACTAGAATCTGGATTGGTAACAACTCAGTGTCAAGTAAAATTCTGACTTTAAAAAAAGCTGTAGGAAACAGCTGAAAGGCAGTCTAAATATATTTCATGTTGTCTGTGGTGGCCAGCTGAGGTATCTAGTTCTAGATGGAGACATTTTTCAGAACTATAAATATTTTTTTGATAACTGTGAAGTTTGATATTGTAGTGTATTGCTCCAGGAGGAAACAAAATTTGGTCAATAATGTAAAAAAAAATGGTGTGAATTTTCTTCAATATATTTATCCTGTGACTTCTTCAAGAATTCTCAGCACCATTACATGCTCAACTTGAACGTTATGTGTCCAGAGGCAGAGCTAAACATTGCCAGTGTATCACATTTTCCTCATCAGCTCATTTGCACTATTTTACAGATGCCTACATTTCTCTTTTCATAATACTCAAGCATTTATTTACTGAGTTTTACTATTCTTGATAGTCTAACAGAATTAATCAGAAATGTAACTTCACACTATAAATTCATTTATTTATTTTTAGAATGAATGTTTATTTTAGGGTGCTGGGTGACTCAGTCAGTTAAGTGTCAGACTTCTGCTCAGGTCATGATCTTGTGGTTCGAGAGTTCCAGCCCTGCTTCGGGCTCTGTGCTATCAGCATTCTGTGTCTTCAAATTCTGTGTCTTCCTCTCTCTCTACCCCTCCCACACTCACTCTCTGTCTGTCTCTCTCTCAAAAATAAATAAATATTAAATTTTTTTTAAAAAGAATGAATGTTTATTTTATAACAACTTTTCTGTTTATGCAAACTCCAGGAATATATGGGGTTATAAAAGTTGGAGCCACATCTAACAATTTTCTTAGAAAAAATAATATGAAGGAATGGATGTAATAAAGATATGAAAACAAAGAAGGGTTCATAATAGGAGTGACAACAATCACCTGTGTTACCTTAAACATATGCTTTCTAGAGACAATGCAATTCATCAGCCTTCCTTGTTCTGGTGTCCAGGAAGCTCAGAGGCAAACTTTGAGTTCAATTATACACTTGAGTTAACCCTACCATTTAGGCTACCTGGTAGTTTTTCTTTTCCTTATGACTTATTTGCTGATTCTTTTGTCCCCCCAATTATTATGCTTGTTATTGTGTCTCTTCTATAAATTGCCTTAAGCCTTTCTGTAAAGAATAAGGTTTAAATAAGTTTAATGCTGAAAAAATACACAACCCAGTATCATCACAAAATCATGATTTGGAGGCCTGGAGCTCAATCATTTAGGTTGTTGCTTTGAGAAATATTCCTAGCTACTCTTATGAGTTTTATCAAAACCAAAGTTCTCTCTCTCTTCAGACAAATAAAAACAGGAACTGAGTTGTACAAAATACAGCTGTGAAGGATGATCTCAGAACACTCATAAATTTTTCTCTGAGAATAATGCAAATACAAGGCAAACAGAAAGTACCAAAGAAAAATCCTATAACCTTATTGGTAATTTATCTGGTTTAATTACTCTAGGTAAGAATCTATTCATACACAAGTGACCAGAAATGGGGAAATGACAACTGAATAGTAGTAAAACAAAGGACAACTCGTTTCATTCCAAAATTTATTTAAATTTTGTTTTTAAGTGTGTGTGTGTGTGTGTGTGTGTGTGTGTGTGTGTGTGTAAGAGAAACAGAGAGAGAAAGAGAGAGAGAGATAATGAGCAGGGGAAGGGCAGAGAGAGAGAGGGGAACAGAGAATCTGAAGCAAGGTCTGCACTGACAACAGGGAGCCTGATGTGGGGGTCAAATTCATGAAGTCCAATGCTCAGTCGATTGAGCCACCCAGGTGTCCCTCATTCCAACATTTCTAGTAACTCCTGCCTCTGTTGTCCATGAGACACAAATGATGACAATGTCATAACATGAAATCAATTAAAATGGCAGGATAGCAAGATGGTTTGACTTGATAATCAAAATGAGAAGGCTCAAATCTTGGTTTATCTCTTACTTGTGTTATGATCCTGGGAATTTTTCAGTCCTTGAATGTTAAGTTTTCTCACTATTATAAAGACAGTAATATTACCTGTCTTCATAAAACTGTTAGGAGGATGAAAAGAGGTGGTAGATGGATATATACATAGATAAATAGATAAGTAGATAGATACCTCACTACTGTAGTTGTAAGTGATCAATAACATTAACAGTAATCATTGTTGTTTATCAGCATCCAAATACATAGCCCATTTTTTGCTTATTTTAATGGAATCCAAAGATGTCATTTTGGGTTACAAATAGAAGAGAAAATAAAACAAATAATTCCACATGGTTAATGGCCTAGATGTCTGCAGGTCTAAGGGACCATACAGATCACAGGCTGACATTTATTGTTCATGTTGCACTCACCTTGGACTATCAACTATCAGAGAAACTGATTAAAACACTGCCCCCAAATTTAGTAGACAACAAGGTCACAGGGAAAGGGTAGTTCACTTCTCCTGAACTCAGATCTGTGAGAAAACTCCGATCCCTTTAAAATCAGTGTCTGGAAACGATGTCTCTAAAAAATAATTCAAGTAATTTGCTAAAAGTTTTTAAGAGGATTTTTTTTTTATTGTAACCTACTTAGGATTTCCCAGTAACTAATGGAAAGGCCCAGTACCCTCCCACTATATTCTCCCACATTATCCTCAGGGTCCTTTCCTTTCTCTGCACGTCCCCTCCCTTCCTCTGATCCTGATAAATGTAAGGTTAGAAGCTAGAGTTACCCTCTTTAACTTCTAAAAGCAAACATAATCATATTCCTTGCTAGAGTTTCCTGGCCAAAATCCTTTCAGAAGTAAGTGCTCCTCCAGTTTGAGCTCATAGGTGAGTCATTTCTGAACATTCACAAGTTGATGCATTTTACCTCCACAGTCATTACCTTACCGTATCATCCATCTTGCTAAAAACATCTGCAGAGAACTCAAGGGTGACAAGTGCAATACAAAACTCAATATTATTCTTTCTAGAAATATCACTAATTATAATTTCACAGCAACTGTGAGTTAAAAATAAAGAAAAGATATGGAAGATGTATTGAGTATCAAAAACCCTCCGAAACCTTTTTGAAAAGAATAGAATAAAAGCTTTAAGTTCTATGACACAATGCAATATGACAAACCAGGTCCACCCCCAATTAAATAAAAACCTCCCATGACAAAGCCACTGATTATTTACTAAAGTGGCTGAACAGGCTCATCTATTTGTAGGAAGCTATGATTCTGATGTATGTTTTCCCAGCAGTAAAAAGAAGAGAAGACTCTACTTTGGTACTCTTAGTTAGCTCACAGCTGGGTTTAACAATGAGAGCTATTGGGCATATCTGATGTGGTATGGAAGACCAACCCGGGGGGCTGATTTCACTGTGGTCCAAGGCCAGAGGCAACAGAGAGAATGACCTGTGGGAAGTCTCTGTTTCATTCGAGTTTCAGAGTCTAGGGAAAAGGTTATGTCATAGAACCCACAGTAATCTGAAGAAAACTTTTAGTCACAAATCAACACTTTCCATTTCTTCCTCATGTTTTCTTATTGAAATAGTTGGAATTGGCTAGAAAAGGACAAACTATCTCAGGAAAGGAAGAAAGTCAGAAAGGTCCAAGGGAAGAAATGAGGCAAGAGAACAAGTAGGTTAGGAAAGGGTAGACCAAAAAAAAACAAAAACAAAAACAAAAAACCCATATCGGTTTTCCTCTTTTGGGCATTTTGTTCCCTTAGAGAACATGCAATAGTCCCTTAAATAACACGAACAAATGAAGGAGTGCTCAGCCTGGGTTCTCTGAGTTTGATCTGCAGAGTACTGTCCTAAAAAATGCAGTTTTATACTGTAGAACACACAGTAACTTGCATTATAATAGTAATTCTAGAATAAAGATTCTAACACCCCTTACTCTATTGACAGATAGGAATCGTTAATGGTTAACCATATTAGCTATTTATATTAAAATATTTACTCCCATTTCCTGGAAAAGTTGTTCTTTGTAGCAAGAATATGCCCCACAACTCCAACTATCTCTTGATCTCTTAAAAAAAATCTATTGACTAGCTTAGCAAGGTAACCTTCTGTTCTGGCCTTAGTCAAGTGTCAGAAATTACCATAATTCTTATCAGATTATACTTTGCTGTTCCAGTTCTCAATTCCCTTTTCTAGTTGAAAAACAAAATGTTGTACCATTTAAAAATTTTTTTTTCTCCCACTTATTTTTTCCTCTTTTCTTGTCAAGAAGCTTGTGCTTCTATCCCTGCATCTGGTTCTGTGAGACTGCTCGGCTTTATATCTTTTTGGTATAAACAATGATTAAACATCCCTTCCCCCTCCTACTTTTAGGCAGACATAATCTAATCTGTGTTATGTGACAAGACCAATTAGTCTCGCCCACTCTGCAGCCTTCTGTCCCTCCCCTCTCAGCTGCTACCCTCTTGGCGCTCCATCTCTTTTAGGAAGTAGCAATAGGAGCCAAATTTCCAAACTGAATTCATTAGATGAATATGCAGGTCCAGATTGCATAAATGTGCTCACATCCTCAAGTAGAACTCAGACTCAAGACTTCTCCTGACTCTTTTCTCTCATTGCATTTTATGTTTGTCAGAAGATTTCTGCCTACAAAATCTTCCTTGCTGGCTAGAGAGAAAGGAAAGCTGTATTGACTCGATGTGCAAATGGAAGGCCCAGGACTGGACTGAGCAAAATAAGTACAGGGAATGCCATCCTTTACTCAGATGTGTTATTTTCTACAGGCTGTTACAAGTAGCAACCTGCCCACTTGTGACAAGTATAGGTAGCCTGCAGAATCCAGGTGACGGATGGGCAGGGCACGCCATTCATAATTCATGCTCAGAGCACTTGCACTACAACTGGTGGGTCAGTCGGAATCAGAAGGGGACCCTGAGGACAAGACATGGAAACATGGAACAGCTGGTGGTACACAATTCTGATGAGTCTATTATCCCATAGCCAGACTGTAGCCACTACAGCTGGAGACAGCAGGTGCCAAGAAAACCTGACCCGTTGGATCTTGAGGGACTGAAGAGAGAAAACACTTAAACTTGCTTCATTTTGTTTGCTATCAGAAATATTGTTTTTTTTCTTTTAGATTTTTAAAGTCTGTAACATTATTTTCAATACTGTAACTGCTAAAAGAGGGATGAACATTCTATGATAAGCTTTTCGGTAGCTTGCAGCTTAAATTTCAAAACTGATAACCATAGATATAATGTCATGTTACCTGACAGAAAAATCATAAGTTAGTCTTTGGGGAAATTGCTAAAATAGATACTGAAATTTCAAAAATATATTTCAAAGTATCCACCAAGAAAACCCAAGTCCCATTGCAAATATGCCTACTAGTCAATAATCATTAGAGAATAAGATTAGCGACCTCCTGTTGTTTTAAAAGCACAGGCAGATTCTCTCAGAGTAATTGAAATTTTCCTTTTAAATGTGTAAATATGAGAGACAGAAAGAGATAGGGAAGGAACAGAGAAATGAAACAAGTATTAAAGCAAGCAACAAATTTTCCTTTCTAGGAATTTGAAATGACAAAACGATGCCACTTTTGTGTGTGTCAGTTTGCCCCTCACTGCAAATTGCTGCAGTTCATTGTCATCTGCCACCAACTCATCACCCTCAGGAAGCCTGAATGTATTTAATGTGGGCTCTCAGTCCATATCCTTTTGACTAAAAAAGCCTGGGCTGTGACATTATTGATTCTGTGTTCCTGCTTGCCTGACACAGAGCCTTGAATCACTGGTATCATCAGTTAGGTGGAAATTCCCATTAATATAAGCAGGAAACTAAAAAGATTAATAGAAGATCCCTTGGTCAATTTAGATGTGGTCTGAAAGTACCCATGTGACTCCTTGGACACTGGTACCATTCTCATGAAAACACTTCAGAAAGCTGCCTCGTTTTCTGAGACGCTTTGACAATGGAAACAAGAGTCAGAACTATTTTCTTTATTTTCTTTTTTAAGTGGATCTTAATGTCCTGTCGCTCAAACTTTAATTTAGCAAATTCGCAGTATTACCTGTGCAGTATTTTGTATGCAGTCCCAGCACAGTGCAATCAAGGATAGCAGTCTGTGGAGGGAGAAGTTCTCCTGAAAGGCCTTCAACATTAATTAGCCATTTTTCAGTATTCTCCACACTGTGATTTGTACAGAATTATAGGAGCTGTTGAAGCCAGCTGGCTCCTTTGTCTTCCCTTGACTTCTGGCCAGCCTCTATTCATATTGCTGCGACCAGAAGATGAAAAAAAAAAAAAGGAAAGAGAAGAAAAGGAACTCATAGGTTTAAGAAATATATAAAGTTGGGAAAAAATATATGTGAGGTATTACCAATCAACTAGTACCTACTAAGCTTTTAATGGGGGCTCAATATGCAAAGCATAGAAAGGAAAACAAAAGTACATATAAACAAAAGTATATACAATCAAAGGTTGGCCTTGCTAGAAGTTTCTAAAGTTGGTGAGTTGGAGAAATAATCCAAATTTATCATGCATTTGAGCTTCAGGAGAAGGGGTGACACATATATGGTGGCTTTCAGAGTCACACTGCCCACTTGAGGATATGAAAATGGACCTTTCTGGAAAGTGATCATTAATTTTTATCAAGGGTCTTAAAAATGTTCATACTTTTTGACTAACAACCCCAGTTCCAAGAAACAAACAAAAATAAATAATGTATGATATACAGAAAGAATACAAGGAGAGTCATCATAACATCATAACACTACTCAAAATAATTTTAAAAATAGCAAGAAATTAAATAAGTAATAGGATGAGAGTTAGAGTAATGTTATCCTAATATTATTTCTGCCTATGTGTCAGGCCTGGATTTTGCATTAGAAAGATATAAAAATATGGACTTAAATCATTAGATAATCTTTTATAACATGGTTTTAAGTGACTTTCATATTTACGATCTGGCCTAGGGTGAGGCAAAAGAAGAACCCTGATAGAAAAATCTGAGGCAGTGCTCACTCTTAGAGGCTTGTATGATCAGTGTTGGCACTTAGCCATGACAGTGTGTTAGTGGCTCCCTAAATCATGTGCTCTGAGCACCTGTCTTGCCACACCTTTCTCCTAGTCCTGCACCTGGTATCATAAAGATGCACCGTAATATACATAATCAGTGCTCTCTTGCCGGACATTTAGGTTCTTTTTGATGTTTTGGTGTTATAAATAACACTCTGTTAGATGTATACACACAACATTATAGACATTTGATTTTATTGTTGGAATAAATGTAGAATGGTAGGATTTCTTCTTAAAAGGTTTAAGGATTTGGTCCATATTGGCATATTTCCTTCAGGAAACTGATATGCCTCTGTGCTTATTCTTTCAGCACTATTTGAGAGTTTTTATGAATATTTTTTCTACTCATATTAATCTTTGCAATATGATAGGAAAAAACCTGGTTGTTTCTATTTTCATAGAATATTAAATATTTTAATAGTATTTTTCATTGTATTTCTGTGTGTCTGTTACCTGCTTCTGTCTCTTAACAATTTTTCCATCAGAGTCTTTGTTTATTCTTAAAGATTTGTACGTTTCTCTTAAATTAAGGCTATGTAATCTGAATCTCAGAACTGTTACATTTTTTGTCATCTATATTTGCCACATTTTCTGTGCTAAATAAAAAATAGCAAAAAATAACCACTGTTAACACTTTCTGTGTGCTTTCTTTGTCTCAGGTTCTGTATTAATACTTTATCATCATTAACTCATTTAATCCAGATAGAGGTATGTACAATTATTATCTTCATTTTATAGTGGATGAAATCAAGGTACAGAAAAGTTAAGAGATAACGTAACATGCACCTACTCATTCAGCTATTTTGGGATGGGTGAGTTTTCTTACCGAGGAAGGCAGGTTCTTGCATCTAAACTCTTAGACGCTGCCCTACACTACTTCCTAGAACAGAATGGACGATGATAAAATCAAAAATCAAATCTACTGACCATTTTTCACTATGTCTAATGTTATTCTATTTTATTTTAGGTTTTTCTCTACAAGTGTCAGGAGATGAAAGATGAATTATATAGTACATTTGAGACATCAGATATTGGGTATATTTGATAAATTAATTCTAAGAATTCAATGCCACCATCATATTATATACCAAAATTTATTCCAGAAGGATTGAAGTGCCAAAATATTAGATAATTTATGTTTCCTAGAAAATCATATATCATTTAGTTAAATATAGTATTTTATTATAATGTTTTGTGACCTCTTTGTATTATATACTTGTCCTAATTTCAGTGGGGTTTTTTTTTTTTTTTGCATTTAAAAATTTTTCATCCAGGTTTTTCAGCTATTATTTTTTCCTGTAAAAATAATTTCAAGTAATAAACTCTTAGATTTGTACGTTACTGACTGAACTATCCTGAGTTGCTTGGAAAAATTATTAAGTGTTGCTAAGCAAATCCTGGATCCTATCTACTCTATAGCCTGTTACACAGAGTTGTACAGGTTAAGATGCAGGGCAATAGTAAATCAGCAGCTGCAATTTAGAGCATCTGTGTGTATTCAGAGACAATTCTCCATGGGTCTTCCTCAGTTCTGCACATATTGTGAGGAGAGGCAAGGCGGCCTGTGTCTTAGGATATCTTTTCAAAGATGTTGTAGAGTAAACAGCCTTGGAAGAAAAAGATAATGTCTCCCTCTGGAGCAGAAGACAGATCTGTTTACTGCTGAGCATAATAAAGATAATATGATAATATCTTGCTTTGCCACAAAGGTCAGGCAGGTTTGCATTCAGTTTGTTACAAAATATTTCGGTGCCAGCTCAAGGCCCAGCAGCCACTGGGCCCACTCCACATCACCTCCCCTAGAACTTGGGTGCAAGAGGAATTAATAGAAACATGATACTCATAAGATTTTTGTCTCTGATCCATGGGTTTTATGTCTTCTGCCAGCTTCATGAAATTGTGGTGGGACAATTTGTTAATTAGAGAGTAGGATAAATAAAATCTCATGTTCTTCATAGTTCTAGATGCGGATTTTTTAAAAAAATACTTATATTGATGTGTCCATTTTGTTCTCTAATATGTCTTAAAACATGTGGCATATTTGTCATATTTTTTAGTCTGTGGATCATTTATTACATCTCAGCTCTGGGTGTTGGTAAGATTATAACCTACTCTTTTAGTAACTCCCAAGCGCTCCCAAGGGGAAACTTGTGTTTCCCTCATAGCCTTTATTTGAGAGCAGACCATCTCAGTTGCCCTCAGGATTAGACAAAAAAATTCATCCTCAGGTTTAGCTATATTGAAATATGAAAATGTATTTCTTTGAGGTGACCCACAGAATTTCTAAAATTAACTTTTAGGTGTCTACATATCCAATATTATAAACCATGCCACCTCAAACATAATTCCATATTTTATTAACATCTGTAAGACAGTTTTTGAGTGATATGATAGAAGGAATTTTATTTATAGATTCATTTTGTCTTATACTTACTCACTTCTACATATATCTTTATTAATTCCTTCTATTTCTCCTTTCTTTTGAATGATTTTGTTATTTCTTTAAATTGCATATCTTCATTTCTCCTTGTTTTAATCAAAGTTTTTCATGGTGTAAATTTTCTTTTAATTTCATCTTTGGCTAGGTCCATGGGTTTTAATATGCGGTGTTGTCATTATACTCCCTATGTATTTGATAAATTCAGTTTCCGTATATTTAATAGCCTACAGTTTATAGGAGTATTTAATTTCCAAGTGTTTTATCAATATCAAGAAGAAAATGGTATTCATTGGCTTCCTGTTATGCAAGATGAAAACATTGCCATACTTTACCTTCTCACCCAAATCCTGGATTATTTTCATATAGTTTAATTTATAATATCAGTTTTTAAAATTCTCACAATATCACTTATTTTATTTTTTGGAAATAAAATTTCCACTTTTGCAACCATATTTATAACATTCAGACATTTATGAATGGATTCGATGCCCATCTTCAGTCAATTATACTATGACTTTCCTATCCTTTAAATATTTTATTTTAGTGTTTTGGAGTCAAACAGTACTGAGTTTAAACCTTGGCTCAATGGCCGTTTACTTTCTGTTTCCTCGTGTAACTAATAGGCAGTGTACGAAAAAGGAGCATGGACTTGGCACTGTCTTTCGGTAGTGGTTAATGGTACCAGTGTCACCTGGGAGAGGATGCTCATGGCTCACTCACTGCTTTTTCAAGAATAGATGGGCTGCTTAAAGGAAGAATTGGATGTGTGTAAATGCCCAGGACCTTCTGTAGACCCTCTTAGCTTCCCTCAAATGTCCTCAATCCACACTGTCCAAGGAAAGCCCTTTCTGCCCTATAGTTCACTGCCACTTTCAATCCTCTGCTCTCCCAAATAGATGGTATTTATAGAGTTCCTGAGCTCTTCTGCTTGGATCTCAAAAGGCCACGCTTATTGCACAGGGAAGTGAGTTGGGATGTGACTCTAGGGTCTCCTCTCCATATGGCTTTATTGCCATTATTTCTCTCGGGAAAATCTTTGAAAATTCCATAATGAAGATGTTATCTTCCTCAAGTCTCATTCGGCCACAGATTACTCACACTCCCCATTTTGAAATACTCTTGGTCATTTTTACCATCATCAGAAGAGCAGTCATACGTTTGCTAACACACGGCATTCTACTCAAACCTCTAGGTTACTTTTATTTTTCCTTGTCTTGTGCTCTGTTGTAATTAAGAGTAAACTCCTTATGATGAAAAAGGACATGATACATATTTTCTAGGTAGCAGTATTAGTCATTCTTAGGAAGTGAGCACAGTACAAAGTGCTTTGTACGTACTATCTGAGGGGATTCAAAGCCATCTGTGGGTACATGAATCTACCATTCACATTTAATAGATAGAACAACTGAAGACTTCAGCAATTGTAATTTGCCCAGAGCCACATAAATAATAACTGGCAGATCCAGAGAAGTGAAACCATCAATAGGAAGGAAGATACGATTGGAAGAGACAACACCAAAGAGATTTAGAGGGGAAAGAGATCACTGTGCAGTAGAGTGATCTAGGAAAGGAACTGGACCTAAATCGCACCAGCAAAGGTTATGTTTGAAATCAAGAAATAAGAAGTATTCAGTATTAACTTGACATAATGGATAAGAAGTCAAGCTAATAGCTAACTTCTCAGTAAAGAATGAACAAAAAACAGATGTCACTCTGGACTAAGATAAGTGAATCATGTTCTCTAATCGTAGGACATGTTGGAAGATACAGGAGCTGGAAGTGATGCAGTTTAAGTCCTGGTTAGCAAAGACTACATGTACAGGGTGAATGAAGCTGTAAAGACAAAGGTAGGGAAAACATTGGCCAGGGTCTGAACCAAAAGAGGGGTGAAAACATGCAGAGACATTCTCAGGAATGCTCATGGAGTGATAGATTATGGGACACTGCAGGGGCACTGCAAAAAGAAAGTATCAAAGATTGATCCCATAGAATGCAAAACAATGATTAAAAAATGAAATAATCCAGGAGCGCCTGGGTGACTCAGTAGGTTAAGCTTCCAACTTCGGCTCAGGTCATGACCTCACGGTTCATGTGTTTGAGCCCCATGTAGGGGCCTGCTTCATATTCTGTCTCCCTCTCTCTCTGCCCCTCCTCCACTGGTGCTCTGTCTCTGTGTCTCAAAAAAATGAATAAACGTTAAAAAAATTTTTAATGAAATAATCCAGTGTAATGCCTTCATTTTACAATCAAAGAAGTTCCAGTCAAGAGGAGAAATGCCCAGGATTTCCCAGCTGTCAGTAGTAAGGCTTCTTTACCATCAGCCAATTGTTCCTTTCACTGTCATACACTCCATATTTATGTGACAGTCAGTGAACTTTATGCCCAATCAATGACCCAAGTCCTGGTTTTCCAAGGTCTTGAATGTGGCAAGAAGGACAGTATAAAATTGAAATAATTCCCCATTTGCCATGTCTTTCACGGGCAACTTCAGCCTTCACCAACATTCTCACTGTACCCCAGGTCCTACTATGGTTCTTTCTATAATTACTCCTAGGTGTTAGACCATCCATACTTGACTTTATTTCATCTGTATATTGCCAGAACAATCTTTAACAAAATATGTGGGAATGTCTCTGAAATAATATATGGATTAAAGGTATATTTATTTAGACACAAGATTAAGAAAATGAGAGTCAGAAAAATGTTGAGCCATGTAGCTATGAGTTAACAGTAGGTAAGTTGACTTCTTAGGGTTGTTGTGCTTACGTACAGGAGTTAAATCATAGATAATTGTATTATTTAGTATGATTTCCTAGATAGAAAAAAGATTAGAGCTGTGGGACCTCGGGGACCCCCACCCTGGAGAAGGTCAGATAAAGTGACGTGATATTCAGTACCCTAGAGTTTTCTAGGTGTGCACTAAGAGGAGGTGAAAGATTCTATGCAACCCACTCTGCGCACACACGCATTAAAATCAATGAATATTTATGGAACGCCAGTGACCTGCAAAACATTTGGTGAAGTGCTGCAGAGGATACTAAGTACCTAAGACAGAATGTCTGTCCTAAGGGAATTTGGGATCTAGTTTTAGCCATTCACCAGAAAGGCCATGAGGAAGAAAAATGTGCTTCCAGAACTGGAAATCAGTAATGGGCAAAGAATAAAGCAAAAGATGGAAGATAGTGTGTCTTCATTTGACTAAGCAACTTTGAAATTGCTGCTTTTACTTAAAACCATACTCATTTTCATAAGACCCTTAAAAGTGAATAAGGAGAAAAATATTTTACAGTTAGATACTTAATGTCTTCCCGGTGTTAAAATGAAACCATTTCTATGATATTTCATTAGCCTGCTTCATAAGAATGAAAGAGTAGGGAGACTTCCCTGCTGTATTAAGTAAGACTCTGGAACAGCTAAGGCAGTTGTGAGAAATGGCAAAATCTTGCAGAGTTGCACATAAACTAGGTAGTCATATTAATAGATGTTTTTAAAATTGGATTCTCGGGGTGCCTGAATGGCTCAGTCGGTTAAGCATCTGACTTCGGCTCAGGTCATGATCTCACAGCTTGTGGGTTCAAGCCCTGTGTCGGGCTCTGTGCTGACAGGTAGCTCAGAGCCTGGAGCCTGTTTCGGATTCTGTATCTCCCTCTCTCTCTGACCCTCCCCTGCTCATGCTGTCTCTCTCTCTCTGAAATAAAACATTAAAAAATTTTAAAAATAAAATAAAATTGGATTCTCTTCACCATCACATTTTACTTAATTTTTCATGGTTAATTCTCCTCTTTCTCTCTTTTACACACACACACACACACACACACACACACACACAGACACAAATGGTTTGTGGTCTATTAGCTTAGTCATACAAAGAGAAACAGGAATGGGTGGACTTGTTGGGAGAGCAAAGTGCTGACACCCTCAAACACAAAGAAGCAAGACACATAAGTGGTGACAATGTGGCGGGCAGAGTGCATAGATTCTTGGAGCGTTTTTCAAGGCTTCAGGAAGCTATCTCTATATTCACAATGATGTTTCTGTCTTGTCAGCATTTTTCCTTTATTTGTGTTGGGCTTTATGACATATCTAAGAATAATAAATAATTTATAAGATGCAATAATGGCCTGGTACATTTCTGGCAGATTTAAAAAAATTCTTCTCCAATAACTCATTTGATAAACTCTTGAATTCTTTTCTCTAGAACACTTTACACAACAATGCTTTGTTTTAAGGGTTGTCTATCAATGAGTTGCAAAGCATTCATTATGCATTCAAGCCTGCTTTTTTGTCTATCCTTTTCTTGCCTCCTTTTATTTTTCCCACTTAAGTGGCATTTTTCTGGGAGTAATCTGATTCTTTGGGATATAAAATGAAATCATGCTAGAAAAAAATTAACTCTTTAGAGTCACAAGGACAACTGCAGTCTTTTATAGCAATGATCACACTTCAAAATACAATTGGATCCAATACATGTTTTTTTTTATCATTTGCTTACTCATCCCTACCCAGATACATGCACACATACAGGTAGTGATTAGACCACTATGCTATGAAAAAGGAAAAATAAACAACAGCATATCCCATACATTTTCCTGAGAAATAATAATGGCTTCTTGTTTTATCAGAGACTTCCTGAATATATATACTCAAGAGGCTGCCTTGGCCATTATCCAAAATTAATACAGAGTGTGATTTTTCTCTGCTACTTACTTTTACAAACCTTATGGATAATCCCAAAGTAGGTAGCAGGGGATCAGAAAGGGTTCCATCATCTTGACTATTTTTTGCACACAGTGTGGGCAGCTTAGCCTATTGTCCTTTGTGATTAAGGTTATGCTCACATCATACAGTCAGCATGTCTGGTGCCAGGGAAGTGTTTCTAGAAGTAGAATTCTAGGTACACTATGTGATCCACATTTTTTGTTCTTTCCTGGAACTCTTTATAACCAAGGATTTAATTTGCAAACTGGCCAACTGTTGTTTGGCTATGAACCCAAGATTTTACACATCCAAATCAACTAGTCTTTATCATGAATGAGAAGGTTCAGGCAAAACATGAATGAAGACAGTACTAAGCAATCCATCTATATTTAAAGATAGCCATGAATCACAGTGATGACGGGGGCATGGGAGATAACAGATTAACATCTGAGAACAAAGGATGCAGGAAGAGCAGTGGGCAGTTGGCTAGCTTTCTTTTAAACAACACTTGCAGTTTTTTAGAAATGAGTATGTATTCTAGTCATAGCAAATACTTACTCATTTCATTCCAGGGATGCAATGCATCAAACAAAGAACTCTGCACCTCTTTGGGAAGATGGAGATTCTTTTCCTCACATTCAACCATGTACTCTTTCTTGTAGACAGATGAAAACTCAATAGCTGATCTTTAAGTCAGAAGTTTTGACCTGTATTCTAGTTTCTCAATTCAAAAATGCTATTTATTCTAAGATATGTCATCAATTAATAACTATTTCTCTCTCTTTCTTTCTCTCCCTGTCTCTCTCTCCCTCCCCCCTTCTCTCTCTCTCTCTCCCTCTCTCTCTTTCTCTCTCTCTCTCTCTCTCTCTCTCTCACACACACACACACACACACACACACACACAATCCACAATAACAACACTAAATGTGCATATTTATATATAAGAGGTATTGTGATTTCAGAAACATTGAAATTAAAAAATGTGTTTCTAGGAATCGAGAACCATTGCTGGCCTCTAGTACAGAATTTTAACTTGAATGCCTCTATTGTAACAATATAGACCCTTATTCATTCATGTAGGCATGCAGGCACACACGGAGGCCCTTCTACAGGTAAGCCATGCTATACGTGTTGGGTCTATTTCAAAAATAAATTAAACTTGATCTCATTCCCTCAAATACCTTACGCCTTAGAAGAGGACAAAACACATTATGTTCAATTAAGTACATTCCAAAATGGAGATGATACTTCAAGCATAACCAAGAAAGACCAAATAGTTGAGAAATAAATGCTAAGGTTGGAGTATTTATCTTAGGAAACCATTGCTTATGATTTGTCTGGGGAGGGGAGGGAAATGAATAAGGGAGTCATCCTCAAAAAAGTGGCATTTTTAAAAAATATATATTGAATGATGAGTAAGATTTTGCACAACTTTTTTCACTGTAATGATTCAAACTTTCTTTAAAAATTAATTTTATCAAATCATTTTGTATTACCTGTTTTCAGCCTGAACTTTCATGTGCTTTATCAAGTTAATGTTCAGAGTTTATACTTGTGTTGCCTGCCAGGCACTGGGCTTCATTTTTATTATGCTATGTTATCACTAGATGAGCACTGAAACAGTGTTAACTCAGATTTACGGGGTACCTGCACACACTAATGCAGCACTCTAGGTAACTGCTGTGTGACAAAATCCAAGATATGACTCCTGTCCTTGAAGAGACTCAGTCTTGTTTTGGAATTTTGATTGTGAATTAAAAACATAGCAATGGCAAAAGATAGAATGTACCAACATGAGCTAGGAGAACTGGGGAAAATAGTCAATGCTATAGGAAGAGAAATGAGAGAAAAGTTTGTTTTCTGAGATGTCTCGTAGACTATATCTTATAAAAATGGAAAGAGTTACAGGGTGCCTGGGAGACTCGGTCAGTGAAGTGCTGACAGCTCAGAGCCTAGAGCTTGCTTTGGATTCTGTGTCTCCCTCTCTCTCCGCCCCTCCCCCACTTGCACTTGCTCTCTGTCCCTCTTTCTGTCTCTCAAAAAATAACTGAACATTAAAAAATTGTTTTAAAAAATGGAAAGAGTTAGAAAGTAAAGAATCAGAACCTCCTAGAAGGAGACATGGTATAAACCAAACCACAGAGGAAGGGATTTTCAGTGTCTGGGGATCAGAAGTTGATCAGCTGGGTTGAAGATATGTTTATGTTGAGACATAGACATAGTGAGAGAATTAATAAAGATCAACAATTTGTACTGAACACTTGCTGTTTGCCTGGAACAGAGGTAGACCTTGAAGGCAAAATTACTAAGACACTCTTTTGTTCTTTAACCCCCAATGTATTGGGATGATTGCCAAATTAATAGATCATATCACTCACTACCTTAGGTGGTCAAAGTAATATGAGGCGTCTACCAAGAGTACCTTTTGAAGGTCTTGGGTCAGAGGAGACGTTTGCAAATCAGTATTACTTGCAGCATAAAGTGAATGTCAGATGTCAGGAAAGAGCTGGGAAACTAATGCAGAATCTACTTTTAATATTTTTTTTTTTTTGCTATCCATTAGACAGGAATATTAATATATGAATAAGACATCCCATACATAGAATTCTAACTAAATACTACCTTTAAGCTAAACAGCAAGCTTAATGGTCTGTTTTCAGCAGATAACTATTATTTATAAACCAACCTAGTAACGCTTACTCTTGGGGGATACATTTTCCATATTTTTGGCTGACATTTCTAGGTCCCTGAGCAGATCTTATTAGCTTGGTGATTTTAATCTCTGCCTTTTAAAAATGAAGGTCTTTGGCTCAGAATTTCTTCAGTTGATTTATACTATCCTTATACTTTTCATCATGCTGCTATCTCCCTAGTGATATTAAAGAGTGATTATTGGGCTTGATCAACACCACAGTCTTCCTTTTGATTTAACAGTTGAATATACACAGGTTTTAGTGATCAGTTTAAAGTTCCTTGTAAACTTTATTTATATGCTGAGCTCTTGAAACAGAGTAAGAAACTTCTTAACCTTGAAAAGGGATGGATGCCACTGTATTTTCTGTCACTTTAGGCAATATTATTTCTAGTGTTTATCAGTGATGGCCATTCCCCAACTAAAGTTCATTTAGGGTCTAAAACGAGGCCCTGGAAATGGCAGTATCAGTTCTTTCCTGTGTCTTTTTTTCTGTGTTACATATTCCTAGTTAACAAATAAACTGACATTTATATTAATCACCTCTCTAGAGCAAACATAGCTGAAGAAGGGCTAATACATCATTCCAAAATTGCTACCTAAGTTCTAATTCCAAAATCTTTATTGCTGCTGATGATAAATGGTATAAAGAAAAAGGAAATTTGGGGTTTTCAGTGGTTCAGTAGCTTTGGGAAAGAAAATGTTCTACATTTTGGAGTAAATTTTGAAATATATTTTCAAATGACTTTGATGAACCAATAAGGATGAAACATCATGATGCATATTAAGCATTTTCTCAGGAGATTATTTTAAATGAATACATTAATAACTTTTATTCTGGAATTGTTTTAGAACTCTTTGCTCAAGTCTAAAAATGTAAGCAACCATAAAGGAAAGACCAAAATACTGACAGCATCAGGACCATACCCATAAGTTTAAATAGGCTTTTGAGAAAAATGGCCTTAAATTTCAATAGTTTCTCACAAGATAAAAAACCTGACAGGGTCTGAGAAATGTAGGCTTATACCTATAGATCATAATGAAGATAAGACATGCAGTAGACTGATCTTCAATCTTTTATAGCAGTGAAACTTGGGACTGTCTAACAATGTTAAGGCAAGATGCTTAAAGCTGTCCATCAGCCTCAGAAACATCACCATAATTAAATTTCAAGGCTGTACTCCATAAATCTCTGGAACAGATATTAGGGTTGAAAAGGTCTCATTGATAGGAATGGCATAAGTCATCTAGATGCCTAATAAGAGATGCCACCTTAAATATCATTCTTTGATTAACTCTGAAAGAAATACATCTACCAGGAGGGAGTGAGGGGCCACCTGAAGGTCTACTGGAAAGTAGGTGTTGCTTCTGATAAAAAGCAGTTATAAGGAGTAAATCCCAAGACAGGGCAGCAGAGCAAAACACAAAGAGAGATGGTGTTTCATATATGTGAATACAAGGGTTGGGAGAAAACAACAACAACAAAATCACCTACTGGCCTTTTGGAATGCACAGCCATTTCCACCAACATTCCCAGGGTCTTCCTCCAGATCCCATAAAGGGGAGACTTGGAACTGTTACTTTATGAAGTGTCATCTAATTCAAAAGACCCACTTTGCACTGAAGCATAAGCTTCAATATAGTTTCAACTGAAACTGCACCATTTCATTTTAAGCCTAGGCTAACAGGATCAGTGTGAAGAAGACACACAGATTAGTAACAGAGAGTCTTTATTTGGGTTTTAGCAGCACCATTATTTTTAGCTGTGTGAGTCTGAGCCATTTCTTTAACCTACCAGAGCTTCATTATTCCATTTGTGAGAAAGGCATAATATCCATAGCCATCTTGTGTATTAATAAATAAGAATAGGACTTTAAAAACTACAGTCTTAATGAAGACTGAGAATTGTTACTATTATAAATCAGTTTGTTCATAAAATAGTTCATTTTTATTGGGAATAAATTAACTACATATTAAGAGTACTAATGAAAATAATTAACAAACAACTTGATCTTCAACTTTGACAAATGTTTCCATGGGGTTGACACATCAAGGTCTATAGCCCCAGTGAATCTGTCTAGATCCCAGGGACCCTGTGTCTGAAATTTGCCACATTTGCCACCAGATGGCACTGTGTAGCAAGTAAATACCAAGTGCCTGTGCCACGAATCGGTAATCCCCTGGGCTCCTTTCAGCACAGGGGGAAATAATTGATGGAAAAAACACTCATAGTGAGTATATATTTGCATATTGTGCATGATATTTTTAAAAGGCAATAAAGGTAGAATGCTCTTGAAGTTAATATGCAAACAACCAATATTTGTGGGTTCTGTCTGCATCTTATCCATTTTTCTGTGATTTTGTGGAACTGAATGTTTATGTGGTTAACTCAGTGCCCAGCTTCTCAGTCATCTCTACACTGAGTAAAAGTAGTGATCTACCTTCATCTTAAGTGATCATAATTGAGATTTATACTATGTAGTTTGCTAAGTTTTGTTGCTGCTGTTGCTTTCATCTTCCAGATGCAAGTGTTTTCCCCAGCGCTTTCTTGTCCTTGTTTTAAGGTTTGTTGTCTGTAGCACTGCTCCAAAAGCTTCAGTAGTAGTAGTATAAGCCTGTTCTGAATTCTCTTGGAGGGGTAGCACATGTGGGGCCAGCAGGGTGTGGGGAGCAATTTTTTTTAAATAGCAGCAGCTTCTTCAAACTCTTCTGTTTTCCTCAAAACTCAGACTCTACCTCTCTTCTTATCTCCCATATCTAGTTTTTTTCTCCCTTGATTGTTGTTCCTCAGATAGCACCTTGCCACGTTAAGTAAATCTGAGGTTTCTTCTGGTTCTGCTTTCCTGGCTGAGCTCTGACAGCACTACAGAGGTGAGTGATATAATATAGATTTCCTTTTAGAATGATTTTTTTTTTTTTTTTTTGCTCTTAATACACAAACTAAGGGATTTCAGGTAACAAGTACAGAAATCCAAGTTGTTGGATTTTATGGTCCAGAAAGATCAATTAAGTCTTGACATCATCTGGAAGTTCATTTTTCCCACCTTGTCAAATCTCACTAATCCTGATAATGATCAGGCACAAGCTCTTTCTGGATCATTTGAGCCACAGAGTTCTCCCCCTCTTCTGGACTCTATCACAGTCCCCTCTGATATGTTGCTTTGCATGGCTTAATAGCCTTAAATATGTGTATGGGGGGCACCTGGGTGGCTCAGTGGCTTAAGCATCTGACCAGCTCAGGTCATGATCTCGAGGTTCGTGAGTTTGATCCCTGCATCAGGCTCTGTGCTGACAGCTCAGAGCCTGGAGCCTGCTCAGAGCCTGGAGCCTGCTTCAGATTCTGTGTCTCCTTCTCTTTGTGACTTTCTTCCACTCATGTGTGTGCATGCTCTCTCGCCCTCTCTCTCAAAAGTAAATAAACATTAAAAATTTTTTTAAAAAGCTAGTTTAACTTACAAAGTACTAAAATATGGAGTTTTCATTTCTTCTATAATGAGAAGTCTGAGACCAGGGTCAACAGCCCTGCCATTGACCCTATTTTTCCTTCTACTGCCTCAAAATCAGATGCAATGGTTGAATCAGCCATCTTGGCTTATAAGCTTGTTTTGAGAAAGGAAGCCCATTTTAGCAGGGAAACCAGATAGTAGGAGTTCAGGTTGCTGACACACTGTGGAGAATCCTATCAGCCTTTGGCTCTTTGCCTAGATTTTATAAAACAGAAATAAGCTTCTCCTTTGTTGTAGTTGGTTGAATTATGTCCATGTCCTAATCCTTAGAACCTGTGAATGTAACCTTATTTGGAGAAAGTCTTTACAAATGTGACCAACTTAAGGCTCTCAAGATAAGAGCATCCTGAGTTGTCCAGGTGGGCCCCATATTCAATTACAAGTGTTCTTATAGCAGACACAGTGAAGAGAGACCCACAGAGAAGCCTCAGACACACAGAGGAGCAGAAGATGTGAAGATAAGAACCAGAATTAGAGTGATCCAGCTATAAGGAATGTGGGAAGCCACTAGAAGATGGAAAAGGTAAGGAAAGAATCTTAATTAGAGCCTCTAGAGGGAGCATGGCCCTACTAACACCTTGATTTTGGACATTTGCCCTCCAGAACTCTGAGGAAATACATTTTTGTTTAAAGTCACTAAATTTGTGATGGTTCTACACAGCAGTATAAGGAACAAATACACTTGTTTAAGCTGCTATAATTAGAATTTTTGTTACATATAAAGCAACCTAATCCTAAGTAATAATTTCCCAAACTATATTACAAACATGCATCTTATGATTACTCATATCCCTCACATGCGCTAGAAAAGAAAGTGCGTGCGCAAGTGCTAGTAGCACTACATTTACATTGCTATCGATTCTGAAGGGAATTGGTATCGAACAGAGACAGCTAGTCTCAAGTAAAGCTTGGAAGAATTTCAGAAAGAGGCATCATTGTCATTATTACTGCCTAGCAAAACACGTGAGCCAAAGAAAAAAGATGGGTGAGAGGAAAGTAAAATCTGGAATGGTGAATCAAAGTTTGGAGTATGCTAATATGTTGCTATCTAGTGCAAGGTTTGGTTTACGTTGTGAATGGAGCAGACATGTATTTTCCACTCACCAATACTAAATAAAGACCAGCAGTTGTCTGCTGTATTTACGTTTAAACTGCTTTCCAAGTTAATTGGTTTTCTTCCAGTTTTAGCATCTTGAAGATTTCCTCAGTTTTCTATCATGCTGGTTTGTGGTTTATTTCACTTGAATGTGAACTCACATATTTAGGGAGGGGAGGTAGGTTCATGATTGTACTTAATAAGATACCGAAATAATCAATTAAAGCACATCCTGACAGTTTTCAGAAATGAGAATTAGAGCATTGTACTGACTTACTGATTTTTGTTAAGATCACATTAACTATGAGAAAATTTAAAAGATTTGTCTTAGATTCAAAACTTATTTTGCTATTGAAGAGCTATGTGTTCTTAGAGACATGAGTCAAGGTCTCAATTTCTATATATGTAATGGGGAAGTATGTATCAAAATACATGTACACACACATACATACATACCATGAACCAGCAATGTTTCATAAATTTCATTATCACATTTTTCTCTCTCAGTTCTAAAAGGCAGGCATTATTGTATACTATCTCCAGGGAACACACAGTGACTTGTTTGAATCATTTACCTATGATTACACACTAATAAGTATTAGGAACAGGGTTCAACCCCAGGTACAACTTCAAAACTTGTTGCAAATTCATTCTTTTTTTTTAAATTTTTTTTAATGTTTTATGTATTTCTAGGAGAGAGAGAGAGAGAGAGAGAGAGAGAGACAGCGTGAGCAGGGGACGGTCAGAGAGAGAGGGAGTGACAGACTCTGAAACAGGCTCCAGGCTCTGAGCTGGCAGCACAGAGCCCGACGCAGGGCTCGAACCCACGAACCACGAGATCATGACCTAAGCGAAAGTCTGACGCTTAACAACTAAGCCACCCAGGCGCCCCACAAATTCATTCTTAAAATTTTCTCTTAGAAAAACTTTCTTGATCCACCATTTTGTACAAAGATAAGCTATGACAGACTTGATAATTACTGGCATTTGTACTCTGAGTAGAAACTATGTGAAACTATCATTTTGTCAATTAAATCATATCTGAAAATACTTGGAGTTTATCCTATTACTACTTATCTCACACTAAAGAAGGTAGAATATAATATTTGATGAATGCTACCTAATACTTGGGATTTTCAACATGGGCAACAATTAGTTTATGTTTGTATTTTCTAATACATACAGGTTTTAAAAGTACCTGGGTACTTGAAATCTGTCAAAGGCCTACCATTGACTTAACAACTCCCTTCCAAAGACTCCCATTCATGATAATAGGATGAAGCTTGAAGCCCATTATTTTCTGAAAGTGGACCATTCTTGAAGTGCTAGAGATTCTATTTCAATTAAAAATGCCTAGTTCATACTAGCCCAGCCAATGAATCCAAAAAACCATCTACATTTAGATGTAGTTAAGTGGAAGGAACTTCCATGAAATTAGACTCACCTTTTTTAGGAATGGGTAAGCAGCCACATGGCTGGCAAAAAGTTATGGGAAATGTTGCCGTGTCCCCTTCCCTTGGGAGGATCTCTGTTGGACGTTTCAGAGTGCACATTATCAAATGCTAGCTATTTGGAGTGCATCCATTTCCTTTTTGATTGTATTGGACATAACACATAAGATGCTATTGAAAGTCTACATTAATATTTAAATTGTCGAGAGATCCAAGAGTTCAGCTGTCAGCCTAATAATTGACATACACTGAACCAAAGTTTGAATCAATTTACATTTTCAAAAAATAATTTCTGGTGCCAGTCTAGATAACTTAAACTTTATTTAAAAAAATTACACGGGAAAACACTCAAAGACTTTAAATAAGAAAGAATTAAACCTATTAAAAAGCAGCAAGGAAAACTAAGAAGAAGAAGAAGAGTTTCACGGATGCCTGGCTATTCCTGTCTAGAGATGGTTTATTGGAAAGACAAGAGCCGTCTGGGTAACAAGGAGCTAGCTCTCTGCCTTTGTGCCAAGCCGGGCTGAAGGAGGGCTCTTCAGGGGGGCGCTTTCATTCTTTAAGGCATTAGGAACTCATTTAATACCCTAAAATGGACTCATTATTTCCTAAAAGCAATGCTACAGCCCACCTAAAAAGACTTTCATACGGAATCCCACAGTTTAAACTAATTAAATTCTGCATTATTTAGTTTAATGTACATCATTAAAGTCCTTTTTCTTCCTTGGGGTGGGGTGGTGAATTCAAATAATAATAATAATGCCTGTTGTATAAAGAACTTACAAAGCTTTTTTCCATGTATGATGTTGCTTGATCTTTAAAGAATACAAAGTGCCTGTGCAAACAGCAATGCCACAGCAAACTCTCCAAGGGCCAGGGCCAAATCTGTGTTCTCCCCATACCTTGCAGACGGGTCGGGTGATGAGACGGGTAACACCCATAATCCCTGTTTGCCAGAAACTACTTCAAACGTTTGTAAGAATCAACTGTTCCATCCTCAAAACTATCTTTCGGGGCACATCCTATTGTTCGCCTTGTTTTACACAGGAGGAAAGTAAGGTACAAAGGGACTGAGGAGCTTGCCAGGCGTCCTGCAATGAAACTTTGGTGGAGCTGTAGTGCTTAGGCTCTTGGCCACTTTGTTTCTTTTCACCCCAGTAGGAGGCTTCCTTACAGCTTGAGCACAAACGTTTGTTGCATTTGTGGAGGAAGGCAGGGATGTGAGCAGGCGCAATACTGTTACCCCAGTTTAGAGCTCAGAGGAAGTGCAAGTTCCTTCATCCTGCACTCGCAGGGTGTGCTAGTCACCTGATTCCAGCCCAATATTCTTTCCAACCTAAGATTTCTGCTTTTTCCTATCTGTTCATCTACAGTTGATGAACTAGAACAGTCCTGTGGACGGGCGTCTGGTTCGTGGGCTTCTGCCTCCTGGCCAACCAGTGGCAGCATTCGCCGCCTGAGGGGTTCCTCCTGGCGAGCAGCAGCGCCAACGCCGCCCTCACCTTCACCTTCTCCGTCCTCGTCGGCGGCTGGATGTTCCAGGCCTGCCTGGCCCTCCGGGACCTCCGGAATGACTCCCTGGTCCCTTACAAGCGCTCCCTGGATGAGGGTGGGGTGGTGCTGACCGCCCTGCCCCCGCGCTCTGCCTTGAGCCCCGACAACACGCCCGCAGATCCCAGCAGCCTGAGTGGCACCACCTCCGCCCTCTCCCCCCACCTGAGCACCCCAAGGCCCCCGCCTCCCCATGATGCCTGACAAGTGAACACCCTCACCCTCGTCAGTGAAGAGACGGGCCTCCCTCCAGGTCTTCTGAAAACAAAAACAAACCAAAAAGACACTGTTCTAGTGTTTTGTTTTTTATGTTTTGACTTGTGAGTCCTATTAAGCGCATTAGGGACCAGGCTCCATACATTGGATTGCAATTCTACGTGACTAATGCTGTCTTCCTCAACTGTTAGAGTGGCTCAGAGACTGCTCAGTGCAGAACAGCATTATCAAGTACATTAGAATAGATACCTCCGGTGGGGTCCAGGGGTCCCTGAAGGAAGGACGGAATCGGCGAGGGAGGGATGAGAGGTCTGAGAGTCTTTCCGGTCGCCAGGCAGGCATCTCTGCTCTGACTGGGGCTCAACTTTATTTTATAATTAAGTGTTTGGGGGATGGCACAGAAGTAGCATTTGCCTTAGACAATGATTTCTGATGACAAATTTCTTTGATATGTAAGAATTTCCCAGAACATAGATTTGTAGAAGACTCCTGCATAACCTTTATCAATAGTGATTGAGGTAGAAGATTTAGATGCTTATCCTATGGGGAAGGAAGGTATCTTTAGCATACAAGACAAAGTTTTTAGCATAAAAAGGGTGAAGTTACTTCTTTGTGAGCAGGGGTCAAAAAGGTCTTTCAGGAAACACCTCTGCTCCCATAATCACAAAAGAAGAAGTTCCTCAATAGGCTCCTTCACAGGGAGCAATCAGCATGTTCAAGGCCAGTATAAGTCACTGCCTTGGGGGGCTGGTGCTCCAAGCAGAAACAATTGGGTGGGGGTGGATATCTGTCCTTAACTCTAAATTAGGCTCTTTGTCTCAGGGCTAGACTCAATTGTAACTCTTGTGTTCTTAGCCCCCTTTATTATGTAAGTCTTGGATCTGCAAGGCCCATAGGAAGAGCCTTTTGACAATGATCCACAATGCTTTCATCTAAAGTCTCTTTTGAAAAGGCAGGAATATGCTTTTCCTTATGAGCAATCTGTGTGGGGAATATTGGTCTGATCTAGAATATTGTATGCCTGGTCAGTTCCAGCAGCCTCATTTCCAACATGAGCCTGTAGTAGCAGAAGGAGATACCAGTTTTCATTCTCATGTCAGGAGCTGTGCAAACGCTGCCATTTCCTCTCTGTGACTGTCATCCAGCGAGGCCAGTGCGGCTCCCAGCAATACAATGCTAGAATCTTATGCCCCTTTCACTTGACACCGTCTGTATTTTTAACTCCATTCAATGTTGCCTGGGAATCAGAAGTGATGATCACTTCCTGATAATAAATTGAAAATTTAAGTTTGCTAAGGGGCGACTGGGTAGCTCAGTCAATTAAGCATCCAGCTTTGGCTCAGGTCATGATCTTGCAATTTGTGAGTTTGAGCTGTGTCAGGCTCTGTGCTGACAGCTCTGAGCCTAGAGACTGCTTTAAATTATGTGTCTCCCTCTCTGCTCCTCCTCTGCTCGCTCGTTTGCTCTCTCTCAAAAACAAATAAACATTGACAACATTTTTTTAAAAAAGAAGGAAAATTTATGTTTGTTTAGGCAAATTGCTAATCTTTCCATTCAAGAGTCAAATTTTGTATTTCCATTAAAGTTGGCAATGAGAGGATCAACCACATGGTGTCCCTCCCTGGAATTTAGTGGGCCAGTTTCTGGGACAGATTGAGTTTGCTTACTGGGAAGGGTGGAAGTGTCTTCTCTAACTGCATATTTTACAGGTCCACAATGGAATTCTTTAGGATACTTGTACTTAGTGTTTAGAGACCTTTCAACTCAGCATGATGCAAGGGACACGATAGCCATATTTGGAGAAATGTTTTGAGGGGATAAAGTTTCTCCAGCCAATGGAGAAGCAGGCCAGTGTCTAGGTATTCTGGCACCTTCTTTACCCAAATGAAGGGAGGTCATGATGCTTTTGTATACATACCAACCCATTAGCCAAGAGACACATAACAGAGAAGAATTAGAATTTTAGCTTCAGAATCCTTGTTGGCAAAGACTTTGTAATTCTACCTTTTGTCACACACCTGGCTTGACTGAAGAACGACGGTCTTCAATGGTAGCAAGTATCAATATTTGAATGGCAAGGACCACATGCAATGTTATCTGTTTTTTCCTTTGCAGTAAATATGAAGGGAGACAACAGTGGCTGGTTCTAGAATCCTAACTCTCAAAGATAAGCAAAATTTATTTCCCCAAATTGTCAGATTAGCAAGAAAACACTGAGAAATGGTCTGAGGCCATTTTCTATCATGGAGAAGATATTAGAGAACAAAAGAGAGACTCAGGAATGGAGTCTGGGCATTTCTGGGCAGCAAGGTCCCCTTCATTCTCTCTCTCTTTGCCATTCTGAACATAACATCAATCTTTGAGCCTCTTGCCAGAGGTGATGAAAAATTAACAAGAGTTGTTTGGGTAGAATCTGGGGTACATACTCTGGATTGGGATATGCAGATGTGAGAAGGCCAAGAAGAGACCATAAGTCCAAGGACACCTCTTTGGGGGATGTTTGCATTAAGGAGAGCAAATGGAGGGGCAAGACTAGTGGGGCACATCAGGATCAAGTGAGACTTGCTGCTTTTATTTTGTTTTGTGGTTTAGATTGGAAATAATACAGCTTGTTTGCATCCTGATAGAATTAACCTGGAAGAAATGAGAACAGAGAGAAACATGAGAGAGAGAGAGAGATTGAGAGAGAGAGAGAGAAGTGGGCAGTGCAGGAGGAGCAGGAATCAGTGCATCTTGCAGTCTCTGGTCTTACATATGAGCAGGCACACGAAACAGTTCCCCACCTTTAACCAGAGCCAGTAAGTGTATGGGGATAGATTTACACATAGATGTACTTCTAACTGCATCTTGGGCCAGCTTTCTCAGTCATGGAATTAGTTCTTCCCGTGAATTACGTTGCTTTCCGCCACCTCCAGTAAACACCTTTCACTGTTCAGCTTGGTCTTAAGCCTCCTATCCTGGCATCACCTTCAACACCATGTTGCCAAATCCTAAGGTCAACTCCCAACCTGCCTGATTCAATGTATCAAACAGTATTTGATACAGTTGTTTATTTTATCTACTGTCATCTCTTTTTTCCCTTGGCCTTTGGAAGACAACACTTTCCTGCTTGTTGTTTTTCTGTCCTCCTGACTTCTTTACTGGTTCCCTTCTTCTCTCTAAATTCTGGCCAATTTCCTTTCATTGGTTTCTTTCCCTTCTCTTTTCTGTTTCCCTTGTGCATATAGTCCCTATGCACCCCTGCACACAGCCTGGGTTGGTGGTAATGATGCTTGCATCAAAATGAGAGCTGTAAAGACAAGAGAGTTGTATTCAGTTACAGCACGCCACACTGGGTAATTCCAGGGTGCAGGCCATCCGTGACCTGGCATCAGAAGATCCAGGCAGTTACAGTTAAAGCATCATGGTTTCCCAGCACATATTTAGAACCAACAATCCAGCATTGTGGAGGAAACTTAAAAGAACCCTAATTGTTATTCCCTGTTTCTGAGAGCAAGGCTGTCCACCCACATGTTATTTGATGGACGCCAAGTGTTTTGCAAACCTAAGAGTAGCTTTTTAAAAAACATACACTTTGATATATTTTCCCTCAGATCTTTTATGTGACAGAATTCACATATTTCTTGGAAATCCTGCCTTTTCCCAATAGAACGTATACTTAGTACTACAGAGAGATAACCTGAATCCCCAGTTCTTTTATTTTTTCAGGTAGGGGTGGATTTATCATTCAATTTTTCCATCAATTTTGCAACTGTCAAGTAATATATTTATACTTAGAGTTATCAAATGAAATGTAAGGACCGAAGTTTTATTTTATTTTATTATTTAAAAAGTTCATTTGAGGGGCGCCTAGGTGGCTCAGTCGGTTAAGCGTCCGACTTCGGCTCAGGTCATGATCTCACGGTCCGTGGGTTCGGGCCCCACGTCGGACTCTGTGCTGACAGCTCAGAGCCTGAAGCCCGCTTCAGATTCTGTGTCTCCCTCTCTCTCTGACCCTCCCCTGCTCCCTCTCTGTCAAAATAAAAGACATAAAAAATTAAAATAAATAAATAAATAAATAAATAAAAAGTTCATTTGAGTATGATGTTCAAGACTAATCAGCCTGTCTCTATAATCCATGCTCAACCACCACACCCGGCTACCTCTCTCATGGTTTATATGCAAAATACTTCTCTATTTTGAAATCTCACCAACACAATGTTACATTAGTTTCAGGCGTGCTACATAGTGATTCAACAAGCTTTTACATTATGCTGTGCTCACCATAAGTGTAGTTACTATCTGTCATCATAATAATATTATAATACCATTGACTATAGTTCCTATAATGTACCTTTTATTCCCACGGCTTATTTATTCTGTAACTGGAAGCCTGAACCTCCTCCTCCACTTCACCCATTTTGCCCATCCCCCTACCCTTCTCACTGGCTCTCAATATTTATAGGTTTGATTCTGCTTTTTGTTGGCTTATTCATTTTTAAAAATTTTATATTCTAAATATAAGTGAATTCATATGGTACTTGTCTTTGACTTATTTCACTTATAATACTCTCTATGTCCATCTATGTTGTCATAAATGGCACAATCTTGACCTTTTTTATGACTGAGTAACATTCCATTCTATATACCACATGTTCTTTATTCATTCATATATCAATGGACATTTGGGCTACTTTCATATCTAGGCTGTTATAAATAATGCCACAGTAAACAAGGGTGCATATTTGTTTTTAAATTACTGTTTTCATTTTCTTTGAGTAGATATCCAATATTGGAATTATTGGATCATATGGTATTTCTCTTGTTAAGTTTTGAGGGAACTCCATACCCTTTTCCACAATGGCTGTACCAAGAGTGTGCAAGTGCCCCTTTTTTCCCACCCCTCACACACTTGTTACTTCTTGTCTTTTTGATTTTAGCCCTTCTGACAGGTGATATAAATTGCACTTTTGATTTGCATTTCCCAGATGATTAGTGATGAACATCTTTTCATATGTCTGGCCATCTGTATGTCAAGTTTCATTTAAAGAGTGCACATATAGTGGGCTGACTTTATTTTATTCATAATTTTCCAAATTGTGTATTCATACTCACTTCAGGGATGCTAACTAGTCACAAAATGGATTCATTTGACCTTCTCCATTATCTATCTTCTGATGTATACATAAATTAGCCCTAAAGTAGCCAAAATGTTAGAAGTCATGAAGAAGAGGATAGAGACTGTGATATTGAATAATCTCAGAGTAGGTTAAGGATGTACTATGAATGGAGACCAGTTTAGGACAGGAATAACTTCCTTGCATCGGACATACCTGGCCAGGTAGAATAACAAAGCAGGGATGGATGACACAGGACAAAGCCAACCGAGTCTGCATTCTGTGGTATGGAAGTGAGGAGATGGAATGAGATGAAATATGCTCTTTCTTGATGAGATTTCAAAATAGCAGAGATATTTTGGATATAAACCATGAGAGAGGTAGCCTGATGTGGTGGTTGAGCATGGATTATAGAGACAGGCTGATTAGTCTTGAACACCAGCCTTGCCATTTAACTGTGTGACCCTAGCTAGTTAGTTAACCTCTCTGACTCTCCTTTTGCTTATCTGTAAAATCAGGATAGTAACAGTACCTACTTCACAGGGTTGTTTTAAAGGTTAATGAATTAATACAGGGATTTTCAACATTGGTGATATTGGTATTTTTGACTAAATAATTCTGGCTCAAGAAGAAGGGCTGTCCTGTACAACATAGAATGTTTAGTATCATCTCTGACTTCTGCCCACTAGATGAAGTATCAACCAAAATTAAATTGTGACAACCAAAATTATTTCTAAATGTTGCTCCTGGTTGAGAACCACTGAGATACTGTGGGTAAAATTCTTCAAGTGCTCAGCATACAGTAAGTGCTATGTAAGTATTTTTCAATAAAATTAATAACAAATATTCCAAAAGGAAATGATAGAAATAAGGCATAAAGATGAGCTAGACATAAGCAATAGGTAGAAGAAAATAAATTGTTGGTCTTCCTCACTTTGTGAATTCCATCACTAACACATCACCAAGACATAACTGATTTAGAAATTATATGCTAGGCATCCGTATGAACCCTCTGACTGCTTCTAGCATTGAAACTTCACTTCTAGCTTCCCACAGCCTTTGACATACTCCATCCTCTCTCCCCGTAGAGTATCTTCCCCCTTGCCTTGGTGAATGTGCCATTTTCTCCCACACATGTAGCTCCATAGAATCTCACTTTTTGAATATGTTGCCTATCTTTTATGTGTAGAGTCTCTTTCTTCCACTCTCTGGAAGTAGAGATAAAAATCCCCAAATCTAATGCCTTAGGAGCAAAGAAGATCACCAAAATGGCAGAAGTGGGTCCAGGGTGGGCCATGCTGAATGCAAAAGGCATGCCTGTCAGAAGGAAACACTGTTGAGTCCCAGCAGCTGAGTAGCATTGGAGATGTGGACCCAATTTTGCCAAATCCAAGTATTCTCCCCAGAACCTAGTGAAATTGTGGGATACGACTTCGTAGTGCATCAAGTGAAGACCTGTGATTTTCTAGTATTTTCTTTTCATTAAATTTTTAGAGGACTGTAGACTTGACATCAGCATATTTTTGATACTTGGAAGCAGTTGGGTGGGGCATTTCAAGAAAATATGCAAAGATGATTCTAGTACCGTTTTCCCTGCACCCATGTTGTCTTATATTCCTGGAAAAGATAACAGGGACAAGTGATGTTTGAATAATGTTTGAAACCTAGAACTCAGTGAAATTAGGGTATTGAAATGCAAAAACATATTGCTTGCTTTGATACAGCCTTGTTTTTTTAAGCAATATTTGAACTTTGGGTATTGGGGAAGGGATCGTGATTTAGAATTTAAATTAAATCACACTATAACATTTTGAATAGTAAAAGCATAACTTACATAATACACTTTCACTAGAAGGAATTAATTTTGAATAGTTTGGTAGCAACTAATTGTGCAGAACTGTTTGTTAAATAAAGCCAAAATAAGCAATTCAATTATGCCGTGGCTGATTAGGCTTTGTCATCCATGCAGGATCTCACAGTTAGGAACTCTGGCCAGCCATTCTCTGTCGGCCTTAAAGAAATTCCATAACCTTATCATTATCATGTCCCATGCATCTCAATCTTAGAGCATGCGACCACTTCTAACATTTTCATAGCATTTATCGAGCATATACTAGATACCAAACATCGTACTAAACACTTCATGTATATTATTGTATTCAAATCTCACAACAACCTGTGAGATAAGCATTATAATTTTACAGAGAAGAAAACTGAAGTTCAAAGAGGTTCATTATTATCTTACCCTTTACCACCAGTTGTTAAGTTGTGGAAATGATTTTTAGATCAAAAAAATTCCTTATTGTGCTGAAAGAAATTCCTTCCTAAAGCTAGAATGAACACAATGGTGACATGTTAATAAAAAAAGCTAATATGCCTGATGTGTGTACGTATAAATATATACATTTATATATGTGTATAAATAAAAAACTAAATAAACATATATGTGTGTATATATTCACTTGTAAACTGCATAAAAGCAAATGTGTGCCAATTATATAGAAAAGCCTAAATTACTACTATCGATTGATAGAGGGATGGTTTACATAGTAATAAGACTTGACACTATCCAGGAAAAAGAAATTCAGAATAAGCAAAAGTTCTACCCTATAAACTTATCTTTTATTTCAAAAAATTTTTTTTACATTTATTTATTTTTGAGAGACAGAGCACAAGTAGGGGAGGGGCAGAGAGAGGGAGACACAGAATCCAAAGCAGCCTCGGAGCTCTGAGCTGACAGCACAGAGCCCATGCAGGGCTCAAACTCACAAACCGTGAGATCATGACCTGAGCCGAAGTCGGACACTTAACCGACTGAGCCACCCAGGTGCCTCTAAACTTATCTTTTAGTCGGGAAGCAAAGCAGTGCCAGAAAAAATTGAAGAACAGATTCAAGTGTAAAGAGGGTGAAGTCAATCTCTTTAGCCAAATTTACCTAAGAAAGCCACCAAGTTAAGGAAGGGTTGCATTGGATGTAGAAGCTAGAACCAGGCTTCATTTATAGTTAAATCTAAGTAATGTGTGTGGAGTTTTTATGCCACAGCTGTCTCTCTGTGACATAGGATTTATTAAGATTTTACCCTATTGTTTTTATAGATAGGTGGTTAAACCAGGGTTACATCTGAAAATTGTTCTTAGGATTCTGGTACACAGACTGAACACACTAGATTAGAAACACTCCTTACATAATAGCACCTTAGCAAGAGTCCATTTCTTTTAGAGGCTAAAGGGAAAAAAAAAAAGAAGTATGTATACAGATATACATGTAATTAACAGGAATAAAGAGAAGAAATAGATACACACATTTAGTTTATAGGCAAAGAACAATTTCCAACTTGTACAGAGATGACACAAATTAGGGTGCTCAAAGTCTATGATTTTGAAAATTGCTGGCCCTCTGCAAGATTTCTGCTGGATCCTATTTTAAACTTTATAGACTTCTTAATCTCCCTCTGGTGATGTACCCATATTTCCCATGGAGCTGAGTCCACTGGATCAAGAGAAAATGACACAGTCACTTCCCCTATCCATCTCAATAATATGGTAACTTTCAGACTCAATTATGAGCACCTAAATGTCAGCTCTGTTAAACGTTTCACTTCTGATCATTGTAATCACTGTTAATAAGTTCATTTGGTATAAAGGAAGGGAAGAGAAAATGACTTGTCAGGTCTTGATAGTCTATGGAGAAAAGACATGTAAAACTTTATAAATATTCATGAGTTTAGTTTGACTACTTTGATATCCTTTACATTTTGTAATAGGGTTAAAATACATTCTTTTAAGGAATAGGCTTGGGATTCTGGGTTCTAGGAGTTTTTTAAAAAGTTGTGAAGGCAGTTTGAATGAATGAATAAATACATTATAAATGATTCTTCTTGTAAGTGTATTTGGTTTTAAAATTTGAGTCCTTGACTCAAGGGAGTGTATCAATAAAAAAAAAAAATACTCCATGTTTGCCTTTGATTCAAGTATACCCCAGTGCGTAATTTTATTGAAGATTCAACCAACAGCTTTGCCAAATGTAGTACATTTAGTCAGTGATCTGGGGCTAGCAGATATACTGACACTTATAACACTGCCCAGGCAGCTTATCAAAGGGACACTAGATGAAATTGATTGATTGAGGGCCTGGGACCTGGGAGAAGGACAGGAAATTAAAAACAGAAAGAATGTAGTGGAATCTAATATAGACAGAGAATGTGATGAGACTATAGAAGATGTATGATGCTAATTCTACTCCAAAAGGTGTGCTATTTCAATAGTAGTGAAAAGCACATACATTGTCAATAAGAAACTGAAGTTTTAAAAATATATCAATTATCCATAAATTAACTCATTTGTATTCTGGTTTGTTTATGTATCTGTTTTTCCCTATGAGATGATGGACAGGAACCAATGTCTTTTGAATGTTTTATCATCTATGAGTTCTCAATATGCACTAGTCTAATGAATGCATAAACTTGACCATATGTCTTCTACCCTTCTCATAGAGTGGCAAGAAAATATTAGAGCATGTCCTCCTAAAGTGTAGACCAACCATCAGCCTCATAACCCACACTAAAAACAGCCCCCTCCCAATGTTCTAACCATCAGCTTTCAGACTTCTTTGGAAGATGTCTGAGGAAAAACTCTTGGGAGTTACGCTTTCCTTGGAGGACAACATTAAGGAATAAGTGAGGCATAAACTGTTTTAGATCAGATAGGATAATCTACACAAGAGTGGGTGCCGGTGCGGCTCCCGGCAAGTGGGATCAGAGAAATACGTGAATTTTCATAATTTATTATGTAGGGATTCTGCTTTAGAAGAATACAACTTTTTATCTTTGTTCCTTTGGGCCCTCCATACAGAGATCCTTGCATCTAAAGCCTTGTCTCTTTGTGAATCCTACCAACAGATTTCAAAACTAAGAAAAATATAGATGCAGGTCAGATACATCTACAAGGACATGAATAGTCATCAAAATCTAGAAAGTAGAGAAAAATCACAAATGGGGACAAACTGAGATCAACAATTAAATTAATAGCAGAAGAGATCAAATCTGATTATGCACATAATGTAAAAAGAAAAAGAGTGAGGATTACTATGGTCAGCAGGTTGGGACTGAACTAAGAGAAACCAGACCAAATTTTCTTGAATCATGGAGTGCTTTGGTGGGATTTTTTTCTGAAGGTCTTTGACTGTACCCACAAATGTACTTTCTTAAATATTAAAAAGGAACCTGTTTCCAATGGTAGAGTTGAAATGATCTCTAGTACTTTCTATTTCACAGTATCAAAAGAAGGCAAATGAGATTTTTTTCTTGTAAGGTGAACAACAGAAGGAAAAATAAAGTCTAGCTATCTCTACCCCTGATATCACTGAAATATGGAAACACCAAAGTCCCTATGCAAACACTAAACTTAACAAAACTCATGAAACATAACACATGAGACCAGAGTTAAGGTTCATTGTACATTTCTCCCATGCCCACCAGTTTATTTTCATTAAGTTTACTCTCAATTTCATTTTAAGGAGGAAAAAAGGAATAAAAAGAAATCAAGTCAGTTAAATCTAGGTCTTGTACAAATAAAAGTCTGTAGAGAGGCAAATTTTTAACCTGGAAATGAAGTGGCCTATACCTTCCAAACACATCCCTTACATCTGGCTTCCTGAACAACACTACTAATAGACTTGTTTTTGTTTTGTTTTGTTTTTTAAAGGTTTTATTTTTTATTTATTTCTAGCAGAGAGAGAGAGACAGCGTGAGCAGAGGAGGGTCAGAGAGAGAGGGAGTCACATACTGAAACAGGCTCCAGGCTCTGAGCTGGCAGTCAGCACAGAGCCCGACGCGGGGCTCGAACCCACGAACCGCGAGATCTTGACCTAAGCGAAAGTCGGACGCTTAACCGACTAAGCCACCCAGGCGCCCCTGTTTTGTTTTGTTTTTGAATGGATATGTAAATCTTCCAGTGAGTGAATCCTAGAGGAAGGCTAAATAACAAGATGGCTGCTCTGAGGAAAGAACCTTGAGACACACACAGTTGATGCAGGAATTAAGAGTAAAATGATGAAGCACACCTCAGGCTAGCGATACCCAGATTCTTAAGCAGCTGTTCTGTGAAATCATAAAGTAGGAAGGCTCTGGACAGGGAGAGAGAGTGACCTGCAAGATAAAAGAAATGAAGAGAGAATCCTACAGAAAAATAATAGAAACTGTCAAGGGAAGAAGAATGGGAACTAATCTTTGTTGATTTCCCTGTTATGAACCTGACACTATACCAGCCATTTTTCATATGCTATCTCATGCTGTAATAAAAACACAAATTACTGTTAGTGAAGAGTTTACTATGTCCCAGGCACTAAGTTAATAGCTTTACATACCTCATCTCACTGAATCTTCCTAACAGCTCTCTTGCATATGAGGAAACAATTTAGAGAGTATAAGTAATTTATCCAAGGCCATGCAAGAAGGAAATCATGCAGGCAGGATTTGATCTCTGTTCTCTGATTCCAAAGTAGATATTTTCACAGTGTCATCCCATGTGGCCAAGAGGCAGAGTTGCCTGTAAGAGATGAACCCTGAAAATAGTGGAAACCATCCAAACTCATTATGACTTCTCTAAAACAATCCATACATCAACATAGATAACACTATCTTACAATTTTTTTTGTGGCAAGTGTCAGTGACATGCATCTATATGGCTATTTTATCTGGCATATTAATTCCACCCCTCCTAATCAATTACATTCCTAATCTGCTTCCTGAAGAACTTCCACTTTGAGTCAACTCTAGAACACTTGCATTGGACTTATTATGAGTTAGCATAGTCTCACCCACCCTACTTGTTACCCACAGCATGCATTTGTGAGATGTCTGGCCAGGTTTTGGGGTACAACTTGTGAATGTAGAATAAGTTTGTTTTTCTCTCTGAGTCAATTTTCCTGGTTTCTATGGGGAAAGAGCCCATGCTTTTGGCCTTATTAGCTCCACACCAACTGAGCTCACTGACCCAGATAAATATTGTCTGTCTGACATGTGCTTTAGAATAACAATTATGCAAAGCTATGGATCCGCTTTCAATTATTGGTACTCACTGAGAAAATCAGAGCTTAGGATACCCCCTACTACCAGATAACCCCACACTTCATCATTCCTAATTGCCTTTCACCTATCCTGTATGATTTCTTTCCTGTGCTTTTAAGATTCTGATATTGCTTTGGTTAAGCTAAGGTTAAAATTAATTTGCATTTCCTGCCCACACAGCAACTGATGGCAGGGGGTTATCATGGGAGCATGCTGCACAGTGGGAGAAACTTGCTCAGAGAGTGCCAGAGGTAATCTGGGAAGTGGAAAATGCCAATGATGATAATTGAAAGACAATTCTAGATCACTGTGATCACAAAATCATCCTCTTCCTGCCCAAACACAGGGAAAGAAGGACTAGAAGACAGAAGTTCACCACTATTGGGGAAAAGAGGGGAGAAGAGAATGTTACACAATAATACTGATGCTGTGGTAGCCATAGGGAGTAGACTCTCAGTGGGAAAGATGGCATGGGGCCAATCTTGAAGGAATTCCCACTATTGTTATAAGATTTTTCCATAAATGATATTTTTTTCATAGTGTAGTTTATTCAACTGGGAGTTAAAAAATGCCATTTTTCTTCCATTATGAGACTTATATTTCAATTCTTTTATGCATGAGAATTTATAACTTAAGAAAAGTTAGAAGGTTTCCAATTAACCTATTTTATTCATTATTCGAGGGGCTTTGCTGCCAATGCCTTCATTCAGACATATTAATGAAACCATTGAGGTTATAGGAATAATGCAAGGAATCAAAAATGTAAAGAATGTGACTAGAAGTGATTTGCTTTCATCGGAATGCGTTTTGGGATATGGCCTGAATAACCACTGGAAATATGTTAACTTTTGTACTTTTTAGAAAAAGCATGGATTTTTTTTTTCCATTAAAAAATGGGTCATATGAGGGGAGCCTGGGTGGCTCAGTCGGTTAAGCGTCTGACTTCGGCTCAGGTCCTGATCTCACGGTTCGTGGGTTCGAGCCCCGCTTCGGGCTCTTTGCTGACAGCCAGCTCAGAGCCTGGAGCCTGTTTCAGAATCTGTGTCTCTCTCTCTCTCTCTGACCCTCCCCCGCTCATGCTGTCTCTCTTTAAGAAATAAATAAAACATTTAAAAATTTTTTTAAAAAAAGAAATGGGTGAACTGAAAGATAAAAATAATTTGTGTTTTTAAGCTCAGAATGCTAAAATGCAGTAACAAAATTATGAAAACAGTAAGTCATCAGATATTTCAGAATTGCTCAGTGTGTGAGACTTTAAGAGGTGCCCCATCATCATAAACTAAAATGCATTTTCATAGTCATTTTTAATTAAATGTGAAATTCTGACATAGTAAAACTGTGTAGCAAGTAGGAGACCACAAGATGTGGTCCTACGACTGTTGCATTGCTAATCATAAAGCAGCTAGGAAAGAAGCATTCCACAAAGGTTCTTTATCTTGGCAGGTTTATGTGAAACTAATCTCAAGCTAAAGTACTGTAGCCCACTGCTACAGGGACATAAAACGTTTTAGAATGTTGAACACAGCACTTTTCCCCCTTAGTATGCTAAGCCCTTCTTGGTTAACAATAACTTAACCAGCAAGTTTATGTGCTTCCAACTGTCTTTGCCTTGGTTATGCTGGTAGGTTTAGAAAGATCTAGTCTCTTTGTCTATTCAATGGCCAGGGGCAATATTTACTCCTTTGTGACTCAAGGAAGATATTGGGAAGGATAACCTGGAAATGGCTTAATGGAACTCTAGGCCAAGGGATGGCCTTCCTTTTATTCTGGTGACCTCTTCACATTTGCCTAGAGTCCTCTGGAAAGACCAGAGTGCAGTGCTAGGCAGTGCTCAAGCTCAAAACTCTGAAAGTGACCGTGTTAGTTCTTGAACCAAGAGTAGAGTAGGAATTATCTCTTTTTCACCATAGAGGTCAAGAAACAGCTGCCACCAATGTGCAGAGGTGACTGGATGAAACACTCACATCTAGCTATCTATTGGAAATGCAGCAGACTCTTGCTTCACACATCAAAACTGAGAACAGCTTTAAGTGAGGAGACAGAGAAGGTTGGAAATTCACCAAAACAATGTAGTCCATCAGGAGCAAGCAAACTATAGTTTCCCAATATTCCTGAGTTTCCAGGGTCACTTCTTCATGTTGGATATATTGATTGTTAAAACCATGTATGATAGGGAATTATAATTTCCCTCAGCTCCTATATGCAAATAATCCTATAGCCTGGTGAGAAGGTCTGACCTTTTACTACACTGATAAGATATGGCTGGCAATACCAGCAGGTGAGAGCTCAAAGACATTATTAATAAGCTATTAAAGAAGTGGTAATTTAATAGTTTTAATAGTAGTTCAAGATTTCAATATATGCATCAAGTAGGATTGAATTCACAATTACTAAAAACTTGACGGAAAATAGGATGAATAAAATTGGGGATTATTACTCTGATGTAACAAAAAGCTCAGTTGTAGGACTGGTTTGATTGCTCAAATATCTCAGGAAGGACCTAAGATCTTTCTGCCTTCCTGTCATATTTTTGGTTGCAAGATGGCTATTGAATTTATGACATATGTTTGTGTGCCTGTGGAGTGAAGGAAGATGAGCAAAGGGCAAAATATAAAGGTGAAAGTCTTCTTCTTGTGGAGTTTTGCCTTCTTGTAAAGGAAAGCCCTCCTCAGAGACTTGTGCTTGTACCTCCCTGATCGGGAATATGTCACAGAATTATGTCACTTCTTGTGGGAAGGGAAGCTGAGGATTCAAATATTTAGCTAACATCTATCATATATATCATAGAGGAAGATAAAGGACTTAGAGAGTTGCAATGATGGTTGAATGAACTATCCACAAAGGATAAAAAGAGAGAGACCAACTAGAATACAAAGTACCGAATATCAAGGGCCACCCATAACTCATAAGATCATGAAGTAAGACAAAATAGAAACTGATTAAGCCCAAGAAGACTGATGCTTTTTTTTTGAAGCAGGCACAAATAAGCAGCAGTATACTACAGAGTTGATCTCAGAAGATCAGATTTTATATTTCCTTTTTGTAATTTAGATATGTTCTCCTCTCCCTAAAGTATTTCTTCTTGTTCAACCTCTGCTGTTCTCATAATCAGATATGCCATCCTAAAGACATAGCATTATACCTTGAGTTTTCCATAAAGCACTATGAAATTTCTAGGTCAATAAAAGTTCCAATTTGAACATGCTTCATATGCAGTGCTCATAGATGAATGGAGTTTGTGTGGAATCTACAAGAGCATAATTGATCTAGTTGCTGAAAAGCTCATACTGTTTTATTTGCAAAAGTGCAAGTATATCTCACCACACAGCTAGATACAGAGATACAAAGTATATAAGATGGGGTAGATCAGCAGATGCTGGGAATTAAGTGGACATATTCCAGAGTGGGGCAAGCACCGTGATGTACGCAGGAAGAGGCAGATGGAATACAAGTAATTTGGGAGGAATCCAGTCCAGCATTTCACAGAGCAATAGTTCTCAAAGTGTGGTTCCTGGGTAAACATTAGCAACTTCTGGATATTGTTAGAAATGCAGACTTAGTCCTGTTTTGGGGTAGGGGTTTAGAGAAGAACTCCAGACTAAAGAGAAAGTTTAGCTAAGAGCTAAGTGATTTTTGGTCTCTCAGGTGAGCAGAAGATGATAAAATGAATTTAGGCAAAAATCTTGAGACTTGGTGTTAGGGACAAAGACAAACCTTAATCTATTATGAGTAAAGGTTAGAGAGTTTACTATTGTGACTTGCAACTGTTTCTCATGACCATGGAATTAAAGCTTCTTGAATTTCTCCTAGATAATGCTGGAAGCATATTAGAACCACCCAGGTAGTTAAAACAAAACCAAACCAAACAAAACCAAACAAACAAAAAACAAAAAAAGCCAGACCAACCAAATCAGAATTTCTGAGAGGGATTCCCAAAAGGTTCTAATGTGCTGTGCTGCCAACGTTAAGAGTTGTTGCCCCAGGATTCTTTAGGTGACAGTATCTTCAGTTTGGGGAATAAAAGAGCTATGAAGACAGGGCATTATAGCAAGGAGCTAGTTGACTACAATTTCCTCATCTGTAAATCAGGGAGAAGAGTAGTATCTACTGATACATGCTGGAGATAATATATAGGGAGTACAAAATGCATAAACAGATGTTTATTTGCCCATCACCTTAATGATACTATAAGCTCCATAAGAATGAGAACCCTTTGTGACATTAACATTAGCACCAAGTACTTTATAAAGCATAAGGTCAGCAAAGGATAAGTGTTTGTTAAATAAACAGATGGACATTTCAACTTCCTGGGGTTAAAAATGAAAGTTAAGTGTATTCTCAACCTACCGTTATCATAGGGTGGTATAAAGACAACTGAGCTCAAGTTCAGAAAGCCCATGCCATATGTTTCTTTAAAATATTGTCTAGAACTGTACTGTCAGTTAAGTACTTGAAATGGAGCTAGCCCAAATTGAATGTGCTAGAAGTATAAAATACAGAGTGTTTTGGAGGCCTCATATGAAAGAAGAGTATAAAAAACCTTATTAATAATTTTGATTACCTTTGAAATACTATCGTGGATATTGGATATTAAATAAAATACATTATTAAACTTAATTTCCCATTTCTTTTCCTTTTTAAAAAATGTGGTACTACAAAAATTTTAAATAACACGTGGTTTGCACTTTCAGCTTGTCTTGTGTTTCTATTGGATGGTGCTGATGTAGACATGGACAGTACTATAAAGTGTTTGATTTGATGACTGTGGAACAGGGAGCAATTATTAGGAAAAAAACAAAATCAGCAGGGCCCTGTTGTTTTGAGTTAAAGTGCCTGGTTATAATTGTAAGTGAATTATAAGAAAATTACAAATAAAAGTATGATGATACTTAACAAATTACAGAAGTAGGTTATGGGGTCAGTCATCTAACCTTAGCACACCCCTTACCTTGGAAATAGTTTTCATCTGAACTAAGTTTGGTACTATCCATTCCAGGACTTTGGCAAGGAATTATTGACTGCAAGGTGTTTCTCTGAAATATCTATATCCATGCTGTAACTTTAACAGCTGTGTTTCTTAATCTGTTTATAACCATGGTAATATTCTTTGTGAAGTTTGCTTTTCACTATCCAAAGATTTTTACTAAATGAAACTTTGCCAATACATTAGATGTATTGATATATCATCAGCAAAACTTGCCCCTCCTGCCCAAGAACTTAAGGTGCCTTTCAATTGGATTATTGATAAAGATGTGTGTGTATTTGTGTGAGTGTGTTTCTTGCATGCTGCAGAAAAAAATGAAAAATAATATAGTGTATTATCTGATGCATTATATCCTTGAACTCCTACTTATCATTAAAGATTGTAGGTTTTAAAATTAGTATTAAATTAATTAAGTGAAGGAACTGATTACATGCTTTTAAAATCAATATATGTTAGATACTGATAAAAATAAGCTTTAAAAATTTATTATGGAAAGAAGAACCTACTTCTCTCCACATCTCCATTTTGTAGGTAATAGAAAATGAAACAAAGTGTTAACAACAATCTAATGCTCAGTAATGGCAAGGAGAGGCAACATATCATTATCCATCTGCAATGGAATTATCATTCAGGAAGACTTTTGTAACAAGGCATATATCCATCTCTCTGTTCATTCTATTCATGGACAAGAAAGCTTATGCATTCTTAAGTACTTGAAACTTGCTGTCAAAGATCTTTTTAGACTAAGCAAATAATTTTATGTGCTTTGAAATACAAGTGTTGAACTTGGAAAATTTGATTTTTTTTCCCCAGATGCAAAGTAGAAATCTATACTTTTAGACTCAGAAGTGAGATTAATAAATTCCCTGGGCCCAAATCCTGCAAAATACATTATTGATAATCTATTTTTTAATTGGCTTTTTTTCCTTATAGCAGACATTTTAGTTTTAGTTACATTGACCATTTCTTCTCTGTCTCTCCAAGAAATTTGAACTTTGTGCCAAACTCAAGGAGAACTCTATAAAACTTTGACTACATATGGAAGTGAGTGAAACCAGAATCCAGATGAGAATCTAGATGAGGGCCTTAGGATGCTGTAAATGAGATAGAGAAAAGGACAGATTCTACAAATTTTTTTTTAAAATGTTTTATATTTCTAGTACTGTGGCATATTGGATACTCTGAAAAACCCAGCTGCAGAAGACTTAATAATCTGAATTAAAATTTAAAAAAATAATTCTAAAGATCAAAACTCAGTATACAACTGAAGTGGCAAAACAGATTGGAATCAATAGAGGCCAGAAAGTGAGTTAAAGCAGAAACTCTGGGAAGTAAGCCAGTGTCTAAGCCACTCTGATGATATCTGCCAAACCCTTGTGACCTTGAGTTTTAGTTTCAATGGCTACAGCTTGTGTGAGAAACACAACATACATTCTAGAGCCAGACAAAAATATAGAGTCTATTAGAACACCCCTACATAGAGCTGGGGTCTCAAAGGATTATACACTCAGTGTCAGAGTGCCCAGGTGGAGGGGCCAACAAGGAATATTTACTCCCTTGATCTTGTTGCTAGAAGAAAATAAAAATTCTCCCTTGAAGTGTCACAACACAATCTTTCCATCATGTGAGGCTGTAGCACAAATTCATGCCAACTCATGTAATGTGAATCCAGATTGGTGGTGCTCCCAGGAATAAGCATAAACAAACTCAATCCCCCTTTAGAGAATGCACGTTACGCCAGACCTCACAGAGTTCTGTAAACAAAAAGTTCCAAGGAACATGAATTCAAAGTTAAAAGTCATAAAACAAAACAAGAAAACATGACCCCATATGTAAGGGTCCACAAAAACAACAGGGAGTAGCATCAAATCGACAATGATATTTAAATTGTGAGACAGCAAAAATTAAATATTCATATTAATACATTTTAATAAAATAAGATTAAGTATGTAAACAAGAAACAAGAGAATATGCAAAACTTACAAAGAAAATTTGAATAAAAAATTAGAAGGAGTTCTTATTTGGGGCATCTAGGTGGCTCAGTTGGTTGAGCAGCAACTCTAGATTTTGGCTCAGGTGATGATCTCACAGTTTCTGGGACTGAGCCCCATATCAGGCTCTGAGCTGATAGTGCAGAGCCTGCTTGGGATTCTCTCTCTTTCTCTCTCTCTCGCTCTCTCTCTCTCTCTCTCCCTCTCCCCCCCACTCCTGCTTGTGCTCTCTCAAAATGGATAAATAAATTTAAAAAAATGAGAAAGTTCCTATGCATAAAAATAACAATCACAATTTTAAACCTAATGTATAGGTTAAGCTACATATTCAACTCAGTTGAAGAGAGAATTAAGGAATTGGTTGAAAAGTCAAAAGTTATTCCAAAAGTAACCCTGAAAGATTTATTCATTGTCTATAAAGAAATAATAAAAATAGAAAAATGATAATATTCAAAGAGAAACTTCCTCAGTTATGGAAAGACAAAACGAAAAGCACAAAGTAAGAGGGTAGAAATAAAAAAGTTCTAAGTATATAAATGGAATAAACTCTTCACTTAAAAGACAAAGATGGTCAGATTAAATTTTTTTAATTTAGCTAAATTCTGTTTACTAAAGAGACACTTAAAATATAAAAATATATTATTGAAGATAAAATTATTGAATTCGTTATTGAAGATAAATAATTTTATTCCAATTATTAAAGATAAAATATTAAAAAGTTAAAAGAGACAAATATTAACCAAAAGATGATGTAATTATACAAATCACAGGAGTAAAATGTACAACTTTTACTTCTAATAACTTATTTACTATTAGTTACTTCTAATAACTAATAACTAATGTTATTACTAACTAATAACAAAGGTTACCATATATTGATAAAGGATTCACTACCAGAGAGATCTAATTGTATACAACTAGTGATAGTCTCAAAACATATGAAAAAAGTCTAAATTAGACTAAATAACTTGACAAAGTTATTAATTTTCATGAGTATTGTTTTAGTACTATAATTATAATTGATGACAGGTGAATAAGATAACTAATGTTTAGTAATTAACAGACCAAGCCAATAAAAATATCAGTAAGGATTTTGAAGAGTTTGATTAGCAAGCTTAGCCAACAGACATATAAAATATTGTACTCAGTAAATAAAGGTACACATATGTTATATTTAGGAAAATAGGACATAACCTAGGTAGTAAATCAGCCTCAATAAATGTTTCAGAATTTGACAACTACCAGTGAAACTCACCATATTATCAAACAAAGAGATCATTTTCTCAAAAAATGCAGAAAAACATTTGATAAAATTCAGTAGTAAAAAGATGACCAGAAAAGATGCCTAAACTGGAATTTTTAAAAATCCATGTATATGTAACACATATTAAAGAATAAGTAATAGTGGACATAGGCAAATATTTAGCAATATTTATTTTATTAAAATTTTTTAATCTTTATTTGAGAAAGAGAGAGAGAGCTTGCGCACACACGAGCAGGGGAGAGACAGTTACGGAATTTGAAGCAGACTTCAGGCTCTGAGGTGTCAGCACAGAGCCCTATGAGGGGCTCGAATTCATGAACCATGAGACCATGAGCTAAGCTGAAGTCAGACGCTTAACCAACTGAGTCACTCAGGTGCCCCAATATTTAGCAATATTTGAAGAGTGCTAAGTTTTGATGAAAGCTCTTTGTATCAAAGAACAACCCCTTAGTATGCAGCAATAATGTGCATTGAAGGAAATGTAAATTTAGAATTAAATGCTGACATTTTAAAAGAAGCCCTGAGAATTAAAGAATAAAAAATCCAAATTGAAAAGTTAAAAACAACAAGAATTATCTTGCCTAGAATAGAAAAAAAAGCAAATGATAAGAGTACTAGAGTAAATGACAAGGAAAATCAATATACAATGTGGAATCTCAACAAAGTTAAGAGCTGAGTCTTTGAAAACATTAAGGCCAGACAAAATGATAGCTAGATGTTTTTTACACACAAACATTATTAGAAAACAATTGAGTTCATACTTATAAATGCAACAAAAAATTTAAAGGATTATTGGAAAAAATAGGCAATAAATATTACTAGTTGGATAAAATTGATAAATTTGTGGAAAACCATAATTTGCTGATGTTACACCAGAAGAAGTAGAAAAGTAGAGTTTTCACATAACAAAGAAATAGAATACACAGTTAAAAATCTTTCCAAATCAAACCCCATTCTCACACAGTTTTATTGTTGAGTTTTATCAAAGATAAAATATGTTTTAATGATTTATTAAATTTACAAAAGAATAGAAAACGTAAGGCATATATATGAATGCTAATTTTAGAGTCAGAAAAACTCCAAAAGATGAGTAGAAGTAAGGAAAATTACAAAGCAGTATTTTTCATGAATACAAGTGCAAGAAGTTTAAATAATAATTTTTATTTATATAATTTTAGATGGCAAGCACAGTTCTAAGAACTTTATATACATAAATTCATTTATTCATCAAAACAACCCTATGGATCAAGTACTAATATTATTCTCAATTTAAAAATAATAAGACTGAGGCACAGAGAATAACTTGCTCAAGGTCATGCACTAAGCATTGTCAGGATTCAAATTCTGGCAGTCTTACTCCACAGTCTATTAAAAAGACTGGCAATAATAAGTGTTGGCAAGATGTAGAGAAATTGGCATGATTATGCACTGTTGGTGGGAGTGAAAAATAATATAATCCTTTGGAAAACAATTTGGCAATATCTTATACACATCCATTCGCCTTATGACTCAACAATTCTACTCTAGGTACTTACTCCAAAGAAATGAAACATATATCCAAATAAGATTTGTGGCCAAGAATGTTAAAAATAGCAGCTTTATTCATATTATTCCCAAGCTGAAAACTACTCAAACATCCCAAACCAAATGAATAATCAAATTGAACTATGCTATATAATAATAAAATAATTAGCAACAAATAATAATATATATGACATATTAATATAAATAATAAAATAGTTAGCCATAAAAAGTAAAAACTATTGATGCACATAAAAATATGAATAAAAGATGCCACACACAAAAGATTTTATTTATAATTTTTATGAAATTCTAGAAAAGGCAAAACTAAGATATGGTGATTAAAATCAGAACAGCCTCTAGGATGAGGGAATATAATAGTCTTCTGTTGCTGCATAACAAGTTACTATGCACTTAGTGGCTTAAGCAACCTTTATTATCTCATAGTTTCTGTAGGTCAGAATTCTGGCCATGACATAATTGGGTCCCCTGTTCTGGGTCCCGCAAGACTGAAGTCATGATGTAGATGGCCCTGAGATCTCATGTGTAGCCCGGAGTCCTCTTGCAAGTTCCTGTGGTTGTTGAAAGAATTCAATTTCTTGCCCCTATAGAACTAAGGTCTCTGTGTCTTACTGACTTCCAGCCTGAAGTCACTCTCAATGCCTAAAATTTGTGTTTTCCTCCACAGGCAGTTTACAACATGCTCGATTATTTTCTTAAGGAGGATAAGAAGTGTGTTGCTGCCGCTGCTTGATTCTTTTATGGCTGCCTGATTAGGTTAGTCCCATCCAGAATAATCTCCCTTTTGATCAAAGTCAGCTGATTAAGAACGTTAATATCTACAAAATCTCTTGCTATATAACATAACATAATCAAGGGAGTGATATCATATTCATAGGTCTTATCTATATTCAGAAAGAAGGGATTATTAGTATGCATGTTTTAGGGACTGGGAAATTTGGAGGCCATGATAGAATCATGTCTACCATGGAGACTTACTTGAATCTGTATACATTTATCAAAACTCTTCAATCCTCACACTTAAAATCTGTGTGCAATGTTATATTTAAAACATACTGCAACAATAATAATAGCAACAACAACAAAAATAATAATGACATAGAGTAAACTTTATATTTAATGATAACATTTTGGAAGCTTGCTGCCTGATCTAGAAGAAGAAAAAGATGTTTGCTATTACCAGTTCTGTTTAACATTGTACTCATGTGTACAGGCTCTGTCTTGATCTGCTGCTTCATCCCCATGAGTCTTGGGGCAGGAGAGGGAAGCTGGAACAAATATATTGATACTCATGCTGTTTACTGTGCCATGAGTAGTACATGGTTTTGTCTTTAAGCTAGGAGTTTTGTGTCTTCTACCAGCATTCATGAAACTCACTTACTAGCTTTTAAATAGGGTAAAATAAAATTCTAGATCTAAAAGGTATATGCCAATAGATGGATGAATATATGTGCACCAGGATGTATAAAAAATGTTCATAATCATGCTGTGACCAATAGCCAAAAACTCAAAACTACACATCAATATTAGAATAGGAGAGCAAGTGGTGGAGCATTACTTCAGCTTAGTAGCATATGACAATGAAAACTAAATAAGCTAATGCTACATTAATGGATTTCACAAATATAACATTGAGTTAAAGAATCTAGTCACATATTGTATAATTATTTTGAAATAAAGTTAAAAAGAACAAGGGGCGCTTGGGCAGCTCAGTCACTTGAGCATCTAGCTCTTGATCTTGGATCAGGTCATGATCCCAGGATTGTGGGATGGAGCCCCAGCTCGCTCAGCGAGGAGTCTACTTAGGATTCTGTCTCTCCTTGTCCTTCTGCACTTTCCATCTGCTTGTGTGCATGTGCTCCCTCTCTCTCCCCCTCCGTCTCTCTCAATAACAAAAACAAAAGCAAAATAAAACAAGTCAACTAATTTATGAATTAGACAGGAGAGCGGTACTTCTCGGGGAGTGCAGGAGTCTTCTGGGGTTCTGATGATGCTCTATTTTAATACCTATCTGTTGGTTACATGAATGTATTCTCAGCATCATAATTGAGTTTTATACTAATGATGGAAACTTTTACTGGTGTTCTTCATTTGAAATTGCATTATAAAAAGGTAACATTTACATTATCAATAAATACATAAAATATTTAAAACTAATATACAAAAGATGGGCAAAAAATGTAGATGTAGAGAAAATTGTAAAGTGTTATTAAAAGAAAACAGAAAACATCTAAATAAAGCAAGAGATATGGCATTTACACAGACAGGAACATATAAAATCTGCTAAAATTTTCTTTTTATTAAATAGACTTGCAGTAAAAATCTCAACAAGATTTTTTGGTACATATTTTCAATAAGATGTTTCCAAAACATATGTGGAAGAACAATGCACCAATAAGAAACAAGACATTTCTAAGAGGAAATAAGTTTGGGGTGGGGGGCCTTCCCTATGAAACATCAAGTTATCATAAATTTATACTAAGACAGCAGTGCACAGCCAATTGAACAATGAACAATCCAGGACTATATTCATCCACCTGTGAAAATTTAATTCATAGTAAAGTTGGCATAAGTATTTCTTTAAAAAAATTTTTTTAAGTGTTTATTGTTGAGAGGCAGAGAAGCAGAATGTGAGCAGGGAGGGGCTGAGAGAGCCACAGCATCCGAAGCAGGCTCCAGGCTTGGAGCTCTCAGCACAGAGCCCAGTGTAGGGCTCAAACCCACGAACAGTGAGATCATGACCTGAGCTGAAGTTGGACACTTAACCAACTGAGCCCCCCAGGTGCCTTGGGATAAGTATTTCTGAATGTAAAGATGGGATGAATATACCTGTGAAAGCTTGGAGTACTAAATAAATACTTAGTATTTATTGAATAATTTGTGAATCATTGATTATTCCTATTGTTAAAAAAATTCTACATCATGCTACATAAGAATTAATTCCAAGTGAGTTAAAGATTTAACATAAAAAGCTAATCTACAAAAGTTTTAAAAGAAAATACAGAAGAATTTCTTCACATTTTTGGAGTGGTTTTCTTAAGATTTCTTAAATAAGACAAAATAGACACTAAAACTAAAGAAAAAACAGTATATTCAAGTACATTAACATAAGTACTTTAGGCCATCATAATCCTATAATGTGAATACAAATACAATGCAAAAACTGGAAAAGGATGAACATACGTAATGGAAAACAAATTAACAAAAATATTAAAAATTCCCATGAATCAGTAAGAAAAAGATCAACTGCCAAATAGAAAAAGAAATGGACAAAAGATGTGAAAAGGCATTTCCCTTAAGAGAAAGCAAGGATGGAGAAGCTGTTCAGTATCCTTGGTAATCAAAAATACGCACCTTAAAACGAATATGCCATTACTCTGGATGTTATTTCACTATTTGGACTGTCCAAAGTTAAAAAGTGTGATATTATGTATATTGGTGAGGAGGAGGAGAAACAGACTCTAAAATACTACAAATGAAAACCTAATTTGGTATCATTTTGTAAAAAAAGAAAAATTAAAATTACCTTGTTACTTAAACATGCACATATCTTATCATCTAGTGTTTGTACTCCCGAAGGCACATATCCACAAGAAAATAGGTGCAAGAACACTATAATACTGCTTGCAATTGTGAAAACAGGAAATAACACAAAGGTCCATAAATACTAGCTAAATAAATTTTGACATAGTTATACAGTATAACTCCATATGAAATAATGACTTTTTTGAGTAAATGAGATCAAATATATTTTTAATAAATATGCAGAAATATACCAGTCTTTTATAACCCAGAGAATATTAAATGGTATAAAAATCCAGCTGTAATCTGTTTGAGGCACCCATAAAACAATGAAAAGTGTTAAGCAAAGATATACATATGCTAAGCAAAAAATTAATATCTAGTATGTTAATATTATCATTTACAATAGCTAAATTATTTATCATAAAAAATAAAAACAAACAATGAGAAAAATACAAAAGGAAACTAAAAAATCTAAAACCATGGCAGGAGATTAATTGCTTTTCTTTTTTTTCCAGTTTCATTAATATTTAATTAACATTACATTGTGTTATTTTTAGGGGTAGAACATAGGGATTTGATGATGTATGTATATATTGTGAGATGGTTACCACAATAAATCTAGTTCACATTTATTACCTTACATTAGTCACATATTTCTTTTCTTGTGAAGAGAATTTTTAAGATCTACTCTCTTAGCAACTGTTCAAATATATAATACAGTATTGTTAGCTATAGTCATCATGCTCTACAGTACATTCCCAGGACTTATCCATCTTATAGCTGGAATTTTTCAACTTTTGACCACCTTCACTCATCCTACCCTCCACCTCTGGCAACTACCAATCTGCTCTCTTGGGGGCCCAAATCAGGAAAAGACTATAAAATACAGCTGCATAAAGCAACATTGAAAGATCTCAAATTCTTTGAACAAAAATATCACGTTACAGAGGAATCATAATATATTATTATACTTTGTAAAGAATAAAATCAGAGAAGTAAACATATATAAGAATAAATAGGTGAATATCAAAACTTCCGTGAAAAGAAGGTGCTTTCTTTTAGTGGTCTTTAGAATGAGAGAATAGAATGTATTGTGGGGAGCAAGTAGGTTGCTCTATATCTACTTTTTAAGCTGGGGTGTGGATACATAGTTACTATTTTTGCATGTGCATTTTATACATTTTGTATGTATGATAAAATTATTAACTTTGATAAATACCTGTGGTAAGGAAGAGGGAGAAGTATAGTTGACTTTCAGGTTTTATGGGCCTGGAGTTTTGGTTTTTTCCTTCTTGGGGTTCTCCACATGCTGCTTGAGTTTTCTCATAATATGGTACAGGGTTCCAAGAATAAGCATTTCAGGAGAGAGAGTGAAGATGCCAGTTTCTTTCTTCTTCTTCTTCTTCTTTTTTTAATGCTTATTTATTTATTTTGAGAGAGAGAGAATCCCAAGCAAGTTCTGCCCTATCAGTGCAGAGCCAAGTGCGGGGCCTGATCTCATAAACCATGGGATCATGACCTGAGCAGAGATCAAGAATCAGATCCTTAACTGACTGAGCCACCCAGGTCACAAGATGCCAGTTTCTTAAGGTCTAAGCTTAGCAGCTGACACAGTGCCATATAATATTGGTCAAGCAGACTCAGATTAAGACCAAAAAAAAAAAAAAATAGACATTCCACCTCTTCAGAGAAGAGTGTTAAAATAAGTTGGAGACAGTATTTAAAACTGCCACAGTCTACCCATTGCCACAAATTAATTTTTATTCTATCGATGTGCTAAATACACTCATACCCTCCCAACACCCCTCCATTCCCAAGAGTCTTCTTTCATTACAGGCTCAGGCCCAGGCTTGAGCTTCAGGATCATGTTATAGATATGAGGTCTAGTTGTAAATAAAGTTCCTCAAGCACAGGAGCTTTCAAACTGAAGACCTGTGAATTAAAGAGACAGGTTGTTTTCCCCACCACCCATACAACAAACATACAATGGTGAAATTAATGTAAGATAGCCACAGTAGATATTTCCATTCAAAAAGGATGAAAATGATGCAACACTGGCTGGTCCATAGCAATTGTTCGATTCTTCTGGCACATGTTGCCAGTTCCCAGTCCCACTGCCTGTGAATGATTCTCTGCGGCTTAGTTCAACCCTCTGGGCTTTTGATACTGTCCTCTGAATCATTCTACCTTTCCATAGTAAAACAGAGGTTACAACTTAATCTCATTCTTAGCTCTTCTTGCCCATTAGAAGGCATATGTGGGGGCTTTAAAAGCCTCTTCCTTTAGTACTGTCCGTTTTAGTTCAAGACAGTAGTACTTCTAGGGGCACCTGGGTGGCTCAGTCAGTTGAGTGTTGGAATTCAGCTCAGGTCATGATCTCATGATTTTGAGTTCAACCCCGACATTGCACAAAGCCTGGTTCAGATCCTCTGTCTCTCTCTTTATGCTCCTCCCTGGCCTGTGATCTCTCAAAAATAAATAAAACATTTAAAAAAAAAGACAGTAGTACTTCCTCCAGAATGATTCTCCTTAAACTTGTGTAGATTACCTATAAAACTAATTGGGGTTCAATCCACTAGACAAAAGCAACAAACAAAAGTCTAGTTGAGATAAAACCTTCTCTACTATGGATTACCGAGGAGCCATGTCCTTAATTTTCTTAGAAGATGATTTCTTAATAGAGAGAGTCTATGAAGCATGCCTTTAACATCTTTAGAAAGTCTTTTGTCTGTTTGAAAGACTTAATAAGGCATTGCCTTAAATCTTCATAATGTCTTAACAAAGGGTCTTACAGACTTGCCATGGATTTGACCTTTTAGTGGAAGCCATATTTTAATTTGAAAATATTTTGTCAACTAAAGAGACTGAGAATAAGACATTTTTATTTTTGAACCTAGCAGATCCTGAATCATTTATATTTCTTCTAAATTTTCCTCAAAAACCCAAAAGTTCCCTTCTTAGCTTATCTTTCTCCTCTTTAATTTTATAATAAATAACTAAAGGAAGCCAGGCAGGACCTTTAACACTTTTCTTGGAAAAATCTCCTTAGCTACTAGATAACTGAATTCAGAGGATGTGTTTCTGTTCTCATGTTTCCTCAGGTGACAGTGTTACCAAATTTCTGTCACTATATAACAAGAATCCATTTTTCTACCAGCTTTTAATGATATTTTCCTTATTTTAAACCTTCATCAACAGCATTCTGAAGTCTTTTACATTTTTGCCAACATTTTCCTCAACGATTGAGGTTGATTATAGCACTCTCCTTGAATTTTTTTGGGTTTCCACAAACAGACCCCTCACTGCCCTTCTAGCTTCTGATAAGTATCCAACTCTCAAGTCAATGCCACAGGTTTTTGTTATGCCACAGCAGCATATCACTTCCAGCACCAACATCTGCTTCAGTTACATATGCTGCTTAACAAACCCAACCCAAAACTTAATGGCTTAAACAACAGCAATCGTTTATTTTGTTCTCAAGTCTAAAATTTGGTCAGAACTCCGAACAATTTGTACCCATGCCTTTTCAGACAGGGAAGCTCAACTGGAGCTGGACAAGCCACTTCCAAGCTTTCTCCCCAAATGACTGCAAAATTTGTTGGTTCTTTCCCACATAGATCTCTTCACAGTTTTGGTGTGGGCTCCCTTAAAGAATGGTGACTATATTCGCAGAAACATGGACTCTCCATAATTCACAGTAGATCAGGGATTTTTAAATTAAATTTTTAATTTTTTTTATTTTGAGAGAGAGAGAGCACACAAGCAGTGGAAAGAGACAGAGAGAGAGAGAGAGAGAGAGAGAGAGAACTCAAGCAGGCTCCATGCTCAGCACAGAGACTGACACGGGACTCAATTCCATGACCCCAGGATCATGACCTGAGCTGAAATCAAGCATTGGATGCTCAACCAACTGAGCCACCCAGACGCCCCATACAGGAAGATTTATCTCGGCTGGATGTCTGTCTAGTGGGGTGAACCAAAATGAGGTTTATAGAAAATCTCTAGAAGTTTAAAGATAACGATGCCTATATTCCAAGAAACAAATGGTACTTATATTCCTAAGAAGCTGCCATTTTCTTATGATCCAGTTCTGGAAACAGGCACAGTATGTTTTCTTAGTTAAGCATTCACAGAGTGAAAAATTCTAGGGATGGGACATATACCTCAACTCTTAACGAAGAAGACGCAAATTTGGAGCTGTAATTACTTTCCTAAATGTCTCCTTTTCATTGTCAAACATTCACAAACTACTTTTGATCCTTGCATTGTCTCCTTCCTCACCTCTCGCTCTTTAATTCAGTACTCTATCTGACTTCCACTAATTGTCAACTACACTGCAAAGTACTCTTTACTTGGGACCTTGGCAATGTCACAAAAATGTCACAAGGGCATTTTTCAGTTCTTCTTTTGTTTGGCATCTCAACAGCCACTGACACTGCTAAATTCACTTTTTCTAAAAAATCTCTCCCTTCTGACTTCTGTGACTCTCAGCCTCTCTTGGCATTCTTTCTTCTAGTTCTGAATAGGGTCCTGCTCTTCTCAATTTTGAGTCTAGTTCATAAGTAAGACTAGTGAAAGTAAGGTATGCAGGAACATTTATGGCAAATTTCAAGTAGAAAAACTCAGTTTTACTTTATCTAATGCTAAAACTTGACAAAAAATTATTTTCAACCCATCTTCTGAAAGATATTTCAGATATTTAATTCAATGATATTTAATAATTTCATTGTCTGTTCCTGCCTGTCAAATTATTTTTGTTTGTGTGTTAGGTAGGTAGTCAAATCTAACAACTGTTTCTAAATTATCATGAATATGTATGTTGATTTTAAAATTGTTCTCTTCTAACAGTAAGGGTTGATAGAAGGTAGAAATTCTCTAGGACTAGATTCTTCACCAGCAGAGCAGAGGCTCACACGGGCCTATAGAAGCTAGTCACTAAGCTATTGAGCAAGAACTTTGAAAGTATTTCTTTATTGTATTCTAATAATACATTTGAGTGACTGATAAACGTTGTTTACTTGCTTTTGTATTAACTTCTTTTCCCCCATAACAATTAAGACTACATACAGAAATAACAAATTTCAGAAAGGGAAAATAGCTCATACTATCCAAAAAGATAATAACCTATAATGTTTAGTAAGACAGATTCTGTGTTTTAGAAAGAAGTGTTATACCCAATGTAAAGTAAAAGTAAGCAAGATCATCTTTGTCAGGAAGGCTAAAATATGCTAATTTACTATTCTTAACAAGAAACATCATTTTGATCTTGAAGTGACATATTTGTTGATACTGTAACCGTTAACAATATTTATACCTTACAATTCATTCAAGACATTTTTATTGATCTAGGCTGGGATACAATGAACAAGATATTTAAGATTCCAACCCTACAGAAACTCACATGATAGAGATTAAACATTCTTACATTAGGTAAAAGTTATTAGTTCTCTATGTTTTGAACTTGGATATAGACTTGTTCAAAATCTTTTCTTCTTAAAAACTTTTTAAAATTTTTAAAGTTTTAAAAAAATTTAATATCATAGGTGGATAATTATTAGTGGAATGTTGTAATTAATTAATGAACAATTTTGAGGTAACTGTCATTTGTTATCATTCCAAAAATATTTCTGTATTTAAATTTTGCTTTTGAAAATATAACTTCATGACAGGAAATCAAGAGTATGCAATAAAAATAAAAACTGTATTAATAATATTACTACTATGTTACAAGATTTCTCTTATGTGTTTAGAGAAAAGAAATATACTTACCTATAATGTTTTCCAACTCAAATGCATTTATATTAAAATAGCTTCCATGAATTAGTATCATTATTTCACCTACTTTATGAGCCAATGATGAGGTCATTCTGTAGAGGAAAAGGTCCAGAATATTGCCCTAGATTCTTCAAAGAAAGTAAAATAAAAATCTGAGTATTAGCTAGCACTCATGCTGATTTAGGGATCTATATAATTCAAAGCAGGTACGTTTTCATGATTTTATTATTTATGACCTAGATAAACTGGAATGCACTCTTCCTTTACAAGTTTATCCAAAATTAATCTAGAAACATTCTATTTCAAATGTAAGGGGAATAATATAATTAGGTTATAATGTCAAAAGTACCCATGCAGAAATTATATTAGCTTTATTCAGTTTGTAACTCAAAAGAATCATGCCCCATTTTGTCTAAAATCTATTAATAATATGATTCTGCCTTCTAATATATGTTGCAAAGGGATGATTTTATTAGCTTTTAAGTTATTAATGTACTGTAAGTTGACTTATGTAACATGTATTTTAAGAAGTTGATGAAAATATTAACTCTTTAGCTGATCTGAAGCTTGATCGTCCCAAATCTAAATTCATCTTAGGAAATTCATATCATAATAATTACATTTGAATAATGATTCAAACCCCATCTCTTCCACATACATCTGTTTTTCTTTCCGATATCAGGTTTCAACATAATCCAGGTTAGTCAAGTTGTTCCAGAAAACTAGATTGAGAGCAATCATCATCAAGAAAAGAAAAACGTGCCTAATAGTCTTGAAATGAACCAAAGAGATGTTGCGTTCATTTCAGTTTTTGTCCTTTCAAAGCATCTACCTGCTTTGATGACTTGGTGGTCTATTGCTCAGAGGAAGTGAAACTTCTTATTAAAGACTGAGAACTGATGAAAGGAAAACCTGCCGAAAATATAGTCCATTGATAGGGCACCTGGGTGGCTCAGTAGGTTAGGCATCTGACTTGATTTCAGCTCAGCTCATGATTTTATGGTTGTGAGATTGAGCCCGGCCTTGGGCTAAGCATGAAGCCTACTTCGGATTCTTTCTCTCTCTTTCTGTCCATTCTTCCCCCACTCATGCACGTTTTTTTTCTCTCTCTCTCTCTCTCTCCCCTTCTCTCTCTCAAAATTAATAAACATAAAAAATTAAAAAAAATAGCCCATAGAAATCAATAATTTACATTAATTTCACAGCTCTTGTGAGAAAAAAAATAGCAGTCACATAAACTGGGGTTAACACCTGCCAATACGATAATGACACTTGTGAGGATTTAAATATTTTAGTCACAATTAACTCTTGGAAAATGTACTGGATTTTTTTCCCCCATTATAATGTATCTCCACTTCTTTCTATCGTCTCCCCTCTTTATAAGAACTGAAACTTACAAACTACAATGGCCTTTGAGATTCTAGTTGCAATTTAAATTCTGCCAAATAGCATTGTTCAACTCTGGGCAGAAACCTGGGCCTTGGAATACTGGAGATTTTTTTTAGCAGCCCCCAGGCATTGCCCTGTGAATTGCCTCTCTGAGTACTTGAGACAACTGGGGCTTTTGATGGAATTTAGCCACAGTTCCTAGCCTGGGTGAACCCATTCAGTGGAAATGAGGGGTAAGCTACGGAGCCAGTATTGGTCTTTGTATGTATTCAATATAGCCTTTTCAGTTGTTTTAGAAACACCACATTCCTTGTATTAATTCCCTTTTGCTTCTAATATCTACAGTTATGTCTATTTTCCTGATGGAAATCTACTGGAAAAGAGTACTTAACAGCTTATGTAACATTGTGGTTTATCAACAGTGACTTCCTTTGGTGAACTGTTTTACCAAGGGTCTAACAAAAATACAATCAGAGGACCAGTGCAAAGAAATGACTAAATGTGTGTGTGCTTATTTGGAAGTTCTAGAGCTGGATCAAGACAACACTCTAATTACTTTAAAAATTTTTATTGTTAAAAAACTAATATAAGGTCACCGTTTTAACCCTTCAAAAACATACAATTTAGTAATTTGTAATATATCCACAATTCTGTGCAACCACTATCGAATTTCAGAATGTTTTTAAACACTTTTTTTGAAGTTTGTTTTTTATTTTTGAGAGAGAGAGAGAGAATAGGGTAGGTGCAGAGAGAGAGGTAAAGAGAGAGAGATTCCACACAGGCTCTGCGCTATTAGTACAAAGTCTAACACACGGTTCAAACTTACAAACCATGATATTATGACCTGAGCCAAAACCAAAATGCTCAACTTACTGAGCCACCCAGGCACCCCAAATTCCAGAACATTTTTAATAACCCAAAAAGAAACCACATGTACTCCATTCCCCTGTGCCCAATATCTATAGGTAATCACTACTCTACTTTGTGTCCCTATGGATTTTTCTATTCTAGACAGTTAATAAATGGAGTCATACCGTATCTGGCCTTTAGAGTCTGGCATCTTTCACTTAGCACAATGTTTTCAAGGCTCATCCATGTTGGCGCATGCATTGGTGCTTCACTCTTTGTACAGTTGCACCATAGTCCTATACCACATATTGTTCATCCATTCCTAGTTTGTTAGACATTTGGATTGTTCCACATTTTGGCTATTATGAATAATGCTGTTATGATCAAGTTTTTGTGTGAACATATGTTTTCAGTTCTCTTGGGCATAGATCTAGTAGTAGAATTACTGGCTCATATGGTGACTTTATGTTTAACTCTTTGAGGAACTTTCCAATTGTTTTCCACAGTAGCTGCACCAGTTTATATTCCCACCAGCAATGTTATTCTACTTTCTCACTTGTTTCTCCTTTTAGAAAACCATACATAGCTACTTTAGCATGTATTAAGTGGTATTTCATTGTGGTTTTGATTTGCATTTCCCTAATAATGTTGAATATCTTTTCATATACTTATTGGCTATTTGTATATTTACTATAGAGAATTGTCTATTCAAGTACTTTTTGGGTTGTCTTTTTACGGTTGAGTTGTAAAAATTTTTTATATATTCTGAATACTAGATCCTTATCAGATAAATGATTTGCAAAGATTGTTTTCCATTCCATGGGTTGTCCTTCAACTTTCTTGATAGTATCCTTTGTTGCACAAAATTTTGATGAAATCCAGTTAATCTGTATTTACATTTGATGCTTGTGCTTTTGGTGTCATATTTAAGAAAATATTATCTAATTCAAAGTCTTTTAACTTATTTAAAAAATTATATGATGCTTATTTATTTTTAAGACAGAGCATGAGTGGGGGAGGGGCAGGAGAGAGGGAGACACAGAATCCAAACAGGCTCCAGGCTTGAGCTGTCAGCATAGAGCTAGGCATGGGGCTGGAACTCATGAACCATGAGATCCTGACCTGAGCTGAAGTCAGATGTGTAACTGACTGAGTCACCCAGGTGCCCCTAATTCAAAGTTTTGAAGATTTAACCTGTTTCCTTCTAATAGTTTTATAGTTTTAGCACCTACATTTGGGTCCATTTTGATCCATTTTGAGTTACTAATTCCTTTTTATAAAATGTTACTTAATTTTGCTAGTATTATTTTGTTTTCTATTCTTATTTTCTCCATTAACACAGATAATTGAACATTATTTCTATGCTGAAATTCTCCTGGTTAAGAAAGCTTTCAAGAATGCAGGCATCAAGGCCAAAAGAGGAAATTCAAGCATAATGACTTTAAAAACATAAAGTGCCATTTGAGTCCTCTTGGAATAATACTGTTGTAACGTGTGGAGTCTGAGTTACATTGTCAGCCACTATAAATTTTTAACTCAATTAAGAAACACATCATAAATATTTTCAGTAATGCATACTTCTTTCTACTATTTGTGTCCTCTACTTTAACCTTCTTCCTTATCTCTTCACCAAGGTTTTTGTCATTATTGTTGGAATGACTGTTGTTGTAATTGCTTTAAAAATTACCTGAATTAAAGCCACATTAGAGCTGCTTTAAAGTATAAAAATTTTTATCACAATAATCCTGTAGTCACTGTTAAAATGTGTTGTCCCCTGTAGACAGAAAATAAGAACATATAAGGTTAGTCAGAATTGAGGGGCCTACTGAGAAATTATAACATTAGAACTCTGAATTTTTAGGTCAGGGATTATAGCAGATTCTTCGGGGCCCATGTTCAATGTATTTGACACTCTTGTAGGCCAATTTTAGTATCTGAAAAGCACTGGAGAACATAAAAAGGTCCCTTTACATGGGGACTTTTGTTTTAACAAATGATATGAAAACAAATGATATGAAAGCCAGTTGAACAAAAAAGGATTCCAATCAGGATTAATACTGTTTGTTATATGATTAAAAGTACTACTGGTTTTCTTTTTGATTAACTAGACTCATATTACAGCAATTAAAAAAAAATCTACCTATTTAACAATTGGTTTAACAATGAAGTTCTTAAAAATAAGTGTCATATGATAGAAAACAGATATTTCTTATGCCTTTGAAATCCACACTCACTTTTGTTAAGCATTAAAATTCAAAGTCCTTCTTTAATGCTATTTGAAATTTCAAAATTGTGTATGTTGATTTTTATAGATAATATATAATTATAATATTTGAAGCATTTTTCAAAGTAGATATAGAGGCCCTACTGACTCTCTGCCTGTTCCAAGCCCAACTACAAGAGTCTAATATATAGTACCTAGAAATGATATCTTTCCCAGGATTCTGGGTTGGAAATTCATTGCTACATAGAAGGTAAAGTATCTTTCTTCACATTTTTGTGAATTCAGGAATATCAGGATCAATCCAGAAGTCAGACCCAAGGTCTATCTAGCCAGTGTTTTGTGAACAGAAGTCCTGTTTAAAACAATGTTTCATGGGAGGGCAGTGACATAATTTCTCTCAATACCAGTTTTAATTTAATTAGGTATATCTAAATTTCTGAAAGTAGTTATTTTTAGTTCTTTCACTTATAATTTCCTCCTAGTTCTTTCAAAATTATTTGGCTATGTTACTTCTTGAAGTACTGAGTACACAAAAGACCTTTTCTTTTTAATATGTTCTAAATATTCTCCCTCTTAATAGGTCCATATTTGGGGGAAAGGGGTCATTTAATTTTAAACATTTTGAATTGGAAATACCTACAAAATATCGATTTGGGTAGTTCAATGTATCCGTTGTAATATCATCACAAATGAGTACTATTTGAACTGAAGGGCCCAGGAAAAGTCCTGGTTGAAGATGGGAAAGACATTAATATGCAAATAGCAGAAGGAGGAAGAACAGCAAGCAACAATACTGAGAAAGAGAGACTGAAGAAAAAAAAAGAAAACTGGGAATGTGAAGTATCCTGGAAGCCAGAGAAATAGGAAATGTAAAAAAAAGGTCAAATATTCAGAAATTCAAAAACAAGCATCTAGTGGATTAAAAACAAACAATTCCCATTTGATGTTGAGAAAGGAGAGTATTGGTGTCCTCCCCTAAATTGCTAATAGTGAAATTGTAAAGTAGATCCTGAACATGAATGTAAAATAAGGAACTAGAGACAGCACACAGAGGAGCTTACTCAGAAGAGAAGGAGAAAACTAGAAGGGTAATTATCCAGGGATGTAAATCAAAGGTGGATTTTTTTGTTTGTTTGTTTGTTTTTAAGATACAAGAGATTTGACCATATTTATAGAAAGTAGAGTGTGATACAGAAATACAGAAGAGAACGGGAATCTTTGGAGAAAAGTGTTTTTAAAGGAGACAGGCCAAGATAGGTTTATGATAAAGGTATGGTCATAAGACTTGAAAAAAGACAAAAGTCTTCCTTCTCTGCACCTTCAGGAAAGGGAGTGAATATGGTTTAATCTTCATAAAATACGTGTTGATGGTGAAAGCAAGTGGAAAGTGGGAAAAGGGGGAATTCCTCCCATGATGATCTCTAAAAGGGAAGATTATCTGCCAAGGGTAAGAAGCTCAAGAGTTATTTAGAAGGCTTAGGAGGTACTGAAGGTAAGAAACGGCAAGTGAGTGAAATATATCTGAGTGTTTACCAAGGATAAGATGAGAATATAACTAATATTGTTTTGTGACATCAATCAGAAGTTTAGTGATTTTTTTTGTCCCAGTGAGATCAGGAAGACTAAAGCAATGATGGTTAGATTTGAGAGAAGGGACAGACTAGAATTTTTAAAATGTTGAAGATACTTAGTGTTGGGAGCCATTCTGAGCCCACTAGTCGAGAAAACTCCTGGTGAGGTTAAAGCAAGTTTGCACAGTCTCTTGCCAATCAGATGACGACTGATATCCACCCCCACTCAATTATTTCTGCTTGAGCACTGACCCCTAAGGTACTTTGTTGATCAATATTGGGAGTGACTTGTCCCCTTATTCTGGCCCTGGCATGATGATTGCACCTTGTGAAGGAACTTATTGTGGGAACTTCTTCTTTCGATTATGGGAACAGACATCGTGTCTCCAGCAGGTCCTGTTTCCTTACATACTTTCCCTTGAGCTATGAACAGGCTAATGACCCTTACTCATGAAAGATCGAACTTTACGTGTACAATCCTGTTTCTACCATTGTGTTAGTCCAAGATGTTCATACAGCTCAACATGTAAATCAGCTAACCAAAAATGTCTCTCATGCCCTAGCTATTCAAGAAATCATAAAACTAGACACAAAGGTAAATGCACTCGAAGAGGTTATTCTATGTATTGGAAATGAGCTAAACTCTTTAAAGTTATGGTTGGTTCTCCAGTGCCATAAAGAATATAAATGGAAAATAAAGTCTTGCCTGGAGACAAAGAGCCTAACTTAGAGAGAAAGAACGGATAAGAGCAGAACATAAGTTACTACATATACCTTTGCTAACTGATGATGTATAGCAGCCCCTTCCCTAAGGCCTACATTGCACAAACACCTTCCCTTACCCTGGCAACTGTGATGAGGATGGATAAGAGTATCTATAAACCTATAACTTAAACTTAGTGTTATTAAAATGTGAACACCGTGTTATTTTCTTAGTTACTCAACCTCACTATAATTGGGGCAGTTCTGCAAGAATGTTTCTGTAACACCTGTTTCTGTACATTTCCAAAACATCTTATCACAGAGAACCATCCATTGTAAAAATTCCATTTTCTGTTGCCATGTTAACATTTGACCTATAAATATAGACACCAAAACTGACAGGACAGAGATGCCTGCCTGGTGATCAGAAAGGATCTCGGGGCTCTCCTACTCCCTCCCTCACCGACACTGTCCATCCTTCAGGGACCCCTAGATCTGCTGGAGCCAGCCTCCGGCAACTTAGTGTTTCTAGGTGGCCACTAGTGCCTTCCTTTGACTTTTCCATTTTATTTTTGTCTTATTAAAAGTAGTCTTATCTCACTAAGCCTGAGAATGCTGACTAAATTCCAGGTTAATGGACGTTGGACTGGGAAGAGCCTCAATACTTGGTCTACTTCAGTGTCCATGATTTTATACAAGTTAAGATGTCAGATTCTTTGCAGATGATGTAATCAGCTCTCAAAGAATTGCCCAAAGCCCATGGCTGGTTAATGGCTGAGCACAAGCATAGAATGAGTATCAGGAAGAAAAGTGCACCTGGAGAATTTGATGAGCACATTTCCAGGGATGGATTGCTGGGGACTCATTTTGCAAGTGTGGTTTGGGAAGTAGTTGTTGAGCACTACCTGTTGTGTACAATGTAATGCAAGGTGGCTGGACACTGATAATTCAACACAGGCTTGCTCTTTAAAGATTTTAAATACCCTTTTAGCCCCATAGTTGAGTTATAATGATGTATTGGAGTGTAAAAAATTAAACATTTGCCTCCTTATTTGAAAATGTACTGTCTACCAAAAAGTACACAGTAAATCCAGTTCTCTGAGCTAAACACCTCTGGTAATTAGTGAACATGAAACCAGAAGCAAAAGTAAATAAGCCCTTTAGGATGCTTGTGGCACCACATTAAAGCAGCTACTTGAGCATCAGTGTTTTGTTGTTTAAGGTCTTTATTAGGGCATAACTAAATATATATTAAAGTTTTTCAAGAAAGAGCCAAATGGAATAAACTGAATGGGAAAATTCTATACAGTGGAAAAATCCTTGATAAAATAGCTTCCAGAATTCAAGTTATTATAAATTTTTATAAAATACGAAAATAATCTAGAAATCTCCTTGGAACAAGATGACAGTTACAAGGTAACTACTTTTGGGACTGCATTAAATTACACCAACTCCACACTCTGTGAATATTGGGGTTTTATTCTGTTAATGGGATTTGCTTTGGATTTAAGACACATCCATTTCATAAAGCAACATATGTAGAAATAAACTCCTGCAGTTTTCAAGGTTTTTGCCTTTCCCCTCCCCCCCAGGAGGGCTTTGAAGAAAGCCTAAATAATGAACACATAGAATATGCATCTACATGAATACATAGCATATAGAAATATTATTCGTTGGTTTAATGTTATTAAACCTCTCCCTTATTCAAAGCACATGCTAGGCATTTGAGGCTTAAAGATTCATTCAATTAAACAAATAGCTGTTCGACATCTACAGTCTTCAAGACATGAGTATAGAGATGATGAATCATGATCTTTGTTGGTAAGAATCTTATTGTCTCTGATATGTACTAACTGAAAAAGAATAAAGTAAAACAATAATTAAAGATATGCATATTATAGTCAGCCCAAGGTTGTTTGTTTGAATAGCATCTGTGAATAACTAATTCACTAAAGGAGAAGGTGAACACCTCTCTGCTGCTGGTGGGGAGAATGGTTTTGCTGCTATCACATTGATTGAGGCAGGAAATTACAAATGCCTGAACCAAAGCAGTAAAAGTAGAAACATATACATAAGGGCACATTAAGTTAATATTTAAGTGTTATTATCAATGGAAATTAACAATGAACTATATGGATACAATGAACAAGTGGGCAATTCATGTTTTGAATTTCACTAGCATTTGGGGGCTTTTTGATCAAGTTCTAATAATAGTGTACATTTGGAGGCTCATAAACTACTTAAAAATACAATAGTAGCTATATATAGTGTCCCAGAAAAAATATATTTATGTACTATATATAGAAAGAAAATTTGCACGTATTGTCAGGAATGTCATGGTCTCCCTGAAATCCATCTATGATATATCTTCTGATTTGTTGTTTTGTTTAAACAACTATAAAGTTGGAATTAAAATTCCAACTGAAAGACAATCTTGTCTGTTCTTCATTTTTATTATTATCATGTATATCTTCGTCCAATTATATATATTTATATGCTTCGTTGGGAAGTTTTAAGTTCTTCTTTAGTATGCAATGTTTTATATTTCAGTTGTTGAACACAATGCTCATGTTCCATGAACAACACACTAGGTACTACAGATAAACCAACGACCAGAACAGATATGGTGCTTTGTCATAAAAGCTGCAGTGTGATTCTAAATGTGGTATGTGCTCTGAAGGAAAATTGAGTGGTGCTACAAAGATTTTGTCAGTCCAGTGATGGACATGGAGGTATAGAGGTAACAAGGTCAGAGAGGGCTAGTCTGGAGAATTGGATATATATATGAATGAATAAAATAGTGAATGATAAATAAATAAATTGGATTTTAAGCCCAAATGGCTTAACTTTTTCAAAAATAGAAAAAAAGTATGTAACAGCCTTATTTAGCTATAATTCATATACCATAAAATTACCCATTTAATTGCAATATCTAATGGTTTTTGGTATATTCACAGAGTAGGGCAACTGTCACCAGAGTCAATCTGGGAACATTTTCAGTACACCCCCAAAACCTGTTAGCAATCACTCTACATTTTCTCTGAACTTCTCTCTTCCTACCTCCACCAACTCTGGGCAAGCTCTAACTGCTTTCTGAATCTGTAAATTTGTCTGTCCGCATAAATGGATTCATGTAATGTTGGCCTTTTCTGACCAGCTTCTTTTATAGTATGATGTTTTCAAGATTCTCCCATGCGGTAGCATGTCTGAGCACTTCATTCCTATTTGTAGCTGAATGGTATATAATTATCTGGATATAGCACATTTTGTTTATCCATCCATCAGTTGACAAATATTTGCGTTGTTTCCACTTTTCTGAGTATCATGAACAATGCTGCTATGAACATTTGTGTACAAGTTTTTGTGCGGATTTATGTTTTTATTTTTTTTCTCTCTTGGATATGTATCTGGGGTTAGAATTGCTGGGTCATATGGTAACTCTATTTTTAACCTCTTGATGAATTGCCAGACCATTTTCCTTACCTTTATTTTAAATTTCATTACATTTGCCCTACTATTTCCATCTCTTGCTTTAGGTAATAGATGTCTTCTGGAGAAATTCCATTTGAGTTGAATTATTTGTTAATGGAATCATGTTTTATGCGTTCAAAAGGACCCTGATTATTAATGGCATCTGGGTTTTTAACACCTATGTAAAAGTTCTGAATTAGGTAACAGAAAACCTAGATTCCAAGGCTGAGCTCTAACATTAACTCACTCTGGGACTGAGTCATGACTATTAACCCATAAGAAAGCAAGAAACTTCTTTTGGGAAAAGTTATCTAGTATGATATGTAATGACTAGTGAGGTATATCAGAAATATAAATTACATCAGGTGTCATAAAGTACATCAGGTTTAGGTAAGGACAGATAAGGATAGCCAGAAAACAAACATAGTAACAAAGTATAGATAAATTCAAGTTACTTAAAGAAAAGGTCTGTTTGGGATATTTGTCACTTTAGTTTATAATTGAAAGACATAAATGATTCAAAATATGAATCTCACTTTTATTTATTCACTTCCCCTTCTCTATATTTTCTTTTTCCAGAGCTGTAGTTTTAACTTTTCTGTTGCCACCTTATATCTAACAGCCAAGCAGAATATGGAGAGAAGGGAACCTGAATGATTGGTTAGCTAATTAGCCTCCTAATGCTGATGTTCAAAATTTTAGTGTGGAATCAAACATTCAACAGCTCTAAGATTCCTGGAAAATCAGATTATGCTGAATTTTTGGATGTTAAAAGTTGTAGCAGCTGGTGTATAGCTGCCATTATTAGTGTCCCCCATACGATTTTTTTTTTCTTCTTTTAGATAGGCTGAATCTCAAGCCTTTTGTTTTATAAAGGAGACAGACTGGCTAGAAATGGAAGAAAGGTAATGCCAAACTGTAATTTTTAAGCTATTTCTTCTGTGGGAAAGAAAGGGAGAGATTATTCAATTAGTATTCACCATGCACAGACTGACAACCTAGTACAGGCAAAACATTCATCTGGTTAAGATGGAAGATGCAAAGATAAGTAATACCCAGTACCTCCCAAAAGTTTATTGTCTAAAGCACATAGATAGCTGTTAAATATGTTGAAAGTGTCTAAAGATCATTAGATCAGTAAATAAAGATGTGAAGGAAATTCAGAAGAAGGCAAAATGACTCTTACCAGAAGAATTAGAAAAGGCTTTAGAAGAGGGATTTGATTCTATTTTGACTGAGCCTTGGAGGTTGGGGATGGTATTCCATCTGGTACAGGATGCAACGACATTCTAGACAGAGGGCACATTAGGAGCAAAGGTATGAAAAAAGAAATTACACTGTGCTTGTCTGGGGAAGAAGAGTTTTATCCAAAAATATTCAAGAAAAGCGTTAGATAGGATCTTCTCCAAATTCTCTACACATTTCAAGTAATATCTGAGTTTGAGAGCCTCTTAATATTTTTTGCATGACTTTTCTCTTCCACCTCACTTATCTCACTGATGAAAATAGAGTCTCAAAAGTTCCAGTGGCTTAGGTTTTAACTTAGCGTATGACTTTGTGTATGTAGAAGGATGTTTTGTCCAAAGACAATGCCCACATAACATTCCATTGTCAAGTCCGTCTTCCTGAAGACAGGAAATTCAGAATGTTATCTTTTGGATGAATGAATGTATGACTGAATGAATGAATGGGAGAGAAGACCAGCAGACCATTATTTATGAGGGAAAGCTTAGGGGAACTTGCTTAGAAATGTGTTGTTACACATTCTTGATTCTTACATTATGAAATCCCTTCAAAAATGCTTTTGTGGTAATTATGTATCTGTTATACTACTTCTTATAGAGGTCATGGAATTCATTTGAAGCTTGAAGCATGTTGAGTGCAGGATAGGAAGAAAATAAATATCTCCAACTACCAAACAGTTGCCAATGAAATAATTCACCTCTAGAAGTGCCAGTATCAATTTGTGAGATTAAGAATTGATATTTTCAGTCTGCTTATCATTTGTTTGTCTTTGTCATTTATGTATTCAGACAATCAATGGGGTTTGTTCAACTTTTGAAAATTTAATTTGTAGTCCAAGAGACAGAAAGTATATCTTATAAATGAATAGGATCTAGAATATATGTCAGGAAGCTTCCTATAGTTTTCAAAGGATGTGTCTATGAAAAAAAAGCTAAATAAAATACAGGATTAAAGTTATTTGCTAAATTTAGGGTAGGGGAATGGGTGAAATAGGTGATGGGGATTAAGGAATACACTTGTGATGAACACCTCGTATTGTATGGAAGTGTCAGATCACTATATTAGACACAATTATTTGTTCAATTTAACCAATGAAGTGTTATTGTCCAAATACTTTGGACTCTCTATAAAGTCACGATGGGCTTGAACAATTTAAACCAGTCAAATATACAGGTAAATATTAAGCCTTTGACAAACTGTATTGTACAATCTGAAATTGTCAGTTTTAGATGTCAGTGTGAAAGATACAGAAATTAAACAAAAATACGTGGTTTTCATGCTCATTTCTGACTAAACAGAGACATAGACACAGCTGATAAGAAAACAAGGAATAAACTCTAAAAGAATTAACATTAAGGGGCGCGTGGGTGGCTCCATCGGTTGAGTGTCTGATTTCAGCTAGGGTCAAGATCTCGTGGTTTGTGAGTTCAAGCCTGGAGTTGGGGGCTCTGTGCTCGCAGTTCACAGACCCTGGAGCATGCTTCAGATTCTGTTCCCCTCTCTCTCTGCCACTCTCCCACTAACGCTCTGTCTCCCTCTCTCAAAATAATAATAAATAAAACATTTAAAAATTAACATTAAAAGACAAGAAATACAAATTTACCTTTTTCTGTATATGAATCAAAACCATATGTGATTTTTAATTTCATGATATATGCTCTAACCAGTTGTGAAAACTGTTTATTATGTCATAACCCTTAACTCTGGCTGATGTTTTTTTTTTTTTTTTGTTGTTTTTTTTTTTTTTTTTGATGTTTTTTTTTTTTTACCAGAACTCAATGTTTTGGCATATTTACATCAGATCTTTTCTTAAGAAGACATTACAGATACAGGCATTGCCCCTGTGTAACTGCAGTTAATTTCCATTCTTCCTGTACTTAGTGGTAACCAGTAACCTGAGTTTGGTGTTTCTTACTTCCATCACTTATGATTCCTTTCTTAAGTACCTCTTATGGGACAGGGAGGCTTCTATATGTTGGGGAATACATAGAGCGGTGAACAAAACAGGCAATCGTGGGACAAGCAACATGCAAATAAGCAAGAAAATTACACGGACAGATCTGATAATTTGAAGAAAGTTTAGTTCTAAACTTTATCTTCATATAAAGTACATGAGATCATTTATATTGTTAGTCTCAATACGTACACTTCAGAGTCAGGTTGGTAGGGTTGTTTGTGAATATTGTGCAGTGTCTTTTATCCTTTGTGGTAAAATTTGTATCACCCTGACAATTCTTCAGCTCTTATAAGTAATTTAATCTGGGGTATGAAGACCAATTATGCAGTCACATGAGGCACCAAACTTGTACAGTGTCCAAATTTTAGTGAATTTGCTTGGCTTGTGGTCAGCAGTCAACATCAGATATCAAGCTTCTGGCAGGAGCCTACATGAAGTCATCTCTTCCACCTTCACTTGACCTCAGCCGTGGGCTGTAGAGCTCTTCTGTAACGTCTCATAATACATCAAGAGACATCAGTACCATGCCAGTCCTGCCCTCCATCCTTGCTGAGCTGAACTAATCAGAAAGCAAAGCTCAGTTATGAGAAACAATAATTTTACCTCATTCAGATGTTTATTAGATTTCCTCTTGAACATGATTTTTATTTGAGGAAGCAAAACAAGGATCTGATCTAAAATCTACTATATTCAGTGTTAAAACAAATTGTTTTATCTAGGTCAATGGCTTTTTATCTATTTTTACATAACAATCATTAGAGAAGGCAGAGTTAAAATTATAGAGTATAAAACAAAAATAAATACAGGAGATGTTTTCATGCTATTTCTGGCCTGTTAAGAAATAGAACATACTAATAAGAAATTTATATATTTCAGACAGGTTTAGGAAAAGTACACCTGCAATAGTACATCTAATAGGTACATGTGAAGACTAATTCATTGAAAACTATGTTATTTGATGTCATTCTAAACACATTAAATACAAGAGGAACAGATTTGTGTCTATTAATTTGATACTAATCTTAATCAAAAGAAGTTGAGATGAATTTGAACTAAACAGATAAGAGCAAACCTCAAAACAAAGAAACCTAACCCTAACACTTTGAACTGATTTTATAATATGTCTTTTCTCTTGGAGACAATCAGAAATGAACCAATGTTTACTGAGAATCTACTATGCATATGCAAGTCATGTTGCTAGATGGTGAGGGTCAGGTATTGTTCATATGTTATATGCCATTTTCTTTAGCTGGAAAAGTAGAGGGCCGAACAAAAGATTCTGGAATCTCAGAAGCTTTTGTCACTATAGAGATCACTTACTGGTTCACAAAGACCAACGGCTTTTCCCTGAAACAACTGGACCTTGCCATTGGCTTTGGGGAATGCTGAGTCTCAGATAACTTTTACTCCTTCATTTGGTCTGTCTCAGCATTCTGAAGGTTGTCCAACTCTGGGAGCTCACCAAGTTTCATTTCATCCATTAGGTCTGGAGTGAAGAACAAACCTGCAAATTCTGTCAAAATTGGTGATGTATAGCTGCTGAGAAATTCAAATTGCTTCAAGTGTGGGAGCCAACACAAAGTAATGTCCCACTACAGGATGAGATCACAACAGCATGCGCTCACTCTCTATGTGAGCTGCATTCTATATGCATGGGGAAGAGCCAAAGCATGAGTTCATTGAAGAAATGGTGAAGTGCTTCTCCTTAACCCTCTAGCTTCCAGGAGTTCTATCAGATCTAACATGGCTGTAGATCTCACTTAGGATCCCCCTGGGTAGAGCACCATGCTACACAAAGGCCCAGTAATGATAGACAAGTAATACATACACATGGAGAACAAAGTGCAAATCCAATTTAGATTGCTGATTGGTCTGGAATTCCCAAGTGCACCATCACGTTATCAGTCACGGTGGCTGAAGTTGTCCAGGTTGGTAAAACTTTGCTGCTCTCCATGAGTTGAAGAATGTCATAGAATCTTTTTGTAGCATCTTCCTTGAGTGAGTTGTCCTAAATATGTTTTTCATACATCATGGCGACAAGCAAATTTTAAATGAGAAGCAAAACTGAGATGTTGGTTTATGGGGAAAGTTAAAATTCCCTGATTTTTTTTTTATAAAAGTATTTGGCAAATGTAAAAGTACTGAGCTCAAGGCAATTTGGAGGCTGCCCTTCTCATTGGTCCCAATTATTTCTAGGTTTTAGGAGACAGACTGTATGTTCATGAGAAAGGAATGTATGTTGATGAAGAATTCAAGCAGTGTGTGGTGATCAGGAGAAGGTTTTAACAAGGCATGGCTTCACAAAGAAATGGTTTGGAAAACAAAGTGTAGTAAAATATATTTGTGGCTCTTATCTCAAAGCAGGCTTTCAAAATTCTAAGAGAGTAGAGGAGAACCCATGAGGAATACTCAGCCTGGGCCTGTAGTAAAGATGGAAGATGACCATAGAGGATAAAGATGAATGAGAGGCTGTTCATCTATGAATAGTGATATGACCTCAGGGATTTGACATCTCCTCTTCCCCCCTCTTTCTCGCATATGCTCATCTGCTTCCATGTTTCCTCCCTATTTATCGGTTGCTGGATAAAACATAGAACAGTTTAATTTTCATATACACAACAAGTACTTTAATTCATTATTTATGGAAAAAGATACATTGGAAAAAATATCTATAGTTTAGCTGAGACTTAAATTTAACTGAGTGTCCTGTGCTTTTGTTTGCTAAATCTGCCAACCTATCTATATCCCATCAAGTCCATCCCACTGGAGCTTAACAGCAGACAGAGAAAAGAATTGTAATTCCTAACAGTGGCCAAGGAAAACATCACCAAATGAATCAGGTTGGCCTTGCTACCCTTGGCTATTTATAGGCTTGGTTTCACTAATGAAACTGTTTGTTTGCCATGTGCTTCTCTACCCCAGCCTCACATTCCTACCCTTGCCTCCTGCTCCAGCACTAATTGCTTTCCCTTTTAAGTTCATGGCTTGAGTGAAGTACTGGATGAAGTGGGAAACCTGTGGGAGATGTGTCCCAGGTGAAAGCCCCACACTGTCTGTGGGGGACACTCATCTTTGGTGTCCTGGGTGCTGGGTTCAGCCTTCAGAGCTTTGTTCTTCATTCTTGTTCTTCAGCAGAACCTTGGGTAAGCACCCCCATTCCATTAGCCATTTGATTTGGCTCTCTTATTTTTGCATATGAATGCTTTGGATATTAAGTAAAATCTTGCGATACAAATGAAAACATTGCTGTGTTGCTGCTCTCACATATTCACTAGGAAAAAAAATGTTTTCAAATATGCATTCCCTTAGACCAGTTTAATGAGAGAACTATAAGAAGGAAAAGGATATTAAGCCTTGTGTATTGCTGTGTACTCATTGAGAGAGTGTAAAACTGAAAACTCTTGCACCATGGAATCCATAATTGATTGATGCCAGTCATGGAAATGTGTTAAAGTTAACAGCTTTCAAGCACTATCTTACAAATTGCGCATATTTTCTCTCTTATGTAAAGATTTAAATTGGCAGTGTATTATATCTGTTTTAGTCTCAGTAAATTATATAAATAACTTACATGATATACAGAATTTCTTGCTAACGCATCAAGTGTTACAACACATTTTCATCTTTACTCCGTAGATCATGTATGGGACATAGAGCACCTAGAATGTCAGCTGTAAAGCAGATACTGAAATTTAGCACATACTAGGGAAATAAGAAGCTTTTCTTCACAGGTTGGAAGCAAGGCCTTCCAAATGGTAAGGCAAAAGTACCACAAATCTACTAATAAATCCTCCAATAAACTTTCTTCCTAACAATATTCAAAGGGAGACTTGTCCCCTTATAGTGAGTAATGCATATACATGGCTGTTTATCATGACTTGGAATACATGCCCTGCCTCAAATCTCTTTAACGTTCAAACAATCCTGCCTAATTTTAAGTAATCTCTTAATCTGTTGTGAATTTTTTCTCTTATTATTTGTTAGGGTGTCCCAGATGTTTCAGCAATGACTATTATTTATTTATTTTCAGAAAAAAACCGTAAGTCTGGCTCTTATTAGAGTTCATCCCTGCAATTTATTTTTTTAAGTTTATGTATTTATTTTGAGAGAGAGAGACTGAGCACACAAGCAGGGGAGGGGCTGAGAGAGAGGGTGAGAGAGAATCCAAAGCAGGCTTCACACTGCCAGCACAGAGCCCAATGTGGGGCTCGAACCCATGACCATGAGATCATGACCTGAGCTTGAGATCTTGACCTAAGAGGAAGTCAAAAGCCTGATGCTTAACTGACTGAGACACCCAGGCGCTCCAGAGTTTATCCCTACAGTTTAAATTAGAACCATTTTTACTTGTATGCTACCAGAAAAGAGCCAAATTATTTATTTTGTAATATCTCAACGTATTTTATTTAGAAGAATGCTACAGATGTGAATTGGACATAAGCTATATTTGCCTGTGTTAAAACATTTCATCTTCATTTTTAAATTGTTTGAAGGCTCTGTTTAAGTGTACTTTAAAATTATAAAATACTTCAGTAAAATTGATAGGAATATTTCAGAAAGCTTTTTTTGTATCTGAAATTAGTTATGTGTCAGAACTGCCTGAGTATGAGCTGGCCAACTCAAACGAGCAGACAGAGATACAGCTGCAAAGGCCAAAAAGCTAAGGCAGAAGAGAGACAATGATTTTTGTCTGATTGGGAAAAGTTTTATGGTCTCACAGTGACAAATATGTAGCACAAATGTTCAGTCTTAACTTTTGGGTTTTGTTTTTGTATTTCTTCTTTTCTCCAAGCCAAAAAAAAAAAAAAAGCAGCTCAGAGATCACAAGTGGACCTAGGACAGAACTCTAAGAGCAGAGAGAATGCTAATAAAAACATTGCTTTTCCTAAAGCAGAACAAGTGAGGTGTTGAAAGTACAGTACCTCACTGATAGGGGTTAACAAGAACAAAAGAACTTGAAAAACTCACCGTTCAGGGCTGCTACACTCTGCACGCTGAGGCTAACCTTGACTCTATTTTTTTCCCAAGGAAAAGGCCTTTGCCACCTAAAAATGATTGTGTTTGAGGAGCTTTGTATGGAAAGCAAAACTTAGGTAGAAAACAGTCCTAAAAAGGACTTGGGTGATTTTATATCTTTAAATGTTTCTCTTCTTACATATCTTGTATAATGTACTTGATATAATACTTTCCCTAAGTTTAGCAAAGTATCCAGAAAGAAATACACCGAATTTACCTTTTGACTTTGCAAACCCATATCTGTGTTTAAAATAGACCCATAGGTGTATCGGGGGGCTCAGTCAGTTAAGCCTCTGTCTTCAGCTCGGGTCATGATCTCACAGTTTGTGAGTTTGAGCCCCACATCGGGCTCTCTGCTGACAGCTCAGAACCTGGAGCCTGCTTCAGACTCTGTGTCTCCTTCTCTGCCCCTCACCCACTCACACTGTCTCTGTCTCTCTCAAAAATAAACATTAAAAAGATTAAAATAGACCCATAGAAATAACTGTGCTGATGACTTGTAAACTTGTTACTCCCCATCCCTACCTCCGTGTCTCTCCCAAAGCTCTGTTCTGTTCTTCCACACACCTGGCAGACATCACTACCCTAATTCCAAGATCTCTAAAATTAACTTCATGTCTGCTCTCCTGCTGATTTTTCTGCAGAGCTTTTTTTTTTTTTTTTTTTAATCCCCCTAATGCTTGTTCTGCCCCTTGTCTCACTGTGAGAATTCTACAGCAGCCTCTCCCTTGACTGGACTTGCCTTGCTCAATCTACTGCCCCACCCTATTTCCGGTACCTGTGAGATATCACGTGAGCCGTTCCAGTGCCTTCCACTCAGTGTTCCTGACTCCAGCCAGGGATGGAAGCATTCTGGGTTGTTTGTTTGTTTGTTTTTTTACATTAAAGAATCAGCCACATTATTATCTAATTAAACTGTATGCGGATTTTATAATCATTACCTTTTGAGCAGATACCAGCATAAATTCCATTTACAATTATTTCCTAACAAATAAGAGTTTCTTCCACTTGGTAGGCTTGGCATGCCCTATTTCAGTTCACCAAATTTTATGTAAAACCAACCTAAACACCAGCGCCACCAGCAATGTATCTTTCTAATACAAGATACTAAAGAAAATTATCTCTAATAAGAATAAATATTATTTATGAAGAATTCCCATATTCATAAATATGATATGATAGGAAGAAAGTGAGAGGAGATAATCTATTTTTTAAAAATATTCATGAATCCTATTGAAGGCTGAACACATTTTATAAAGCAAGAGACTCAGAGAGTTTGACATAAAAAATACAAAGGCCAATAGAACAGAAAAATTATTAAATTTCTACTGACTGATAAAGGTTTGCTACAGGACAAAGAGTTGAAGAAAAGAGATATTAGTGCTAACATGCACTAAAATACAGGGTAGATTGACAACTTGGGATGAATATTGATTAGAAAGAAATATGTGATTGTTGGAATCAGTGCAGTTTCTCTTCCAAGATCCGAATTAAAATTGAAGAATGACTAGTTATATTTTAAACTTTTCACTTCAAAGACTGTTCATAAAATGGAAGATGTGGACAGGTCAATAATTTACAGGACATATGTAGTTAATGAAAGGATTTCTGGTCTCATTTAAAGAAGTTCCAATAATCTGTCCTTCAGCATATAGGAATTTCTTATTCTCATCCATAATGGATATAAGGCCAGTTAACATTTAACTGGCACATGATTGCAAAGTACTTTGCAAATATAAAATATTATGTAAGTGCCATAGAATCCATTACTTCATACTCAATCTTCAAGCAACAATTAATGAACAATGCAGTATTACAGAATGGCCTTACTAATGGAAATTTAACTTCCCTATAGCTTCAGAAGATTTCAGAGGATTACATAATTGTTTAAAGTCAAATTGAATTTTAATTCATACATTATTTATTCTATTTGGTCGTCTCACTTTAAATAGATACATATATAACATCTTACATATAAAATTATATATGAATACATATATAAAACCTTCTATTTCCTGCATGAAGTAATAATTTTCATTCTCAGATTCATGTATTTATCGCCTCACGACAAAACATTTTTCAAGCACACCCCCTATGTTAGCATTAAGTATAATTTGCAGTAGACTCAGCCTTTTCAAAGCCGGTAATGCTAAATAGCCCTTATTTAAAGAATCCTCATTTTTTAAGTCAGGTTTTTGAGGAAATGGTCAAAGAAAGGAAGTTGGGTGCATTCTATTTATAGAAAAATTCCTGGGAAGCTTTTAAAACTGAAGAATGATATGGCATACCCTGAGGCTCTCACATGCAGACCAGGCAGGGGATTACTGTTCCCTCCTCTGGGAACTATTGTATCACTCAGTGTTTTGGACAGCTACACTGTTTTCAATGTTTGGGGCTTTCAGGATAGTTCCATTTTTAAGGAAAAAAGTGAGGTAAAGTAGAAACAAAGAACCCCAGAGATTCTATCAGTGCTCAAAACTGCCAATTTTGTGAAGGCAAATGAGGTAAAGGTGGATTTCAAGAAAGAATATCTTGAGGCACACTGCACTTGTGTGCCTTTTTTTTTAAGAAGTGTGGGTCTCTGCTCTGTCTCTCTCTCAAAAATAAAGAAACATTAAAAGGGAGAGGAGGGGCACCTGGGTGCCTCAGTCAGTTAAGCGTCTCAATTTGGCTCAGGTCATGATCTCATGGTTTGTGAGTTTGAGCCCCACATCAGGCTCTGTGCTGGCAGCTCAGAGTCTGGAGGCTGCTTTGAATTCTGTGTCTCCCTCTTTGTCTCTCTGCTCTGCTCCTCCCCCACTCATGATCTGTATCTCTCTCTCTCTCTCTCTCAAAAATAAATAAACAACAACAAAAAAAGAAGTGTGGGTCTCATCATTTACAAAAAGTTGTGTCCATAGGATCTAAGAAAAAAAAGTTTGATCGACTCTCTTCCTACTTCTTTTGGTATTTTTATGTTAAATAGATTCTTACATACCTTTCAAGATAGTAATTTTGTTAAAATTTAATTGGTTTTGATTTGAATCTCAATGTAGGAAAACTTTCATAGTATCTTTAGGCCACTCTTCCAGAACTTTCTAGAAGAAATGAAAGCATTTTGTTCTACAAAGTTCTGAATATTTTTGCAGCATGTGACCCAAGTGCTTGTGGGGTAGTTAATTTACTCATTCCTTCTGCCTTTTATTCATTCAAAAGACATTTATGAGTTGCTACTGTGTACCAGCCATTGTGTAAGAAAGTGAATATGATGGGGTTGTGTTAGGAAGTTCACAGAGAAGATAGGAAAATAAACAATTATCATACAATCGGGCAGCTGGTGGGATAGATTTCTGTACAATGAAGGGTCTCTAATAGTCTGAAAGTTCAGGTGGATCAAGACAAGTCACTCTGAATAAGTGAGTTTCAGTTTCCATGAGTAAGTCAGGAAAGGATGTTCCTGGTAGAAGGGAGAGGAATGCCAAGTCTTGGGCAAGATATAAGATCATAGGGCACACTAAACTTGTAATCAGAATATAGGATATACATGAAAGAGTGGCAGAAAATATAGCTACAGAGAGAGAGAGATAAGATCAGGAAGACACTTGTATGTAATGCTAATGAGTTTGAACTTTATCATGAAGGCGTTACACCAAAGAATAGTTGCTGGATGGATGAGTGAATGAATATGCAAGCAAGATAAGAATACTTCCAATGCATTTCCAAATTGAAACTGAAACTTTTGGAAGTTTTGATGCTCTTATATGGCTGTGACATATTATATATATATTACATTATATATATATTATCATAAGACAGTTATGTATCTGTAGGTATATCATCATAGATAGATAGATATCTATTAAATACACAACACACATGTACATAAATACATGAGGGTGCATATGTATATATATATTTAAAATTATCTATATATATCATCAAGGGAAGGGCATGGTCACCATGTTTTCCTGGGCCCTAGAGCAGGGACTAGCACAAAGTGGATGCTCAATAAATGCATGTTGCTTGAATGTCTGAATAAGTAGATTTCAAACAACAGAGTGTGGATAAGGAAGCCATTTCTGGGACTATGGAATGGAAAACAATGTGATAGAAGGAAAACCTAGATGTGATCGGTGCATTAATGTAGTTAGTGATGTGGAGAAGAAATGATGAAACACTAAATTAAGAGACTCGAGGACAGACAGGCTGGGAAAGCGTTAAGACATTACTCTTAGAACTGGGCTGACAATGAGATGAGTGTGCTTAGGGATAGTGAAGCAGGATAGCTCCCAGGCTTCTTGCTTGGGCTAATGAACTGATGGCAGGCCATCCCTCAAAGAGGGAGCTTAGGAGAAGCAGATTTGAGATGTGAAAATAAAATTCTATCGTAGACATGTTGCTGATGAACTCTTGGTGAGACATCCAGGGCATGGTAAGAAGGCAGCTCAATATATCATTGTGGGGACTCCGAATTTTAGGTGGTAGATAGAGCTAAGAAGGTGAATATTTCTCAGAAAGAGTAATTACAAAAAGGATTGGGCACACAAGCTGAGATGTGTGGGAGAGAACCCCACACGGGAGACAAAAGGAGCACCCAGAGTTCTGGAAGGACAGCTGGGAAAGTGCAGGGTCACCAGAGCTAAAGGAGAAAACAGATCACTTTTTACTGTCCATGGCAAATTTTAAACATTTATATAGAGACATGAAGAAGAATAAAGCAAATCATTAAATACTTAATTGGGACCTCACTGTCTTTGATAACAAGGGTCCTGGAGTAGAGAACATGTCTAATCAACATGGAAAAGCAACCCAACTTAGATGTTCTCTTATCTTGAATTCAAGAATTCTCTTCAGTTCTATGTCCATCTCATATACACAAGGAATATGTTGATGAAACCCATGAGCTGTGCATAATAGGGAGACAAGAGCCTCATCTTAGGCGCTGTACCATCCAGTTTTTGTTCTAGACTCCCTCCCCTACCACACACACACACACACACACACACACACACACACACACACACTTCCCTTTCAAGAACAGGTTGTTTCCCTTGCTTTAAAGTCATTTATCAAAGTAATGATACCAGTATTCCTTGAGTGCTTGTCAGATGAAAGGCTGTGAAATATTCATGTAAATCATTTCATTATGTCTCTTAGTCCTAAAAATGATTTTATTCTGCAAATAGCTAATTTGCTCGTATTTTACATTAAAAGGAAACCCAGGCACAGTTACCTAGTTGGCAAGCTAAGAAGGTGGGAGATGAATGCATGCAGTTAAACTTTAAAGCTTTAACCAAACTTTAAAGGCCATACCTCTAACACCATACATTCTCAACATTAGCAAAGTAATAATTTGACACCCCTTCAATCAGAACTAGTCACTGAAATTTGTAAAAGGTGGACCTATTTATTACACTAGTGATCTGTATATAATTATACTCTTTTGTGCCCTAGAAGGTTTACTTGGGAAGTACATTAGCTAGAGCTGTATTTCTTTTCTACAGGCAGAGAATAAATAAAATGACATGGTGCTACGGGATTCATCATGCTCTGCTACTTAGTGTCTATTTATGTTATTTAAATTATGGTTTTCTAAGCATACTTTTATGTAACATCTCTTAAAAATGCTACGTGTGTATAATAAATTAGATTCTCTAATTATTATTATTGCCCAACTGTTGATAATTGAAAGCCAATGTATGATTTATTTTTGAAGACGGGTAAAGTTCTGATAAACAGGAAGATGAAAATCAAATCCAGAAGCTAAATGAATTTATTAGTACTCATAATAAACTAAAATCCTTATCAGCGTAGAGTTAGAGGTTATATAAACTGATGGAAAATGATTCTAGATCTAAGAGACTAATAAAGCTATCTAATTCCAAAAAAAGTTAAAATAGCTGTGGAATATTTTCATAAAAGTGACTATAAGAAGATAGGTAATATACATAAGCATAAGATATTTAAGACCTCCCCATCTCATAGGCAAATTAAGACATTTTCAGTGGATCTAAAACATGAATAAAAATAGGAGAGTGATCCAAATAGGAAGAATCACCAATATGAATTGATAAATATTGAATCATGAATAATGAATATGTTACAGGTGATGAATAATGAACTGATGATTCTGGACATGAATAGAAATTGGAGAGGTATTTGTTCATCCCAAGTAATATAAGAGGTGGCATTCACTATTTTATAACTCCAGGTGGTATCACTTGCTTTCACATCCTGCTAATGGATACCCAGTCCTACATTGCTGCCTTCTGTTTTCCTTGAGGTAAGAATTCTGAAGATAAACTGACATTGATCATGCTGCTGCCATTTCTTTTGAGTTTGACATTGTAACTCAGCATATTAATGGCAAGTGTCTTCACGATCAGCATCTTCATGAGGGTGTTTCAAATTGTCAGTGTATTTAAATGGAAAAGGACCTACAGTATCACTATCTTAATTTCTCTGCAATCGCTCAGTGACTTACCCTCTGATGTAACTCAGGACTTTGTGTAGGTAACTGATTCTAGCTTGAGACTCTTTTCTTTAGACACAATATTATTCTGTTCTCTTCTTTTCCCTTTTTATTTATTAAGGGGTAGGTACCTCTTTACTAAGCCATTATTCCCTGCTAATGCCTCTCTGTCTCCTCTCTCCCCTCTGCTCAAGCTTCTCCCTCCCTCAGACATTTCAGTTTCTTCTAGAGGTAAAGAGAGCAGGTGGTGGTGATGGAGAAGGTCTGTTCATATTCAGCATGGGATGAATTTTGGAGCCCTTTTTTCTCTGTTTGAATATTTTGGAACTGCTTTCCATAGTTATGAAGGAATCTTGCTTCCTGGCCCCCACTCACTGACGTTTCCCCCACCATCCGTCTGTGAGCATTGCTTTGTTTCTGTGATCACTGAACTGAAACCAGTTGAGTGTCAGCACTTAGCCCATATGTTCATTAACAGTGAATCTGTAATTAATTTCTCATGGTTTGAAGTTAATGAGACTGTGTGTGTGTGTGTGCGTGTGTGTGTGTGCGTGCGTGTGTGTGTGTGTGCGTGCGTGTGTGTGTGTGTGTGTGTGTATGTATGTATGGGTATGCACAAGAGCACTGTGTTTATGGGTTTTTAAATGATTGTTTAATTATTTTCCTTAGTTTTTCCTGCATTCATAATGAAGGGACCTTGTTTTGTTTGGCTGTTTACCAATAGAATTTTTGCATAAATCTACTATGTACATATATGTGAAAAAATCTCACTTTTGAGCTGTTTTGTTGATTTTTGAAGCAAAAATATTTTACTGGCACAACAGTAAAACTTCTTAAACTATTTCACAAGGAGAATTAGACCTGGTTTTACATGTTCTTCTCCAGAAAACAACAGCAAAAATAGCCTATGAAAGCTTGAAGACTATCCATATAATAATACTTAGGTATTGTTTAGAAAGTTTTGTGGCTGCTGAACAGTAGCTGATAGGTAATTCAAATGAGAAATTTAAAAATTAAAAGTGGTGCACCAACATAAACCCCTTCTATTTTAATATGTGATAATATGTGTTTCTATATGAAACATATTAGTATCTTCTGTCATTTCTATAATAATCCTGTATTATAATGTAATAAGACATTAAAAAAGATTTTCACAATACAAACAAAAGCACATATCATCATATAATTTCAAAACATATTGATACTTGGTGTTCCTCCATCTATTTTCAACCATGTAGACACTCATAGATATATGAATTCACTAATTTAACAAACAGTTGTTGAAAGCATACTATTTGCAAATCAATATGAAAAATTGAAAGACAAAGAAATATGGCTTGAGAGCTGATAGACAGGCAGGGGCAGGCTGGGGAAGTTAATGCTATCAGAGAAGGCATGCACATACTCCAGAGTTCATAGAATTTATAATTTTTGAGAATATTTATAAACATGTTTTTATTTATGTATTTATTTATTTTGAGAGAGAGAGAGAGATAGAGAGAGAGACAGAGAGACTGAGAGAGAGAGAACACGCACATAGGTGAGTGGCAGAGAAAGAAGGAGAGTGAGAATCCCAAGCAGGCTTTGCACTATCCACATAGAGCCTAACATGGGGTTCGATACTGTAAGATCATGACCTGAGCTGAAATTAATTGTTGGAAGCTCAGCTGACTGAGCCACCCAGGTCCCCTAAGAATATTCGTTTAATATCTCTATAGCAAAAAATATAATATGTGTTCGATTTGCTTGTCATAAACAGTCTTAGACTATAGACTCTAGAATCCTAGGTTTTTGGGAATTTAGCAAATAGCTATGAAATCTTTAACCTAAATAGTTGTATTTTTATTAATCAAAACAGGCCTGGGATCTGCTTTATTCTTTTCGTGTGATTAAAAGCATGGGAGTAGGAGTCAGAAAGCTGAGTTTGAATCTTGGCTCCCTGTTTACTAGCTGTGGAATCAGAAAGAGGACATAATCTTTCTACTCTTCAGTTTTAACAATTTTTTAGTAGTTCCAACTACATACATTTGTAGTGAGGGTTGAAAGAAAAAAAATATTCTAAAGAATTTATCTCAATGCCTGGCAAAAAATAAATAAATAAATAAGGTAATAAATAAAAGATAGGTAATAAATACACTTGGTATCACCAGTATTTGATTTATTACTGGTTTAATTTTTTTCTAATGTTTATTTTTGAGAGGGGCAGAGAGAGAAGGAGACACAAAATCCAAAGCCGTTCCAAGTTCTGAGCTGTCAGCACAGAACCCAATGTGGGACTCGAACTCACGGACAGTGAGATCATGCCCTGAGCCAAAGTCAGATGCTTAATGGACTGAGCCACCCAGGTGCCCCTGTGTTATTGCTGGTTAAGAGGCAAGTGTATCAAAATTAATAATAATTCTAATTTTCCCTCTGTGGTCCTGAAATAAGAAGTTACCCATCTCTCAGAGAAAAAGGAGCTGTGTAAGGAAAACCTGGGGGAAAAGTACAATTTTGCTCACAAAGGAGAATCAGGGAGATGGGCTCCTCTCAGTGCTACTCCCTATATCAGTCCTCTCATTTAAAAAAGGAAAAGATTTAGCTGCTCGTAGTTCATTTCATTCATGCCAAGTGCCTCTTCTTTTGCGTTCTGAATTGTATGGAATATAAGTCATTCTGGATTCTGGTCCTGGATAAGCTTCTTCAACTTTGGCTACTCTATTTTGGTGTAGCAAGCTGAAAGTGATTCTGAATGACCAAGAAATAATTGTCACTGTATCAAGACCTCCAGGCCAATTAGAAGTTCTGGGGGACTTGGAACTCTTTCAGATTAATGAAGGTTCTGGTTGCTAGTTGATGCTAACACCCTGGAAAGACCTGAAGGTATTGCTTCACTATTCCTGAAAAAGAGGATAGAATGTCTACCAGATTTTGATGCTTCTAAAAAGCAGTAAGTCAGAGTTATCTTGGCTCAAGGAGTTTGGCAGGAACATTTGTTTCCTATTCTTAGATACACAAGAAGACAAAATCTCCTAGCCTCCCTTATTGGGAGTTTTGTACCATATAATTGAGCTTAGGTTCACAAGATGTGGGCAGATAGGATATAAGCCACTTCTAGGTCTGGCCTTTAGAAATATCTTACGTGATCCTCTAGTCTTCTTTCTTTCCTTGCCTTGGCATCCTTGGAGAATCACACAGCTATAAGATGGAAGAGAGATTCCTGACCTAAATGACATTATGTAAGGGAGAAATAAATCTTTATTGTATTACGTCACTGAAATTTCAGAGTTTATGCCTGTTATTTCAATGGAGCCCAGAATGTCCTACTTACGTAGGGTGAATGCTAACTCTGCAAGAGTCAGGAGAATGGTTGCAAACATTGCTTGTAAAATAATATTTTTTCAAGCATAAATCAGATCATACCTTTTCCATATTTAGAACACTCAAGTGATTTCCTCTCGGAATAAAATCTGAGCTCCTCGCATACTCTAAAAGACCCTGTAAAACCTGACCTCTATAACCCCATCTGGCTTCATGGTCTACATTTCCCTTTCACTTCATTCCACATAAACTCACCTCTTTGTGATTTTTTGAATATGGCATAGATGTGTCATAGTTATGACCTTTGTATTCCCATGACTTCACACTAAAATGTCTTTGCCTGGAAAGTCATATGACTGGCTGTTTCTCATCCTTCAAGGCTCTGCTCATATATCATCTCCCCAGTGATACTGCCACCGGTGAATCTATCTCCCTTCATCTTAGGTTTATTTTGTTCAGAATATCTGAAATGATTGTATCCAAATATTTACTCTATAATTGTCTGTATCTCTCATGCCCACACTAGAGTATAAGCCCCATAAGTTCAGAGACCTCATTTGCTATATCCTTATACAGTGCCTGACATATAACCTATATTCACTAGTAAATTTTAGCTTAATTAATGAAAGAAACAAAGGTGTTTTTTTAAATCTTAAGTCCTAGTGGTAATATAACATAAACTTTGATTCCATAGATCTGTGTAACACAAAGACCAATATTACAAGGACTGTATTTAAATATACTCATACTGAATTGAATAAGTATATTCAATTAAATTATTGTTCTTTAAGATTTTGTGTCCATCTAGAATCTGAGAATATGTCCTTATTTGGAAATTAGATCTTTGCAGATATAATCAAGTGAACACAAGGTCATACTGAGTTATAGTGGGCAGTAAATCCAATATGACTGATAACCTTAAAAAAAGGATAATTTGGACACAGACAGACACATAGAGGAGGAACACTATGTTAAGAGGGAGGTGGACATTGGGTTATGCTTCCACAAGCCAACAAACACCAAGAATTGCCCATAACCACCACATACTAGGAAGAAAGAAGGAAGGATGCAACCTTCTGAGAAATTATGGCCCTACTCACACATCAGTTTCAAACTTTTAGCCTTCAAAGCCATGAGACTAAATTTCTGTTGTTTTAAGTCACCAACTTTGTGATACTTTCAGAGCATCCATAGGAAATGAATAGAATATTAACAAAATTCAAAAATCATAATTTAAAGCAGTGTGGTACTGACATAAAGAAATTAAAATCATCATGATAAGCACAGGGTGATGTGTGGAATAGTTTAATCACTATATTGTACATCTGGGAGATATATAACACTGTATGGTAACTGTACCAGAATTAAAATTATTTAAAAAATTTTTAAATGGGGGTAAAAAAGAAAAGAAGGGGTAGAAAAGAAAGGAAGAAATTAAAATAAATTCAGCCACCCAAGGATTTTATAAGACAAAGCAAAATATATAAATAAAGCAGAAGGGATGTCTATTTTAAAAATTGTGTGGCTAGAACTGCATAGCAATTGGCAAAAAAAAAAAAAAAAAAAAATGACCCAAATGGGGTTATACTTAATTTATACATATCCTTCTGGGATTACCCTCCCCTTTACTTTAAGTAACAATAAACTGAACCTCATTCTACATGAATTCATAAAAACTAATCTCTTGTCCAAGTATTTCTGAGTATTTTTAGGGCTCCTTTACATGTATTTTAGGAGTCAAGTATTCTAACATTCCAGGATTCTTTGACCAACTTCACCTCCAAAACACAAACTTGGACATGTCCTTATTCCTCAGGTTGCAGTGGCCTGGATAATATGTAAGCCAAAGTTAAAATAATAAAATGACATTGTGAAAATTTTTCAAAAATTAAAACTAAATATAAACTATTCTAGCTCCCAGAATCCATTGGGCATATACACCAATGCACAAAGTATTCTCTTACAGGCTACCTTTCTCCATAGTTTACAGTCAGCCCACCCTATTTCTAGGACAGCTTATTGTCCCTCAGTAACTTCTTCCATTCCTGATTCCTGTCACCTTGTCCCTAAGTTATGATTCTCCCAACCAATTCCAACTCTAACACCAGTTGTGGAGACCCCACCAGTGAAATTCCCAAATCAGTTAATATCATAAAAAATCTCAATGCCAGAAATATACATCTTCTTTCAGAGAAAATCCCAGAGAACATGGCTTTCTCCTGTATATAATGAAAAATAGCAACCTCTAACTGAAACTAGTACACAATTTTCTTTTTAAAATCTATGGATGAAAGGACACTGAAAAATTATTATATGTTAACAATGCCTTTGCAATAAAAATAAAATTCACATAAAAAGAGAACAGTTGTTGGAGATCTTTGAATGCAGTTGATAAGGGTTTGCTATTTGTCATATCAAAAGAACTATTACAATATCAACATAGAAAGAGTGGCATTGCAAGCAAACTTGTATAATGGTCCTCTGAATAGGCATGACACAGAAATCTGGGAGTTTATCCATAAAAATGGAGACTAGGGTACAACACAATGAGCATCATTAGTGAGTATCATAGTTTATGAGCAAGAGAATCCCCAAGGGAGGTACAAATTAACTGTTTTCTCTGCACAAAGCCACAGGAGGGAAGAAAAAGTCCTGGAGATGAGAAGAAGGTGGTCACAGCCTTCATTTCATTAGAAAAACAAATCATCAGCATAGGACCCTCCTGTCTCACAAAATGGGAGATGCCAACACACAGCCAAGACTAGGCTTCTGAACTCTGAAGGGGTTCCCCAAATAGTGTTTTGAGGGTGGGAACAACACAAATGTGATCTCTGGAACTCACCATTTATGGACAAGAAGCCCAAACAGAAAAACTCCCCATCTTTTCAGCCATTGCAAGCAAGTGGAGACTCAAGAACATTGCAAATTGACATCACAAGGAATGGGAAGATATTTGGCTCACTTTTAGAATTTTCCATTTTTTTTCTCAGTTATAACATTTTTTTCTGAATTATTTGATAATTAGCTGTAAAAGTTTCAAAGAAAATGCACAATATGAAAAATAAAAAATAAGAATGATTGACAATTCCATTGCTTAGAAATAGTCACTGGTAACTTTTTGGTGTTTTATATTTCTATCTGTAATTTTCTACTTATACATCTCTATCAATAGCTATCTGTATATATCTGAGTGATGTATCTGTATAACATTCCATCAAAAGGATGTACCATAACTTAATCTCCCCCATTCTTTAGAAACTTTGAATTTTTCTAAGTGTTACCATTATAATTATATAATACGTATACACAGTATGTAAAATAACATAAAATTTCATTATAGTGAAATTATACGTATATCTCTATATACCTTTCTTATAATTAAAAAAACCATAATTTACTAGAGCATTTATGGATAAGTTCATGGCATGAATATATTTAAAAAACTTTTAATGTTTATTTTTGGAGAGAGAGAGAGAGAGACCAGAGCATGAGCAGGTGAGGGGCAGAGAGAATGAGAGACATAGAATCTGAAACAGGCTCCAGGCTCTGAGCTGTCAGCACAGAGTCTGACGCTGGGCCCGAACTCACAAACTATGAGATCACGACTTGAGCCAAAGTCGGATGCTTAATTTACTGGGCCACCCAAGTACTCCAAAGCATGAACATTTTCAAAGACATTGAAAAACATTGTTAGGATTTATTCCATAAATTCATACCAGCTTAAATAATGACTTTTAGTAAATTACAGTATCTCTTTTACCATGTACTTTCCAATATCAGAGGCTAATATTTTGCTTTTAACCTTTGTCAATTTCATAGTTCAAAAATACATAACTTTAATTTTAATTTCTTTATTATTAGTGAGACATGTTAAATTCTTTTTTCTACTAATTAAATTCTCATTATAAATCAGTAATAGGAGAAATTATAATATGAATTACATTAGGGAAAAAAGAAAAGAAAACGACTAAATTTGATGTAATGCATATTCCCAAGTGTACCACATAAAGACAAAATAGGAACCTTCTTTTTTTTTTTTAATATTTTTATTTATTTCTAGGAGAGAGAGAGAGAGAGACAGCGTGAGCAGGGGAGGGTCAGAGAGAGAGGGAGTCACAGACTGAAACAGAATCCAGGCTCCGAGCTGGCAGTCAGCACAGAGCCCGACGCAGGGCTCGAACCCACGAACCGCGAGATCATGACCTAAGCAAAAGTCGGACGCTTAACCGACTAAGCCACCCAGGCGCCCCCAAAATAGGAACCTTCTATGAACTATAATGTAGACCTTTGTTTCTATTACATTTGGCACAAAACTTACACATGAAAAATTACATTCTCTAGCATCAAAGATATACAAATTCCTGTAATGACAAATTACCATTTATGCTAAAAGTGAATCGGCCACTGTTAAGTCCCCACTGTTGTGATATTTTTGAGTTGCTGTGTTAAGGGCAGTATGTAAGTTAATAAGGTATGGCTGATGAAAAATGACTGGTTTTGAGAACAAATGAATTACTCAGCAGTTACAAATTTTTGCAGCCATGGAAGAGAAAGAGATTATATATTGTTAATTTAAGATACAGTCTGATTTGGCCATGTAGTATGTGTACTAATGTCCAGTATTTAGTAAGGATAAGGGTTTAATTGCAACTGTACTGTAGAGGAAGCTGTAGGTTAGGATATCTTCCAAAGCATAGCAGGGCAAATGGCTAGTCGTCATCACGGGCCACTGATGGTTTCAGTTTTGTAATGATGCCATGCTGCCACGCCACTGTTTTTCTAAAAGTAAAAGAACTATTTGAAAATTTGCCACAAGGGAGATAGCAATGTGACTGACAGTGAGAAGCCAATGGAAAGAGATAATAGAATACAATTTACTTTCCATAAATGAACAGAAACTTAACTGGATTGAAGTTAACCTACAATGCAAGGACTATCAATCATATCATGGATATTGATAAAATGATCAATATCCATAATTTCCTGGCATATAGGTCTTCATACTAATAACATTTCCTGTTCCAGTCCTTCAAGATGCATCCCACCCATGCTTTTGGGTTAAATATACTCCTAGGCTGGAAAATATGACCTGTCTTTTCATGAGATGTAAACAATTGATAGCACTGTAGGCACGTTCCTGAGAATTTACTGTGAGGTGAGTGACCCAGAGACCGTTTCCCAAACACGTTATCCTTAGCAGCCCTAGATTTCAGGCTTTCTGATGGTTTAATCCTAAAGCTATAAAATGACAACTCTACACTGAAAATGGGTTACTTTATTCTAGTTTTCAAAAAAAAATCCAGTCAGAATAAAAAAAAACCCCTCCACTCTTTCAGTATATTCTTTTTTTTTTTTTTTAAAGAGACTTTTTTATTATAGAATTTCTCTTTCACTGGTGACATGCAATGAGCTAACAGAATTTCATTAATGAAACAAAGTGAGAAAAAAAAACATGTACACTTATTAATTAATAACAGAGACCACACCTTGCCCAAGAAGGGATGCTGACCGTGTTCTCCCAGAGCAGAGGGGAGACGTGTGTGAGGGCTATGATGCCATCAATTTGGTCCCCTCCTTGGATTTAACTCTTCCAGATGTTGGGATGGAGCAGGGGGGAGGCAGGGAACACACACCCAGTTCCAGCCTCTCCACCAACATCCCACTCCTCTGCCCCACAGCTACTAACCATCTCCTGCAGGAGCAGCCGGTCCCCAAGACCATCGACAAGCTGCACCACACGAGGCCGAGGTCACCGGACCAGGGACTGAAACGGAGCTGTGCTTTGCCAGAGTCTTTCAGTATATTCTTAAATGTTTCCAGCAGTAGGCATGAGTTGGGTGTGACCTAAAATTTAAATATGATGGTTTTCTAGCAATGGCTGTAGTTTGTAAATTAGAGTCCATATGATTAAATTCCACTGATATTATCTGTGCTATCTATGTGATGATGATGGTGTAATATCTTAAATACACATATGATTAGTCTTTACTGAGTTTTCATTAAGATGGTCAAAAGTAGGTTTTGTGACATAACTTTGCTATTTTGATACTCAACAGGTAATAACCCATTTAAGATTAAATCCTGCAATTCAAGAGAACCACCAACAGCTGGTAATAATCATCTCTATTTAGACCTAAATAATGTTTTCAAATCAAGATACTTTTACTACAGATTTTTTCATTTGGCTTAGTCACTTAGTAAAGTGTAATCTGTAAAAAGTTAATGCTTGAGACACCTGGGTGGCTCAGTTGGTTAAGCATCCTACTTCTGCTCAGGTCATGATCTCATTGTTCCTGATTTTGAGCCCCATGTCTGGCTCTGTGCTGACAGCTCAGAGTCTAGAACCTGCTCTGGATTCTGTGTCTCCCTCTCTCTCTCTGTCCCTCCCCCACTTGTGCGTGCGCTCGTGTTCTCTCTCTCTCAAAAATAAATAAACATTAAATAACGTTAATGCTTTAAACTTACCACTGAATAATATTTAGCCAGTTGTTCTTAGTTCTTCAAACAATTTACTATTACCAGATGATAGAATCACCTTTGGAATTGTCTCACTGACAGAAGCATTTAAAGAGTCTGTAAGCTTTGATTCCTAGAAAGCAGTTTAACTGTCATGGCTTATCACTCAAATCAGGCAAATATCAGTCATATACAAAATGTACTTTATTTTATTTATTTTTTTTTTATGGCCAACAGCATGGCATCTTCAAATGTCTTTCTCTCTGCCTTCTGCTTCCATAATGTTTTTCTCTGACCTATAAAATGTATTTTACTATGAAATCGAGATATGTTAAAAATAATTAAAATATATGCTTAAGTTTTAAATTGTAAAAACTATGTACAGCAAATCAGATCCAATAAGGTCTACAAATTAGTATTTTTTTTTCCTAAAAGGGAAACTGGAGAGTGGAGACAATAAGAGTATATACAAACATTAGATATTTATAGATGCATTATTTACAATAGCTTACTTACGGAAATAACCCATGTGTTGTTGATAGATGAATGGATAAGGAAAAGTGGTGTACACACACACACACACACACATATACACACACTGGAATATTACTCAGCCAGGAAAAATAATTTAATCTTGCAATGACATGGATGGAACTAGAGACTATTATGCTAAGTGAAATGGGCCATTCAGAGAAAAACAAATACCATATGATTTACGCATATGTGGAACTTAAGAAATGGAAAAAATGAGCAAAAAGTAAAAAGAGAGAGAGAGAGAGGCAAACCAAGAAACAGACTCTTAACTACAGAGAACAAACTGATGGTTACCAGAGGGAGATGGGTGGAGGGATGACTTAAATAGGTGATGAATTAAGAAGTGTAATTTTGTGATGAGCACTAGGTGTTGAATCACTATATTGTACACCTGAAATTAATATTATACCTTAGGTTAACTAACTAGAATTTAAATAAAAACCTAAAAAAGTATGTGCAAAAATTAGTGTATCAAATTACAGAGGCAATGCCAATTCACTAAAAGAGGCATTATAAAATTAATAAAATTTTCTTGAACAAAGGGGCATGAAACCCTTATTAGAAAAAATAGGAATAATGAATATATACCTTCCAAATAATTTGAGACATTTTAAAATATAATAGAGTGCAGAAAAACTGATTCACAACGTCAGCAATTATGGTACGAAGGGATGAGCTATTTGAATAAAGGAAAAAATTACCTTGAATAACTAAGATTGAAGGTAATCAAGAATGATAACTGGTCAGGACTAACTAATGGACTGCTACAGGGATAAATATTAGGACAGACTGTTGTTCACTTAATACTTCAATGACCCAAAAGAAGGGATATGCATTTTAGGAGGATAAAATCTGCTGACATAGGGAATTTGAGGTGTTAAAGGGACAGTCACAAAAGCATACTTAGACAGACTTGGACAGTCTAAAGACTGGAGTGATAAGTGGCTTACTCAATTCTGTTCTGAAGACAAAATTCCAGGATCTTAAGACTATATTTAAAAAAATGGTATAGGGGTGCCTGGGTAGCTCAATCAGTTGAGCATCTGACTTCGGCCCAGGCCATGATCTCAGTTTGTGTGTTCAAGCCCTGTGTCAGGCTCTGTGCAGTCAGTGCAGAGTCAACTTCAGATCCTCTGACCCCTTCTTTCTGCCCCTCCCTGACTTGTTCTCGTTCTCTCTCTCTCTCAAAATAAATACACATTAAAGATATTTTTTAAGAAAGGTATATATACTTCTAAAATCTCCTGAAGATTGAACTCTGAAAGAAACACAGAGTCAAATCTTTCAAGGTATGCTTAGAAGTAAAAATATAAAGAGGAAATATAAAAGTAGGCGTTCAGTATATGGAAATTATATCAAGTGTGAGAGAAAATTCTGTTTCTTTTTTTTAACATTTATTTATTATGGAGAGACAGAGAGATACAGAGCATGAGCAGGGGAGGGGCAGAGAGAGGGGGAGACACAGAATCTGAAACAGGCTACAGGCTCGGAGCTGTCAGCACAGAAACCAACGCAGGGCTCGAGCTCACAAACTGCGAGGTCATGACCTGAGCCTAGGTCATGACCTGAGCCAAGATCTGATGCCTAACTGACTGAGCCACCCAGGTTCCCCATAATTCTATTTCTGCTATAAGATTCATGGGTCCTAATTTCTCATTCCCTCCCCTATTTCTTCTCATTTGACCCCTAACATGCAATCAATTCATAACATTGAGACTGTAACTACTCTTTTTTTCCTTAGATATCCTAGAGAGCATTAGTCATGGAGAGTGAACATCTATCTATCTATCTATCTATCTATCTATCTATCTATCTATCTATCTGTCTATCTATCTATCTATCCTGGCTGTGCATGTTTTGTGAGACAGCTAACCAAAAAAGGCACAGAAAAGACCTCCATCAAAGTAGCCCAAGGGTATTTTGCCCTGATTACTTTTCACGGTTTCCACAAGTATCTTTGTTAATAAGAAAGAGAAAAAAACTAGAAGAGAGTAGTTGAGTAACAGAGTAATGTTTTCCAGCTGGCACTCATTTCTCTTAAGCTCTTAGAAGACAAGCAGACCCTGACTACTCTGGTGTCCAGCAGGACGGCATCAAATCAGATCGTCTTAAACTCTTCATGTTTAGAATGTGACTGCAGTGTGACCTGTACTCCTCAAACTGAAGGAACAGCAAAGAAATAGGGCAATAAATTATATAATATAATAAATTATAAATTATATATGTGTGTGTGTGCGAGCGTGTGTGTGTCACTAGGTACTGATGAATTCTTTAGTCAATTAAAAAACAAAGAAGAAGCCTCTAATCTGCTCTATACAGAAATCAGAACCGAGATAAATTATCAGGTATGTCATTCCTTACCTAAAATTCTGTAGTAGCTTTGTATTGCTTGTAGGAAGATATTCATTCTCTTTGATAAATAAGATATATTGAGTAATATTTATGAAACAAGGCAGTGAAGTTTGATCTTATTTAGTCCTCACTTCCTTCCTTGCTTTGTCCTCACATTCAAGGCCTCACCAACAGGGCCAGTATCTTGCAAATCCTTCATCTGCTTTATGTATTTTATGCACCAATTGAGTCATACTACTGTTTTTTCCCTTGAATGTCTCTTGTTCTCTTTCTGCAAGTTGTTCTCCAATCTCCCCACATCTAGATCCCCAGGGGAAACAACTCTCTTCCTCTCTCAAATCATACTGTCTGTACTGGTATTCTGCACTGAAGCTATTCATGTACCTCTTGTGGCCCCCTTCGGTCTGTTAGTGATTTGATCTCCATTGTACCTCCTGTCTCCATCCCTAGAAGAAGATTGCCTTGCATGTGATAACTGCTCAATATTTGTTTGTTGATGGATGTACATGTGTGTTCATGTCAAGTGCTAACTAGTATATACTTCACCTATAGAATTTGTAATGCTTGATTAACCTCCAATAAAAAACATTTAAAATTTTTTTAATGTTTATTTTTGAGTGAGGGAGAGACAGAGTGAGAGCAGGGGAGGAGCAGAGAAAGAGAGGGAGACACAGAATCTGAGGCAGGCTCCAGGCTCTGAGCTGTCAGCACAGAGCCTGATGTGGGGCTCAAACTCGTGAATGGTGAGATCATGACCTGAGCTGAAGTCAGAGGCCTAACTGACACCCAGACACCCCTCCAGTAAAAAACATTTAAAGCAAAATTACTTATTGTCAATTTTGTTATTTTACTTTTTTGTTATCAGTATTCTACAAATTAGAAAGCTTTGTGAATATTTAAAAAAAATCTTTTCCTTTCTCTTAGTGACTTTAAAAATATTTTTTTAGCATTTATGAATTTTTGAGAGACAGAGAAAGACAGAGCATGAGCAGGGGAGGGGCAGAGAGAGAGGGAGACACAGAATCTGAAGCAGGCTCCAGGCTCTGTGTTAACACAGAGCCTGATGTGGGGCTCATTCCCTAGGAACCCTGAAATGATGACCTGAGATGAAGTCTGACTCTTAACCGACAGAGCTGCTCAGGCACCCCTCTTAGTGACTTTTATAATTTAGTTTGATGCTGTAATATTCTGGAGGATACTATTTGTCTAGTAAGAGTGTTGACTCTGTAATTAGATCAAATCCTGACCCTGCATTGTGAGTTTAGGCAAACTGCTTAACCTTTCTGTGCCTCAGTTTCCTCATCTATCGAGTGGGATAAAGACGCGTACCCACTGCCTAGAAAATTGCCTGGATCATTTACAAACACTTAGTAAATATTAGCTCAGAGTGAAATAATTGCAAACCTGATTATCTTATTTCCTCCCACATTACTCTTATTTCATTTCATTTATAATCTTTCTCTCCTTCCGGGAAATGGAAAGCTAATTTAAGGTTATAATGGAAATTAAGATAGACTTGTTTTCCGCTTCAAGTTAAATTAAGCTCACAAACAATTATTGATAATGTATGATGGGCCAAGTGCTGGCCTGGTGCTGAGAGACACAAAGCGGATGAGACAAGCATAGGTACTGTTGACCCCTATGCGCTCATGGTATAGGAGGAGGGAAACACCTTTACAATTGCACTGCGTGGTGCTAAGCACTGTTTATCCCTCTGCTGTGCTTCAGAGCACCAGTATCTCTTGGAAGGAAGCTTTTATGTGTGTCTGGTGCCCCAATTTTTGCAGCTGCTGTAATCAATTGATCGCATGGCTCTGGAGGCCAGGAGAGTTTGTATTCCTAGTCCCATGAGACTGTAATAATCAGCGTCACCAAGAAAAGAGTTCATAGTCCTGTCTGGCACCCTGAGCTTTGCAACTGCTATAAGAAGATACCTGTATATCTCCTGGCTCTGGTGGCTGGTGGGGCTTACAATTTTGAGCCCAATAGGACTGTAACTAACAGAGAAAAAGTTCTTAAACAGCTACCACCCTAGGCAACAGACCCAGCAGTTCAGTGTTTCTGTGAATTAGCCTCTTAGCTAACTGTGACTGTGGCCTCAGGGCAAGCTTCTCCTTGAACACACATCTTGGGACTGACTATAATCCTCTCCAAAGACCATGGACGGTAGGCACCATCTTTACATTCACACTTTGCTGTACTCTAGAGCATCAGTGTCTCCTGAAGGGGAGATTTACACACATCTGGTGCCCTGGGTTTTATGCCAGGCTCCCCAGTTTTTGTAGCTGCTGCCCAGGCAATATCTCTTGATTTCCTGGCTCTGGTGGCCAAGGGGGCTTGCATCCTTGAGTCCCAGAGGATTGTGGCAATTGAAGAGATGGTTTTTGCAAGCTGTCACTTCCAGGGCATTTCATAGAGAACTGAGGAGTAATCCCAGTTGTTCTGCATAGGAGGGCTCTTAGATTGTCCTGAAGATTTGGCCTGAGAGGCAAGCTTAAGGTTTGGAAAATGTCTAGTGCATGATGAAGCTGCTCTTAAGGAATGTAGGCCATGGAAGCCATCTTAAATTTGTTTTTAATGTTTTATTTATTTCTGAGAGAGAGAAAGAGAGAGAGAGAGAGAGAGAGAGAGACAGCGTGAGCAAGGGAGGGTCAGAGAGAGAGGGAGACACAGAATCTGAAACAGGCTCCAGGATCTGAGCTGGCTGTCAGCACAGAGCCCGACATGGGGCTCAAACCCACAAACCATGAAATCATGACCTGAGCCGAAGCTGGATGCTTAACCAACTGAGCCACCCAGGTGTCCCCATGGGAACCATCTTAATGTTCTCCCTGTGCCTTACTCCAGTGTGCTGGTATCTCCCAGGGAAGAGCTTTTATGCTTAAGTGAAGTGCTGATTTCTGTCGACTACCACCCAAGGACAGCTCTGGATCTGCTGGTGGCGGTGGGGCTTATTCTTGAAGTCCCATCAGACTGTACATATTTGCATTTAAAAGCTGATGTGTGAAGCTCTGGCTTTCATTTAACCTGAATCTAGGTGCTGAGATCCCCCCTTTGGAACATCAAGAGGTCTTGGCATATCCTCAACTACAGCAAGCTATTAATAATATAATGAGCTGCTTGGACAAGACCAAAGATATAAGAGGAAAACCAAGTACTGAAACAGGGTTTAACTACAAGGTTCACCTCCTGTAAAAGACCATTCCTTTAAGACTTGGAAAACATCTATTGTACAAAAACCAGGCATCTATTGTAGAGAAACCCACACAGAGAATCAAACAAAATTTAAAAAGCAGAGGAATATACTCCAAAGAAAAGAACAAGATAAAACCTCAGAAAAAAACCTTAATAAAATGGAGATACATAATTTTTTGATAAAAGTTCAAAGTATTAGTCATAAAGATGCTCTCCAAACTGAGGAGACAATGGATGAACAGAGTGAGAACTTCAACAAAGAGATGGAAAATATAAGAAAGTACCAAATAGAAGTCATAGAGCTGAAGAATACAATAACCAGACTAAAAAATACACCAGAAGTGTTCAACGGCAGACTAGATAAAGCAGAATACTCAGTTAACTGAAAGACAAGGCAGTGGAGGTCTTCCAATCAGGGCAGAAAAAAAGAAAAAGAAAGAATGAAAAAAGTAAAGATAGTTAAGGGACATAGAGGACAACATCAAACACAATAACATTTCCTGGGTAGGCCTCTCAGAAGAGAAGGGGCAGAGATCTAATTTGAAGAAATAATGGCTGCAACAAGTATCCAGATCCAGGAAGCCCAGAGTTCCAAATAAGAGGGACCAAAAAGACCCACACCACAACACATTATAATTAAAAGATCAAAAGTTAGGGGTGCCTGGGTGGCTAAGTCAGTAAAGTGTCCAGCTTTGGCTCAGGTCATGATCTCACCATTCCTGTGTTCAAGCCCCGCATCAGGCTCTGTGCTGAAAACTCAGAGCCTGGAGCCCATTTCAGATTCTGTGTCTCCTTCTCTCTCTGCTCCTCTCTTTTCTCTCCTCTCTCTCTCTCTCTCAAAAATACATAAACATTAAAAAAAAGTTAAAGGTTGAAGACAAGGAGAGAATATTAAAAGCAGCAAGAGAAAAACAAAATGTTATGTATATGGAAATCTCTATAAGACTTTGAGTAGATTTTTCCATAGAAACTACAGGAAAGAAGGGAGTGGCATGATATATTGAGAGTGCTGAAGAAAAAAGCACCCAGTTAAGAATACTCTACCCAGCAAAGTTATCATTCAGAAGTGAAGGAGAGATAAAGAGTTTTCCAGAAAAGCAAAAGCTAAAAAGGAGTTCAACTCCACTAAAATGACCTTACAAGAAATTTTAAAGGCACCTCTTTAAGCTGAAAAGAAAAGGCAACATTTGGTAACAAGAAAACATACAAAAGTAAAAATCTCTCTGGTGGAGTAAATATAGAGTAAAAGTAGTGGATTAATCATTTATAAGACTGTAATGAAAGGTAAAAAAAAAAGTAAAAGAAATTAACAAAACTATAATAATTAGTTGAGGGATACATAAAATCAGAAGATGTAAAAGGTGACATAAAGACATAAACATGTGAGGAAGGAAAGTTGTAATACTGAGTTTTATAATGGGATCAAATTGAAGTTGTAATCAATTTAAAATAAACTGTTACCGATGTAAGTTATAATATGTAAACCCCATTGTGACCACAAAACCAAAATGACAAAGAGAAAGGAATATAAACATACCAGTAAAAAATGTCATCAAACCACAAAAGAAGAGAGTATAAAAAGAAGAAAGGAAGAGACAGAAGCTACAAAAACAGTCAGAAAACAATTTACAAATTGAAAATAAGCACATAAAAAACAATAATTACATTAAATTTAAATGGATTAAATTCCTCAATCAAAAGACATGGAATGAATGGATAAAAAAACATGACCCACCCATATGCTGCCTGCAAGAGATTCACTTTTTGTAATTTTTTTACTGTTTTACTTATTTCTAAGAGCGAGAGAGAGGCAACGTGAGTAGGGGAGGGTCAGAGAGAGTGATACAGAATCTGAAGACAGGCCCTAGGCTCTGAGCTAGCTGTCAGCACAGAGTCTGATGCGGGGCTCGAACCAACGAACCGTGAGATCATGACCTGAGCTGAAGTGGGATGCTTAACCGACTAAGCTACCCAGGCGCCCCAAGAGATTCACTTTTGATATAGGGGCATACGTAAACTGAAAAGGAAAGGATGGAAAAGATAATTCCATGCAAATGAAAACCAAAAATAAAGCTGGAGTAGCTATACTTAAAGCAACAAAATAAACTTCAATACCAAGATAGTAATAAGAGATAAAGAGGGGCATTGAATAATGATAAAGTGATAAATCCAAGGAGAAGATAATACCATTTGTAACTATTTATGTACCAACATAGAAGCACTCAAATATATAAATCAAATATTAACTGACTTAAAGAGAGAAATAGACCACAATACAATATCAAGGGATTTCAATACCCAACTTGTATCAGTGAATAAATCATCCAGACAGAAACTCAAAAAGGAAACATCAGCTTAAATGACACTTTAGATCAGATAAACTTAAAAGATACTTATAGAACATTACATCCATAAGCAACAGACTACACATTCTTCTCAAGTGCACATAGAACATTTTCCAAGATAGATCATATGTTAGGCCACAAAACAAATCTTAATAAATTTAAGAGAATTGAAATCATATAAAGTATCTTCTCTGATGACAAAGATATGAGGCTAGAAATTAATTACACATGCAAAACTGGAAAATTCACTAATGTGATAATTATTGAACTTCCAGTGGGTCAAAGAGAAAGTCAAAAGAGAAATAAAAAAATATCTTGAGACAAATTTGAAAATATATACCAAAATGTATAGGATATAGTAAAAGCAGTTTTAAGTGGAAAAGTTCATAGTGATGAAATTTACCTCAAGAAGCATGAAAAATCTCAAATAAATCAATTTTACACCTCAAGGAACTAATAAAATAGAATAAATGAAGGCCAAAGTTAGTAGAAAGAAGAAAATAACAAAGATTAGAGCAGACATATGAAACAGACTACAAATACCATAGCAAAGATAAATGGAAATAAAAGATTTCTTTGAATAAAAATGCAGAATCTTTGACAAATCTTTAGTTAGACTCGCCCAGAAAAAAAGACAAGACTCAAATAAAATCAGAAATGAAAGAGATGTTATAACTGATAGCACAGAAATACAATGGATCATAAGAAACTACTGTGAATAATTATAAGCAAACAATTTGGACAAACTAGAAGAAATGGAAAAATTCCTAGAAATATACAATACACCAAGACTGGATTATGATGAAATAGAAAATCTGAAATGATACATTGTTAGTAAGGTTATTGAATCAGTAATCAGAAACTTACCAATAAACAAAAGTCCAGGACCAGATAGCTTCAGTGGCGAATTCTAACAAAAATTCCAAGAAGAATTCATGTCAATCCTTTTCAAACTCTTCCAAACAATAGAAGAGCAGGAAACTCTTCTAACCTCCTTTTATGAGGCCAGCATTACCCTGATTCCAGAACCAGACAAGGATACCACAAGAGAAGGAAATTATAGTTTAATATTCCTGATGAGCATAGATGCAAAATTCCTTGACACAATATTAGCAAACCAAATTCAACAATACATTAAAAGGATCATATGGCATGATCAGGTGGGATTTATTCCAGGGATGCAAGGATGTTTCAATATCCACAAATCAGTTAGTGTGATACATCATGTTAACAAAATGAAGGAAAAAAGCATTTAATGAACTCATTAGATGCAGAAAAAAATTTTTTTCATAAAATTCAACATCCATTTATGCTAAAAACTCTTAACAAAGAAGGTATAGAGGGACTTTACTTCAACATAATAAAGGTCATATATGGCAAACTGACATTATGGCAAACAGCTAAAATCATGTTCAATAGTGAAAAACTGAAATCTTTTCCTTTAAGATCAGGAACAAGACAAGGATAGCTACTATCACCACTTTTATTCAACAAGATATTGGAAGTCCTAGCCCTGAGCAATTAGGCAAGAAAAAGAAATAAAATTATCCAAATTGGAAAGGAAAAAGTAAAACTATCACTATTCTCAAATGTCATTACATTATATGTAGAAAATTTTAAAGAGTTCATCAAAAACTGCAAACTAATAAATGAACTGATCAACGAATTGAGTAAAGATTCAGGATACAAAATACATAAAATCTGTTGCATTTCTATGCACTAATACATTGTATTTATATTGCATCAAATGGAATAAATTACCTAGGAATAGTAAGTTTAATCAAGGAGGAGAAAAACCCACTGAAAACTGTAAGACATTAGTGAAAGAAACTAAAGACACAAATAAATGGAAAGATAACCCATGCTCACCTCACCCCTACTGGAATGGCTCTTATCAAAAAGACAAAAAATAACCAGTGTTGGCAAGGATGTGGAGGAGAAGAAACTCTTGTGCACTGCTAGTGGAAATGTAAACTGGTGAAGACCTTAATGAAAGCAGTATGAAGGTACCTCAAAAATTTTTTAAAAAGCTGACATACAATCCGGTAATTCCACTCTGTATACTATTCTAAGAAAATGAAAACACTAACTCAAAAAGATATATGCAGGGACGCCTGGGTGGCTCAGTTGGTTAGGTGTCCAACTTTGGCTCAGGTCATGATCTCACGGTTAGTGGGTTCGAGCCCCACATCGGGCTCTGTGCTGACAGCTCAGAATCTGGAGCCTGCTTCAGATTCTGTGTCTCCCTCTTTCTGACCTTACCCTGCTCACGCTCTCTCTCTCTCTCAGAAATAAATAAAACATTTTTTAAAAATTTAAAAAAAAAGATATATGCACCCCTATGTTCATTGCAGCATTATTTACAATAGCTACATTGTAGAAACAACCTAAGTATCCAACAGTGTGAATGGATAAAGATGTGGCATATATACACAATGGAGTATCCCTCAGCCATAAAGAATAATGAAATCTTGCCATTTGCAGCAATATGGCTGGACTTGAGGGCATTGTGCTAAATGAAATAAGTCAGACAAAGACAAATAATGCATGATTATATACATATATATAATGATTATATATATATATAATATTATATATATATAGTTTCTCCCAACAAACTCATCGATACAGAGAACAGATTGGTGGTTCCTAGAGGCAGGGAGTTAACAGCAGGAGAAATGGGTATACTTTTTTTGTTTTTGTTTCAGGTTAAATAAATTGAGTTAAAGAACAAACACTGTTTAGAATATGTTCCCCTGATGCCAAACTAAAATTTTTCACTAGAACTCAGTTTGTTATTCTTAAGACAATAAAGTGATTACTCTGTGAATCAGTTTGATGCCTTTCACCCAAATACCTGCAAAGAACAGAGTAAAACCCTGAGTCATTGTGACCTTTACCTGACAGCACACATTAGCTTTCAACTCTAGCACAGCCTGTGTCTACCAGAGGAACCAGGGACAGTATGCTAAGGGCAAATCGTTATTTTGCTAAAAATCTTTCACTGCTAAACTCATAATTCTAGATTTTGGTTTCCCAAGGTTTTGGAGAGCACTATGGTGATTCTTTTGGAAAACATCCTCTAGAAAACACATAAACCTATTCAAAAATTACTACTTAATGCATATTTAAATATATATTCAAGAAAAGTGTATTTATAGGGCAATATATCCATTTATTAATAGAATGAGTTACAATAATAAGCTGTTTAAATAAGGTGTAACATATACACATATATGTTATGTAAAACATATATATACAATATAATATACTGTGTAATGTTTGTGGAACAAAATTTCAACTGATATATTAATATTTTCTTATATGTTTTCTCAAATCTAAAATGAAATATGTATTGTGTGTGTTTATGTGTATAATCTCTACCCCAATATACGTGTAGATGGATTCCTATTTGTTTTAAGGAGTAAATTGCTATGTATTTCCTATTATGTTATTCAGGTAGATTCAATGTTCTAGAAATTGTGAAATGCAGGCAGCAAGACAAATTGTGCATTAGCAAGTCTCTTGGTGACCTTCCAGCTTGGCTGTCCCCATCTTCCACTGACATCTTAGGACAGGCAAGAGTGATTCAGGTTCCAGGTTCAAGGTCTCTTTCAAGAAGAGAGGTAAGAGGAAAATAAATAGTTAAAGGTTTATGTAGCTTTTCACAGAAAATTTTCATCATGTTTTATATCATTTAGTAATATTTTTTATCTTTCGGCATGATTGCATTAAAAAGCAGCAAACACTGAATCAAAAGCAGCAAAACTGTTTTATTTTCATTCTGAGCAATGAAAAATAATCCCCATTAATGTTCACATTAAAAAAAAGGCTACACATATATGAGAAAAGCAAATTATTTTAATTGATCTCAAAACATAATGTCCAGTGACTACATTTAATTTCTGGGGAGCGAATAGCAATTCTTACATCTATATTATCAATATGTTAATATTTGAGTCTTGGGCATCGTCTAGATATCACTCCAATGCACACCGGGCATTATTTGCTTTAATGGGAATTTATTGGGCAGCATTTAAGGCCAGAAATATAATAAGTATTTCACATGATAATTAAGATGAATAATTCTCATTCCCAGTCTTCAAGGAGCTTACATTTTGGTGCTTTGAGAGGAGGCACAGATCTCAAAACAGGTAACTAATATATGCCATAGTGAAATAGATGCTTTAGAGCAATAGGAAATTGGGTTTTCAGAGTGAGGAGGGAAAATGATTGCAAATTAATATCAAAATATTCTGGAATAGAAGAAAACATAGAAAGGAAAAGAGGAAAACTGAAAAGGAGGAAGAGAAGCTGGTCTATCAGAATTATCTTTAAAAGCAAGATGAGTAACTAGACAATGAACTCTTCATTCAAGTTCCCAATGGCCTATGCCATGACTGAAAAAAGAGTGTCTATTTTAAGTCTCAGACATCTGGCATTGTTCCTTGTCATGTGAAATAGGTGCTCAATAACCATTGTTAGTGGCTTTTCCCTATTCTCTCTCTCTCTCTCTCTCTTTACTGTCTCCCCCCTCTCCCTCTCTTTGCCCTTCTCTCCCCCTTTCTCTCATGCTTCAGGATCATTTACCATGCTAAATTAAGCTTTCTATCTTCCTTTACCCTCCTTCATAGGATTATATTAGGTTAAACCAGATACAATTCTGCTTTCAAGTCAAAATGGTTAAATTTCATATGGTTCAGCCTAGTAATTCAACTGGTTTACAGGAGTTAGTCTATTCACACCAGCAAGAAACTAAGACAATCAACTGACCATATTTAACTAGCATAACATATGATAAATTTTCTCAGGAATAATTTATAAAATTATTTTCAGTAATAAGCCTTCTAGAAAACTTAATCACAATGGCCCAAAGGGACTAGGTGATGTGGCTGTTAAGAATAGTGACAATTTTATCAATAATTGCATATGTACTCCAAACCTGTGGCTTTGAATATGTAATTGGGTCCTACACTAGAAATTGACTTCTAGCACCTGGAGACTCTGTTTGGATGCTCTACTATCCGCTATTCATCTTTCTTCTCTAGAAACAGTTTAAAAACATTAATGCTTAATTTCAATGTAGTATATATGTATCCCACTGTGGCTTTCTTCCTGTTCCTACAGCTATTCACCCTGTGGTCCCAATCTTTCCTAGTTTCACACTCTGTTTTACAAAGAGCCCTAATCTCTGGGGGTTGGATTGTGACAAGGAGTAATGAACATAGCCAAAGTGATGATGTACCTGGTATTGGGTTAAGAATTATGATGGAATGCTACATCTCCTCATGACAGGGGCTTGCGTCCTTAATTGAAAGGGTGACCGTGTAATTCATCATCCAAAGATGGACACTTTTTGAGAGTGAAAGCTGACCTATTAATAATTACAGTAGGACAACAAACTGAAACAGAGACCATTTCAGGCAAATGGAGACATAATTACACTGTAATCTGAGCATTTCCTCACAACACATCCTGTGAGATACTCTCTGTAAAATAGCTCACTAGAGAGTGATTTAGATAACAAGAATGAAAGGTCACAATGTGTTATTACCTATATAGGTTAACTTTATCTCCTTAAATTTTCACATTCCAGATTTTAGCTTTCTGTAGGACCCTGTGGTAGATTCTACACATTTTGTTTCATGATTTCTGGAAGACGGTACAAAATTTTCTGATTTCCCTTGTGTTTTTCTGGCTTCATTTAGAAGGAAGGAAATTTTCTTCCTTGAGGTCATATATTGTTCTGTTATTCACAAAATACTTTGTTCTATATCATGCTTCTTCAAATATAATCCTTTCTAATTTGCTTAGATAATTAATGAGTAAATTAAAGTAAAATTATATGAGAATATTTGGTGAATTAACTTTAAATATTGAAGGACAAAGTATAGAGTGTGACAAAATCAGGTCAAAAGTCAAACAACTCATATTTTAATTTTATCTTTGCTATTAACCATCTGTGACATTAAGTAAGTCCCCATATTCTCAAAGAAACAAAGTAGAGGAGAAAACAGTTTAAGTGCCCTCTTTGTGCTAGGATTGTGTGAAGCTATATATGAATCTCATCGGTCTCCTACAACAGCCCTGTGACAGTAACACTACATTCCCCATGTGCGAGTTCGTAAGATGAAATTTACTAACTTGCCCCAAACTTTCACTTAGGAAACAGGAAGGAAGGATTTAAATCCAATTCTGTCTGCAAAATACATGCTGTCAGTCAACAATTTGTTTACTTATCTTAAAAATGGGAATCTCTTCCATGATTCAAAAGATTGTTATAAAGATTCAAAGACTAAATGGACGCCAAATGTCTAAAAAAATTTTAAACCATCTACATATTTCGGTATTACTAGAATCCTTCCCTTATATTTTTCTATTCATTTCTTGATTATTTTTTTTCTTGATTCACTAATTCAGGATTTAAATGAAATTTTTGGAATACTCATCACATTTTATAACAAGAAAATAGATCAAAGCATTTCACAAAGAAGTATTTAATTCCCTTTGATTCCACAAGTGTGACAACCTCACACTGGGACAGCATGTCTATTCCTGAGGACTCACTGCCTTGGGCATTTGCATCTTTCTATTATCATTATCCTAGGTCACTCTGACATTTCAAAACAATGCCTTGTATTTATATTGGAAGGCTTTATTAAACTAAGATACAATTTGTTTTTAATTAATAGGTCATTCCACTTTCATCTATAAGATGACATTCTAGCTCAATCAGCTACAGCACTACTATTTAAGACAAGAGAAAAAGGTGAAAGGAGAACAAGGCAATCACAAGGTTAGTCTCTATTTCCAAAGCATCACCTGAGGCTTCATTCAGATAATTTCAATTAACTTTTATGGAAGTTACTCAGCTAAAACCCCAGCAAATGCTACTGTAACTAGATTAAGTGCTCCAGAGCTATACAACTGCTGAGGAATTTATACTATCCTTTTTTTCAAGTGTACCAAAAAATATTGCTCCCAAAACTGACCTATGTGACATGTTCCCCATGGTCTAATGCAAATTAAGATGACTGTGATATAAAGATCTCTGAGACAAGGGTCATAATGGAAACATTAGCAGACCCTTCACTACAGAAGCCCTGCAGGGGGCCATTAAGATATTTTATGGAAGTACTAGTGCCAGCCGGGAAGCAATCGGCAAAGAGCAGGAAACATAAGCAACTGTAAAAAGAAAACAAAACAAAAACCCAATAAGAGACAATGAAGACATCATTAAAAACATAAAGGCAATGAAAATGCCTATGGTGTATTTTCCATTATCTGTGACCTTGGGTTTCAGTTTTGGCTGTGTGTTCATCATCAGTTTAAGAAAAATACTGCCTTAGACTCCTAGGCTCACACATTTTTTGCATGATTCCTTAGAAGAGGAGGGGCAGAGCCCTAAGCTAGCTGTCAAAAAACAATTTACTATAAATTGTGAGAGTAAAATATCCTGTAAGAGTTTTCCCTCTTTGCTCTTCATTATTGTCTCTCAGGGAACCAACCCAGGATGACAGGAAGATAAAAATTAGATTGAGGCCTTTTACACTGTTTTGACTGTTCATATCCTCCCTGTGCGTTATTTATATTAACAAATTCAGTTTTCTACCTCAAAAGACAGCTGGTTAACAAAATGCTGTTGAACAAAAGAGATCTCTTAGGCATGGTTACATTGTCAGGTTATCCCAGATTAGAATCACAGATAACAGTGATCTAGCTATAGAACTGTATTACTCAATGGAGATTGTGATCCAAGTTTGTGTTTTCCAACAAGCCCTTTTAAAAAATAACAGTGACTAGGTTCCTCAACCCCTAATGTGTTTGTGTTTAGTTTCTTCTGTAGTTTTTTTCTTTAGCATAAAACCATTTTTTTTTTTTTTTTTTTGCTTCAAATGAGGTAGGTATTATTTATTCTAAGTGAAGTGAAAAATTTGGGCTAATTTCTGAACTTCTTTCCATCATAAAATACTTCATTCCAGGTATCCTAAGGTTAAATTCTATTTTCTCCCCAAGGTTAAATTTGATGTCAGCACAGACTATCAGAAAAATAACACTATTTCTTCCATTTGCTTTACATGTATAAATTCAGTCTTTACATAATCTCTTTTTTGTAGAACACTAAATTAAATGTGCTACAAAGTCTGTATTTTTCCAATATGTAGTTGATGTTTGATGAAAAATTTGGCAACTTAATTCTCATAGAAATGATTAAGTAGAATTATATTGGCAAGGCTTGGCTATCACGTAATGTTTGGGAGAGTGTATAGGAAGAGAGTGAAGAGGAAAGTCTTTGCTTTTCTCTTTCTCCCTCATCGAATAATGTTTCTATGAGAATCTTTTATAATCAAAATTTAGGTCCTAAAGAATTAAGCATGAAACACATTGGGGTTTAAATTTTGTGATCAGTCTGCTATAGATTGCTTTGTTTTCCTTAAAGTCACTTTCCCAGTAAATTAAGTTATATTACCAATTTTTTTGCTCATTATCAAAACTTTTTCCCCTTCAGTTTTCTACTGGTGCAACTCTAAGTAAAAGATCCACTTTGAAAATCATTAGATTTGAACTGGAAAATAGAAATTATTTGCACAGAATATTGTATTTCTCTTCATTTTTAAAATCTTTCAGAACTGACCTATAGCATTCTTGCAGCTTATATCTAATTAATACTTGAGGATTTCTCTTTGTACCTGATGGAGTTCAGGACATTATAACCTCAAATATGGCACCTGGGCATATTGAATATTTTAAGCTGAAGGAGTTTGAGAAAATGGCAGAAGCAGAAAGGTCACTCTGATCTTCTCCCCAATCCTTCTCTATTGAAACAGATCATTTAATTCTTATGTGAGAGGAACCCTTCCTATGCCAGAGGAAAAGAGCATCCTTATCTCTGAAGACAAAGATACTCCAAGAACAACCCTAACAAACAGGCCATGCTAAATCTTCCCATTACTATACTTACCTCATACTCTCTTTGGGAAAAATTAATACTCTAATAAAAGACAAATAGAGATACATTCCATGGTTGTGGATAGAATTTCTTGATGTTATACAGATAACAATACTATGTCTATTCTTCTATAAATTTATTGCATAAACCAATCAAGATTTATTTAGATATTTGAGGACACAATAAAGTTACTTAAAAGTTATTTGGAAAATAGAGGTCCACAAATAAGTACAACCTTAAAAATGAAGAAATAAACAAGGAGAATTTATTTTATAGATTTTTAAAAATTAAAGTATAATTAATACACAGTGTCATATAAGTTTCAGGTGTACAGTATGATTCAAGAGTTGCAGGGGTGCCTGGGTGGCTTAGTTGGTTGAGCGTCCGACTTTCGCTTAGGTCATGATCTCACGGTTCGTGGGTTAGAGCCCCGAGTCAGGCTCTGTGCTGACTGCCAGCTCAGAGCCTGGAGCCTGTTTCAGTCTGTGACTCCCTCTCTCTCTGACCCTCCCCTGCTCACGCTGTCTCTCTCTCTCTGTCTCCTAGAAATAAATAAACATTTAAAAAAAAAAAAGAGTTGTAAGCATGACCCAGTGCTCATCACGGTAAGTGTATTTTTAATCTTTATCTAGTTCAACCCCAAATAAGGAACACTCCACGAATTTGCATGTCATCCTTATGCAGAGGCTATGCTAACCTCTGTATTGTTCCAATTTTAGTGTGGGCGCTGCCCAAGAGAGCACTGTTCTATAAGATTTTAAGATATATATTCTGAAATGCAGGCCCTGGATCCTGCACTTTCACATGGAAAAATGGTAAGGATTCCACTAATTTTCTTTCAGATCCTAAGGAAGGCAGCCCAAGGAAAAGGTAAAGAATTAAATAAAGGCCTAAAAGACTGTCCCCACTTGTGAGGTAAAGTAATTCCAGCTAGTGAAAATGTGAACTAATGAAAATCGGCGATTTACCAATAGGTTTAGCAACTCTTTCAACCTTGAATAATAACACATGGAGAGATGGGAAGAGGTTCTCTTATATGCCAAAGGGTGGAAACGATGGAGAGTCATCTCTGAAGTGAGAGTGAGAGCATGAGGATTGAGGGGAATGAGCTCCTTCTATAAAAATATTCTATCATATGGGTGTTTCATAAGTCACTGAACCATTCTTAGATTCTTGATTTGTGCCTAATTGTTTAGCATAAGTAATACTATGATATATTGGTAAATTTAAAATATTTGATACCTGTTTCTGTCTGTCTATCCATCTGTCTCCATTGTTTGCAAAAATACACACACACACACACACACACACAGCGATAAAGAACCTTAAATATCCGTTTACATAAGTACTTGTAAGATGGCCATTTACTTGAGTGATGAGCAGACTCACATTTGCCCTGAGTAAGATTAGTATAGTTCACTTCACCCAGTAGCTTTCTTTCCACTTGTTTTCCATTCATATTGACTCTGAAGTCAATAGCCTAGGTGTGACAATCAATAGGCACCATTTTGATACATTCATTAGCACTTACCTAGGTGACTGAGACCTGCTTGGAATCTCAAGATGCTATGGTAAGACAGGGTTCACAAAGGAGAAACCAACTCAAGGCCAATGTCATATCAAGGATTTTGCTATTGTTCATAGCTGTTCTCGAGTTGGGCCTAAGTTTAGCAAAACTGCCTTTTTTAATATTAATTAAAAAAATTAATTCTGTCCCCAACTCAGTATGAATTTTACCAATATAGTAAGGCTAGATTAAAGCAAATGTAATTCTTGTATTTATTCAGACTCCCTTCCTCCCTTTTCTTAATATTTCCACCCAAAGTTTACCATTCTCAGCTTGGTTGTCTGTGGGAAAATATTTTTAAATATTCTAGAGTCTTTCTCCTTTTTGTCCTCTCAAACAGTATTTAATAAAGCTAAAAAGATGACTGCTTAAATTATTAATACCTGTCTTTTATTTATTTACTTCCATTCAATGAATATTAAAATTTTTTTATTTTTATTCATTTTTGAGAGAGTGAGAGAGAATGAGAGTGGGGGAGGGGTCAGAGAGAGAGGTAGACACAGAATCTGATGCAGGCTTCTGGCTCTGACCTGTTAGCACAGAGCCTGACATGGGGCCCAAACCTGGGAACAATGGGATCATGACCTGGGCTGAAGTTAGACACTCAATTGAATGACCCATGCAGGTAACCATTCATTCAATAAGTATTTAAAGAGGGACATCATTCTACCATTCAGAGTGCTTGATCTGGGGGGGGGGGGGAGGGACCCCACCATGATCTGTGCTCTATGAAGCTGATATAAAACAAGTAAATAATTATAAATTATAATGAATGAATGTTATGAAATAAGTAAAATGGGAGCTGAGATAGAAAATAACAGAAAGGAATGATTTTGGATGGAACATTTTCATAGGCAAATCGAAGTGGGGAAGCCCCTGTGACATATTTTTTTCTGATGTACATAAATGCATTCATTTAAACTTCAGTAAGATCATCAAAATATGAATATAGCACATGAGTATTATTTAATGAACTAGTAGAGATAAATTTATCACAATTCTATCAATTCATTTTGATGCATCAGATAAAAATTCCGAAGTTCTAAACAAAAACTTGTCTTGATGATATTATCAGTAATTGACAATAGCAGATTTGGGCCATCTCATTTTAATCATGTAACTAAGTTGGCATATTCCCTAGAAGCCACACCAACTAGCACCATGTCAAGAAGTTTGTGGGAAGGAATTCCAAAAATGGGACACCCAAGGGCTAGGATCTGAGGTGTTCAGCAGAGAAGCTCTACTGCAGAAGAGCCAAATCACTACTCTCTACTTCTCAACCAAGGGCCCCAAGGGGTATATGTGTATGTATGTGTACCTATGTGTGTGTGTGTGTGTGTAGAGAAGCCATTGAGACTGTGCTCTGCAAGTGTAACCTGAAGATAGTGAAAATCTGACACAGAAAATCTGATAGAGAAGACAAGATTTCTTGTGTGCATCCAAAATTATTTTAACAAATCAGTCATTTATAAATAACTACATTACATCTTTCATGATTTCTGTATCTAAGTACTAACATGAAGCACAAAAGATGCCTTAATTCACATCAAGTTCATATAAAGCTGTATAAAGACATTTTTGGAAGACAAATTGCATTTGCTCTGGAGCTTTGCAGACACATGCATAAAAATACCCCCAGCAAATATCTGCAGCCACTTGAACACATACCATATCCTGTGATTTCTCTGTATATCAGATGCAGCTGGGATGATTTAAAAATTATTTTTAAGAATGTATCTAGCTTACATTTTTAGAATGTAGGTTCCAGCCAATAGAGGAGCTAAATGATCCTTTATTGCCACACAGCTCTTATTACCTCTCCAGGAAATCAGCAGTGTAAATATTCCACCCTGTGTCAACTAACACAGAAACTGGTAGAGCGAGGTTGCTGGAAACCTGGCATAGTGTGTAAATTCACAAGAATCCATCAAGCTCTTCTATTATTTATACGGTAAGATTTGTAAGCTGTCTGTAGAGTAACAGGTGTAGCCCCTATGGGTCAACAACCACCTGAATAATGCATGGGAAAAGGAAAGCACTACCACATACACCACAGTTTGGTATTGTTCATTTTTGGGATTAGCTTTGCCTATAATGGCTGCCTAAAAAAATCTTCCTTAGCAGTGATCCATATGCTATATAGCCATGATGATGGTTAAAACCACTTCCTTTATGTTTGACAGACCAATGTTGAATCCTGGTTTCACCTGTTACTATTTTCTGCTTTTTGTTTGGTCAAGACACTTTAAACTCAGTTAAAATTCAGTCTCAGTTTCATTATCTGAAGAATAAGGAAAACAATATGTTCGTATTTGGTTTCTAGTTAGTGGAACACTAACAACTGGATTTTATTAAAGATTTACATACATGAAGGTCTTAATTATTAGATAGAAGGGACAGAGATAGAAAGACAGTTTTGGGGGGCACTTGGGTGGCTCAGTCAGTTAAGTGTCCAACTTTTGATTTCGGCTCAGGTCACGATCTCAGGGTCGTGAGATCGAACCCCACATGGGGCTCTGCACCAGGCATTGGACCTACTTAAGATTCTCTCTCATACATCTGTCTGCCCCTCCACTGCTCAAGCTCTCTCTCTCTCTCTCTCTTTTCCAAAAACTAAGGCAATTATTTTTATTTGGAAATTACTAAGGTCAAAACTATGTGTTATAAGAAGTTGTATATTATAATGAATTATTGTCATTATACATTCATTTAATACAGATTCTGGATATCATCAACAGTAATCACAGAGAATATGTTTGTGTGGGGAGGCAAAAGGAGCAGAACCATGGCACCCTGGAGTTCCTTTGCTAGATTAGACAATAGAACTATCATGTCACAGAACTTCTGTCATTGAATATTATCATTTGAACAACAAAATGCTAATCTAAAAATAGCTTATTGAGAGTTAAGTAGCTATTATAACCCACTATATGTAAAGGAAATCTCATTTAGAAGGATGTATATGAAGGATAAGGAAGACTAAGTGAATTGACTGAGGTTTCCAGTTAGTAATGGAGGAAAATATGCTAGTCTACTATTAATAAGCCACAGACAATGGAAATGCAAAATGATTGTACAACAGTAACAATTCTAATAATATTATCTAGTATTTGCTGAGCATTTACTGTGTGCCAGGTGTGCTGCTAATGTGCCTTATGTGTCACTGCCTCCTTTAATTCTCACAATAACCCTAAGACGTAGGAACAAATATTTTGGTTTTCTAGATAGGAAAGCTCAGGCTAAACAAGTTTAAGTAAGTTGTCTGTGGCTACCCAGGGAACAGGAGATTAAGCCAGATGCCTTTGACTCTAAAGTTCAGATGGATATGGCTCTTTAAAATTTTTCTAGTCTAAACTTAACAGGATTATTTTGCTCCTCTGTAAACAACCAGATGAATATTTTTGCTATGCTGCCCAATGCAATCGAGGCAATGACACATGAGAGGGATGGATGCCTACCTTCCTCCAATGAAAGTGTTTCTTTTAAAAGTAATGGAATGAAATTTCCATGAATCTTGTCAGCTTTGTTTTGAAATTTTCTTACGATGACTCATAAGCATAAAAACCAAAGCTGCCATGAAAGACGGAGAATCTAAACAAAGTTGGAAAAAATGTATTTTTTGAGTCTCTACAATACTGTCAATTCACTTTATTTTTGTGGCCTTGTTTTCCCTAGGACATAAATATATTTCTGTCTGTGGAGGAAGTGTCACATGAGGTGAGCCACATTCTTTATAAAAGAACTTCATTTATCCCCCAAATGATATGTTATGTCATTCTTAGAATTCTGTTGTGAGCCCGGATGATAATTCATAATCTCCCTACCCTTTGAGTTTGAAGGCCTTACAGATTTTTTACAGAACCTATCCTCATAGTTAAGAGTTAAAGAGCAGAGATCCAAGGGGCACCTGGGAGGCTCAGTCCATTAAGCAACCAACTCTTGATTTCTGCTCGTGTCATGATATCATGGTTTGTGACTTCAAGCCCCATGTTGGGCTCTCCACTGACAGCATGGAGCCTGCTTGGGATTCTCTCTCTCTCTCTCTCTCTCTCTCTCTCTCTCTTCTCTCTCTCTCTCCCTCTCTCCCTCTTTCTCTGACCTACCCTTGCTCACACGTATGCACTCTTTCTCAAAGTAAATAAATAAATAAACATAAACATAAAAAAAGAGCATGGGTCCACAGCACCATTTTTGCCCACTTGTGATGTCTGGCCCATTGCCACTAGATAAATCTTAAAGTCAGGGAGAAGAAAGCCCCCGAGTGCTAGGGCTTTTTGGTTTGCCTGCTTCTTGTGTGTTTATTTATTGGAAATAAATGCCAGGAAGGCAATTATTTCTCCTCCTAGAAAGATCCTTGACTGAGAATGATAACCAGTCCCACCCATTGTGCAGAAAGTTGGTGAAAATCCTATACAGATCTAGAAAAAATGTGAGCCAAGGAGTCTGAATGCAAATGTTGGACAGGATTGGAAAAAGACCAGGAAGAGGAGGGGGGGCTGGACAGGGAGAGGGGGAGGAGGAGGGGGAGGCAGTGCTAAGAGAAGTGGCATAAGTGACAGGGACAAAGATGAAGGAAATGAGAACTAGAGGTGCCTAGGAAAGGAAAGGAGTTTCAGTCACCTTACAAGATTTGCCATTACATGGTGTCTGAGCACTCCTGCAAAACACAAAAACAGAAACGTGGAGACAACCAGCATAGCAATAACCACAAAGATGGCCTGGGACTTCTAAAGAACTCAGGAGAAACTACCTGAACATGAAACGTGGCCAGGAGAAGCTAAAAACAGTCATCTGCTAGAGAGCCTGTGCTGGCAGGCAAAATTGAACTCTGCCTAATAGTTGATTCTATGTGAAGCTAGATAGCTAAAGCCTGAAAACAAAAGTCAGAAACTCCATCTGTTTTAACAAAAAGATAATTAATTAATTAGTAAGCAAACAAACAAATAAATAACGATAGGCGGAAGGATTTCCACATAATGGACAAGAATCTCTCATTCAAATTTTAAAAAATGCTGTTTTCCTCTTAGAGCCAGAGCAATTTATAAAACCCCTGACTATACAACTGTAATACACATATTAGAGAAGACTTTTTATTTTAATTTTTGTGACACAGTTTGCAAAAGACTTTAATAAAAGACATTTCAATCAGTAGAGACATACTTTCCAAAGTTCATGTTTTTGCACAATTTCAGAAAAATAGCATTTTAGAAATACAACTGGAAGTTGTGATTGAAACCAATCACTAGGCAATCTCACACAGAGAACTGTGCAATTAGTGCCCTTGTTACCCAAAAGCTAGTAGAAGTGGATAGGAGGACTGAGAGGACCATGAAAAGAAGATATTTTGAAAGAAAATTGGATTTCAGACTTTTAAAAATTTTTTAATGTTTTATTTATTTCTGAAAGGGAGAGAGAGGCAGTGTGACCAGAGGTGGGTCAGAGAGAGAGGGAGATACAGAATCCAAAGCAGGCTCCAGGCTCTGAGCTGGCTGTCAGCACAGAGCCCGACATGGGGGTTTTACCCACAAACTGTGAGATCATGACCTGAGCCAAAGTCTGACACTTAACTGAGTGAGCCACCCAAGCACCCCTGGATTTCAGTCTTGACTTAAAACCAGTTGACACTGAGGGCACCTGGGTGGCTTAATAGGTTAGGCATCTGATTTTGGCTCGGGTTATCATCTCATGGTTGGTAGGTTCAAGCTCCGAGCTAGGCTCTCTGCTGACAGCTCAGAGCCTGAAGACTGTTTCAGATCCTGTGTCTCCTTTTCTCCCTATCCATTCCCTGCGTGCTCTCTCTCTCTCTCTCTCTCAAAAATAAACAAAAGTTAAAATTTTTTAAAGCCGATTGACATTGTAGTTTTCCTATATGTTTACTGTGGCAATAGCCATATTGTCTTATTCCAAGCTACCATCATTAAATAGCACAGATTGAGTAGCTTAAACAACAGAGATCTATTTTCTCACATTTTTGGAGGTCAGAAGTTCATGATCAGAGTACCAGGAGGATTGGGTTTTAGTGAGGGTTCTCTTCTTGGCTTGTAGACAGCTGCCTTCTTGCTGAGTCCTCACATCACCTTTCTTTGGTACATGAGTGCAGAGAAGGAGAAATTTATCTTTTGCTTTTCTTACGAGGCCAGTAATTCCATCATGAGATCTCTGCTGTCCTAACCTAATCTAACCCCAATTACCTCCTTAAAGTTCCATCTCCAAATTAGGGCTTCAATATATTGATTGTGGGGGAAACCCATGCATTCAGTTCACTATATATGTGTATATATATATGTATATATAAATGTATGTATACATATATATTATAATCACTCATAAATATATACATATATATAATTACAATCACTCAATAAAAACTAAAACATTTCCAATGTCTCCTTAATATCCCTCCATGACCTGTTTCCTATTCCCAGTACTGCTTACCATTCCACTAGCACCTTGCTTGCTCTGTTGCAGCCCTGATGGTGTCTTCGAGTCCTGTGAATGCACTAAGATTGCTCTCATCTCATGGGGTTTCCATTTGCTGTTCCCTTAATATAAAATGTGCTTCTCCCAGGTAGCTATCTGATTTACTCTTTGCTTAAATGCTACTGCATCAGGAGAGTTTTCCTGAGCATCCTATATAAAATAGCAATTGTGCTTACCCACCCCCATCCCACCTTGGCATACTATCTCTTTTACCTACTTCAATTTATTTTCTATACTTCTCAACATTCTGATAAACACACACACACACCCACACATACACTAATGTGTGGGTGTATGTGTGTGTATACTTATATATCACACACATATATGCTTACAATCTTAGTATCGTATCAGGGACCAATGTATTTTGTTCAACTCTGTATCTTCTATATCTAGTTTTATGTTGGCAGGCAGTTGCTTTCAAATCTTTGCTGGAGTACTGTTACGTGAAAAAATTATGTGCTATGTATATTTTACAAACACAAACACACACTTACTGGATCCTTCTGTTCACTATTGCTGCACAGAGAGTCTGGATTATACTTTTTGTAAATATACCACTTTGCTTTGGGGAAAATATTTCAGAAGGTGTTCTTTTTCCCACATGATGATCTCTATAACTATGGCATGTTAATCACCTAATCAAAATGTAGCCTGAGCAAATCACAATTTTGTAGAGTATTGTTTATGTGCTATACCCCTTCCAGGGCAACAGCTTATTAACCACTACTGTTAATTAAAGCTGAACATTCTGTATAGTGAACTAAAACAATACTTAAAGTTTAATTCAAAACTTATAAAAACTGCCAAGAGAATTATTAAGAACACCTAACCTATATAATGAAGTGAGAATTCTCTACACATGCACAGTTAAGGAGATAATAAATTGTAGAAAGCACATATTTGTCATATTTGTATTAATACACAAAATGGAGTACTGATAGAAACTTTCAATTCCTCCTTCCAAAGTACCTGTGGAAACTCAACTTTGGCTAGGTAAATAATCCCCTTCCTTCCTGGTCTTGCTTTGGCTTATTGCCCATTCCCCCATGGCGAATTTAGTGGCTGAAAACAACCACCATTTATTTAGCACAGAATCTGCGATCTGGGCAGGGTGCAGTGGGAAAGGCTTATCTCTGTTTCATATGGCATCAGCTCAACTGGACATTGGGTGGTTCACTTCCAGAATGGCTCACTCAAATGGCTGGCAATTTGCTGTTGGCTGTCAGTTGGAGCTTGGTGAAAGCTGAGTGCCTGGGGATTCAGTTCCTCTCTGCATGGGTCACCTCTCGTGGGCCTTTCCAGAGGCTTCCTCTTGGCCTCCTCATATAAAGGTGTCTGGATCTACAGAGCAAGTGTCCCAAGAGAAGAAGGCAAAAGAATAGAGAATTTTTATAATCTGGACTTGGAAGTCATGCAGCCTTACTTCTGTTGTGTTCCATTGAGCAAATCAGTCACAAAGATCTGCCTGGGGTCCAAGGGCTGGTATAGAGATTCTATTGCTTGATGGAAGGGTTGTCAATGTCATTATAAATGGAGAATGGGGTCTGGACCCTATGGTGGTGTTTCTCTTTGGAAAATACAATCTACCATAGGGACATATCCTGAGTTTTTCTTCATATACTATCTAAATCTTGTTGGAGTTTCCTGCACTATTCTCTTCCTATACCTATCTGCTCTGGGTTGTTGTTTATTTGTATTTCAGCTCTTATTATTAATCATAGACAACTCTTCTTTTCTGCCTGTGTACCAATATTTTATCAACAGTGCTCCTTAAGGAGGTTTGTTTCCTCCAAAATTACTGGTAGAATTTTTCCCATAAATTACTCAGCACTCTGAAAATTGCTTATTTCTTTTCAGTGATCCCAACATTCTACTTGACCTTTCCCTTCTTTAGGCCTTTAGTGTTCTTTGGCTATCTGCTTCTGGATTCTGTATTATCTTACCTATTATAGCAATAAATAGTCTTATCCCTTTCCTAGTTTGATAGAAAAACAAAGCACAGATACCAGATTATTTGCTTATTAGGGCTTGAGAAGAAAATGAATGTTTTCCTTAATTGGGAAGAAATGTAGGTGATATGACTATGTCCCTGAAATTCTGTTAACTTGCCATTACTCAAATAGTTATGCCCCATTCCCCAGGGCAGTTTTCCTTTTACAGTAGATTGGGTACCACAACTTCTCTAAATTGAGCCTTATGAGATTGGCCCAGCAACCACCTACTAGCCCCGAGGTCCACCCTCTTCTTTTGCCCTTCATGTGCTTTTCCATGCAGCTCTAGAACTACTGGAGTTTGCTTCTCACTTCAGAGGATTATGGGAAATTGGGATGGAGGAGGGTTACCAGCATTTTCCTCCAAGGTACACTGTGCCACAGTTCCTTCAAGTGTTGCTAATATAGGTGTTTCTGTTACAAAAAGCTCAAGACTTGCACTGTGTCCATGGATACTTCCAAACTTCAGGGACACAGTTGTTCTTCTTTAAATTGGATGAAGAGGGATGAAAAGGATAAGGCTCTATGCTTCAGACTCCCAGATGGTCTTCCCAAATCCAGTATCTCTGACTATGTTCAGCATTAATGATGACACAGACGGGGACGTTTCTGTTCCGCAGCCCGGCACACATCCTGCCAGATTCTGGTTGCCAGGCTCCCCTGGCAGGAACTGTCAATCTTTGTGTGATCCTCTTGCGGTTCTCCCACTGAGCATTAGAAAGGGAAGAGCAGTGCTTTCATTCCTACCCAACCTCTGCTCTCTCCACGGGACTTACCACCTCTCTTCCCCATGCAACCCTTTCCTCTGGCTGGGATAATGTTGGGAGAAGGGAGAGTTGGTGACTAGGCATTTATTTTCTAAACTGGCTATTATCACTAACTCCCGGTAGGAAGGTAGTGGGCTTTCTGAACATAGAACATGAGGTATATTTGTTCTTGGCTTTGGATCTTTGCAAAAATTCTAGAAACTAAGTATCCTATTGGACATCATATTATATGTATCATAAAGTTTAATGTACTGATTATACTAATCTGTACATTTTCTGATAAGAATTTGGACTACCCAAAGATATGAGGAAGCTTCAAGGAATGTGAATCTTTAAATACTCAATTGCATCTCTCACAGCCATAAAGCTAGATTCTCTTACCCAATTTCACAAACATATGCTTTGTTGTGTGAGTTGTGCTGCTAAGGTTTCATATGCTTCCCCTGAGATGGACACATCCTCATTCAGAGTATTTCTCCTTCCTGTCCCTGGAGATGACTCCTGGAGAAAAAAAGAAAACAAAAGATTACACTTCAGAGAGAGTAGGAAAAACCTCTCTCAGAATCACCCAGCATCTACCAACACTCTTCTGTGTAGCTGCCTACTTCACAGTGTTTCTTTCTTTCTCCTTTTTTTAACACGAAAACCCCAAAATAGAGAATTTTCTTCAGCAGAGGAAGGGTCATATGAAGTTACAATTTTCATTACACTCCCCTAGCAACAGACCCAGTGAGTATTTAACAGACCCAGTGAGTCTACCGTATTTATCTTGGGATGGCATAAACCTGGGCATAGACATAAAAATATGGATAAAGATTTGAATGTGGAATACACCATGAAGCTCACTGCAGTGTGAACTCTGTATCGCTTGTCATATAACATTAATTTTGGTTTCATTTATTTTGCTATTATTGTTTTGTTTATTGCCACAAAAATCCCTTTGGTTTTCATCGGGGAGAACTAACTTAATGGGTCAAATTCATCCAACATTTGGCTCTGAGACCAGGAGGTCTTGGATTTGAATTCTGCTGTACCCTGGAGCCTTCCCCACCCAATGAAAAGCAATTAATAAAAATTATTTACATGAAGGTGATTGTTACAAGCGTCAGTTTCACTTTGAAGTGTTCTTATTGAAAGTGTAATTGGTGAGTAGAAAGTGTACTGGGTTAGATGCAATCCATTCACTAACAAATAATGATCAAATGCCTTCTAAACACCAGGTCCACTTTCAGGGTTGAGGCAACAGCAATGAGCAAAGGGGACAAAAATCTCTTCTCTCCAGAAGACCACATTTTTATGGGAGGAGGCAATTGATAAATAAATTTAAAAAAGTAAAATATATCATGTGTATGATGAAAATAAAGCATCAATAATGTGATGACCTTGGCGCTATCATGTACCCTTTGGAGATTTGTTTTTCTCCTCAGTGAAAGTGGATTTGTGTGGATGATCACTAGGTGGCTTTTGGTGTTGACATCTGCTGAGACTTTTCTTTAACTCTTTTCTGGTTTCAGTTTGTTTTTTGGTGTAAATTCAGAATGGCTTCCATATAGGCAATATTCCAGCTTCACTCACTCAGGGAAGGAGAAATTCAGGTCAGAAGACTTGTGTCTGGGCAACTGGATGTGATTCATAAATTTGCAGTAATTGCTTTTAATCTACGTTTTTTGTCCCAAAACTCAGACCTGAATAATCAAGCAACTATATATTAACTTTACCCAACAGACCTTGGACCACCTGTCTGTTTCCTGTTTTCCTTGCCAAGTATCTCTTCTGGGAAAAGCTGATTGGAAACACAGCAGGACAAAACTCATTTCTCTCCTTTCTTTATTCCATCTGTCTCTCTTCTCATCTGGGAGATCTCTCCTTCACTTCCTCATTATTTGTCACGTTCAAGGCTAAATTCTCCACCTGTGCTCTTGATCCACTGCTTCCCATATTCTTGCAGATGTTGTTCCTCCAAGTGAGTCCTACCTTTTCCTATCTTTCTAGTATTTTAGATGTCTCCCTCTGCTGACCCTCTTCACACAAGTTAAAAATATTACCATGTCTTCTCCACTGAAAAAAATCCCTCAATTCCCCTGGCAAATGCTCTAATATTCACTTTCTCTTCACTAACCAAGCTGCTCTGAAAAAAAGAGGCTGCATTTTACATACCCTTCTTATCTTCTATTGACTCTTCAAAGCATGGATACAGGTTTGTAACTGTAACTACATTTGAAACTGGCTTTACCAATGTCTTTGATGATATGCCAAGTATTTTCACCACTCTCTGCAGTATTTGACATTATTGGCCATAATGTTCTTGAAGCTCAGCTCTTATTCGTATTTGAGACACAACTCTCATCTACAACTTCTCTGGTGTCTTTATCAGCCTCTGTTCTTGGTTCCTTCCTCCCCAAACTTAGAGTTTTTTCTTTCCTACTTCCCTCTTTTCACTTTTCAAATCCACTTGTAGTTTCCACTACTACCTGATAACTGTTAGCTCTCCAGATCCAAACACTTTTTTTGAAATCTTTGTATCTGATTGCCTCTTGGATGTTAGTATACATGATTAGGGGTCATCACCCTTGGTCCTTACCTTCCATATAGCCTATTCCATAGTGAACTCATAATATCTACCTCCCTCTTAGCAAACTCGGTCTGTTCTTACGTTTCTTTTTATGTTGCAAGGCTTCCATCTACTCAAGATTATGCTTTTAAGATTGTCCACATTGATATATGTGTATAGATTTAATTTATTTTAACTGCTATTTGAAGACTCTGGATTCAAATCCTATCTCTGCCACTTAATAGCTTTGTGATCTTGGGTAAGTATTTATTTTATTCATGCTTTATTATTTTATCTGAAAAATTAAACTTTTATAAATAGTTTCTGAGGTTTAGTTCCATATTTGTTTATATTCATACACACATAACATATATCTTTACCAATACTTGTTATTAACCAGGATTTTTCATTTTCATCCATTTTATGGGTATGAAATAAGATGAAATTGCTGTCTCAATTTAAATGCCCAACATCTACAGGGTTTTGTTCACTCTTCTGTGGGGAAACAAATACATATTGAGCAAGTAATTGAGAGAGTGTCTAGCACTTGGTAACAACTCAATAAATGTAACCTATTACTCTTACTAATATTATTATGTAGTATGATGTAATGATATAATTTTGTCTTATTACTGAATATTGAGTCTCTACCCTTTTGGTATGAAAAACCTTGCCTAATGATTATGTTATTCCATTCTCTTTGACAATGATTGGTTTGAGATGTTGAGCAAAGAAACATGAACTTTTGGAAATGGTTTCCTTGCTCCTAAAATGAAATCACAAGAATACAGCATCCTTCCTTTTCTTCTAGATGCTGAGTCTGTGGATGTGATCCGTGGAAGAGCTGTAATGTTCTTTCCCCTAAGAGAGTCCCATCTGGGATAGAAGCTGGTATATTAAGAATGGCAGAAACAAAACTGGAAAGAACTGACTTCTTGAAGACTCATTGAACCTCTGATCATAAAAAGCCTGGTTTTCAGCTAAACTTTGTACACAGGTGATAATAGATGTCCATGTTAATTAAGCCAATTTGAGATAAGATTCTGTTGCCTAAAGTCAAAAGAATTATATTGTTGAAACAGTTTTAAAATATTTATAGTCCCACTAGCAATGTATGAGGGTTTGTATTTTTCCATGATTTTATCAACACTTGGTATGATCAGATCTTTTAATTTCTGACAATGTTGTGGGTGTGAAATTATAACTCACTGATATTGCAGTATAAGTCTATATAATCATTTAATTCTCCAAACCTCACCTTGATTAAATTTATAATTTATATCTCATTTCTTTTTATTCTCTCATTATATTTGCCACTGCTTCTCAGCATAGGGTTGAGAAGAAGGAGTCATGGTAGCAATAGCTTAAATAAAATAGAAGTTTATTTCCTACATTTCAAGAAGTCTGGAGGCTAGCAGCTTGGGGCTGATATGGTCCTACATGTTGTTAAGGACTCAGACCTTCCAGTTCCCTATTCTAACACCCTTGGTTCATAGCAGCCTCCACATCAGCAGTGGAAATAAGGAGGAAGAGCAGAAAAAGAAAGGTGAAAGTCACAGGCCAGATGTCTGTTAAGGAAGGGCTCTCAGAAGTTGCCTCAGAAAGCTGGAATTTATATCTCATTAGCCTAAACTTGGATTAGAGGTAGATTTGTGGGGGAATAACTAAAGTAGGGAATGATCTTTTTTTAAAAAAATAATTTTTTAAGTTTATTTATTTTGAGAGAGAGAAAGAGAGTGTGTGAGCAGGGAAAAGGCAGACAGAGAGAGAGGGTGAGAGAGACTCCCAAGCAAGCCCTGTTGTGTCAGCACAGAGCCCGATGTAGGGCTCTACCTCACTAACCATGAGATCATGACCTGAGCCAAAATCAAGCTTGACCGATAGAGCCAGCCAGGTGCCCCAAAGTAGGGAATAGCCATTGAATTTGCTTGCTTTTTGGCAGAAAGGAATAATCAGATAGGAAATTGACCTTCTATTACTGTTTTGTTCCTTGTTTTTTTCATGAGTTGTTTTGAATTTTAGTAAATGACTGCTGCATTTACTGATATACACTTTTGTTTACACTGTCAAGTTGATGTATCATATTTATGTATTTTCTAAATTTAAATCATCTTAATATTCTCAGGATCAACACAAGTTTGCTATTTTACGCAGTAGTTTTACATCTATTTCAGAAATGACAATCGTTAGCAAATACATACAAGTTTCATAAAATTAGTGGAGGAACTTTAATTTTTCGTAAACCCTTGGGACAGTTTCATAAGAAAAAAGTTTTCCATTTCTTGAAAACGTGGTGGAACACTACAATCAAGACATCTGGACCTGTTACTTTTTCTATATGTAGATTTTTTTTGGTAATGATTATATCTCTTTAGGTGATATAGGTCTACTCAGATGTTTTGTTTATAATGAGTATATTTTGTTAATGTATACATTTCTAGATAATTAACATTTTATTTTAAAATTTATTATAAAAGTTCTGATACTTTGAACAGGTATTTAAAATTCTCAATATTACATATAGTAATGATCTTTTCAATATCTATCTATTTATCTATGTACCTATTACCTATCTAGCTATTGTTTCTCTCTCTCTTTAACCGTTTTTTTTTTCCTGATCAACTTTGGCAGAATTTTGTCTATATTAATAGTGCTTTTATAGAACTAGGCTTTAATTTCTTTTTTATTTATTTTTATTTTTTTATTTATTTCTAGGAGAGAGAGAGAGAGACAGCGTGAGCAGGGGAGGGTCAGAGAGAGAGGGAGTCACAGACTGAAACAGGCTCCAGGCTCCGAGCTGGCAGTCAGCACACAGCCCGACGCGGGGCTCGAACCCACGAACCACGAGATCATGACCTAAGCGAAAGTTGGACGCTTAACCGACTAAGCCACCCAGGCGCCCCGAACTAGGCTTTAATTTCATTGCTCTTCTCTATTTTTTCTCTTGTCTTCCATGACATTAATATTTTCTCTTTTGTCATTTTTCTACTTTCTTCAGTTTTATTATTTTCTGAATTTCTTGACTGTCATTTAGGTCATTAATGCTTAATATGTTAATTAATTTAATCTTTGCAGTTCCATATTAGTAGGATGCGCTTTAGGCTAATATAAACTACATTTTCAGAAATATTTTGAAAAGGAGTCCAGGCCTCAGCTGGTGGCTTAAAGACTTCAGGGCCCGAGATCCTTCCATTTTGCTCCTCTCCTATCCCTAGGGAATTGCCCTAAGCTGTGTAGTAGAATATTACCCAAATGCACAGCTGCATTCAAGCTTAAGATCATAGCATCACTTCTATTCACTTACGTCTCATTTTCTAATCTAGGACAAAGGAAGCATGCTTTCATCTGCTCTTTTGGCTGCCTTGTGTAGGTTGTCCACCCTCACCCAACACACGCACACACGCGCGCGCGCACACACACACACACACACACACATGAATATATATAATTTTGAAAATGAGCAAATTCATCATGGTATATAGCTCTCCACCTCTGGATCCAGGTTCAAATCCTAGCTCTAACACTTCAAACTACAGCATCCATCAACAAGTCATTTATGTTTTCTGAAATGTGGTGTTCTCATCTGGAAAATGAGAATAAGAAAACATTTCTTATGAAGTTGTTGAAGAACAACTTTAAGGGAAAGCGCATAGTTTGGTATCTGGCCTCTAGTAGCATTCGATAGAAGTATACCCCTATGTACTTACAGGAAATGCCTTAGTGAAGGTGGGATCACGAAATGTAATTCACAAGTTCAGAAGAAAATGCTTTGTGATTTTCTTGTTATGTTTCTGCTTTGGAGACAAAGGACATTGTTTTTTTAAAGGTGACAGTTCTCTAATCATGGTAAAGGGAGATAAATACTTTGTTTTCCTCCAGGGAGAAAAGGAGATGCAGTAAATGCTTAATGGAATTTTCTTCAATGCCACAAAGTTGGTGGCTATAAATTTTGAATACAAGTTGAATTATTGTTGACTTTTTATTTCCTCAGGGTGTTTTTGACCGCATCATTAAACTGTATCACTTTCATTGACCTAATTTTATCATGAAGTCCAGGGGACTATTAAAGGGATACTTTTAGAAATGAAATAAAATAAAATAAAACAAGTTTCGTTCCATGTGGTCAATGTGATGTTCTTGCTAATTCTTGTCAATTGCTGTTCATTCATTTTTGTTTCTTGGAAGTGTACATATAAAGCTGAGCATTGCCATAAAAGGACAGAGGCCATAGGCTGTTGGGCTCAATTATTCTTATTATTTTATTTAATATTTATTAAGAGCAATCTCTAAGAATCAAATGGAAGGTGTTATTTTTCACAGACTCATATAAGTGAATTTTGAAAATATGGGTTTAGAGTCTAGTTACTAGTTTTTCATTTACGTATCAGTATACCTAAACTTTAGAATTCAAACATCATACTTCGCACATGATTTCAGCACAAAATATACATCAGTCAGGATGTGAGCTTTTTTCCCTTGACTGAGTGTGAAAGGAGACCTAAGAAATGTATCTGTACCTTGTTTGAGAGGCAAGTAGTATAACTTGTTTTATACCATAAAATTCTATCAAAATTTTTACTTAGGGGTTCTGGGTGGCTCATTTGGTTAAGTGTCAGACTCTTGATTTTGGCTAAGGTCACAGTTGGTGGGTTTGAACCCTGAGTCGGGCTCTGCACTGACAGCACAGAGCAGCCTGATTGGGATTCTCTCTCTAACTTGCTCTCTCTCTGTCCCTCTCCAGCTTGCTCACTTTCTTTCAAAATAAATAAATAGATAAACTTTAAGGAAAAAATAGAATGATTCAGAGGTGATAACATGCAATAAAGGAGATTGGAAACAAGTTCGATGCAGAAATGAATTGAAAATTTAAAGTATCTGAAACATGATGGGGCACCTTGGGGGCTCAGTTGGTTAAGTGTCTGATGGAGCCCTACATTGGGCTGTGTGCGGGCATTCCAGGGCCCACTTGGGATTCTCTCTAACCCTCTCTCTCTGTCTCTCCCCGAATTGCTCCCTCTCTCTCTTTCTCTTTCTCTCTCTCTCAAAATAAATAAATAAATATTTGAAAAAATTATCTAGAAAAAATCAGTGAATTCTAACAGCTTAATATTATGAAAAGGGAAAGATGAGGAAAGATCAGGAAGGAAAAAGAGACAAAACAGACAAGGACAGAAGCAGTCATACAAACAAGCAAAGTGACAGACAGAGCAGCAGAGAGAGACATTTCCCCCTATAACTTAGTGAAGTCAGCTGCTTACTTGGGTTGTGTCTCTAAGATACTAGTTCCAAATGGGGGGGCAGAGAAAGCATGAAGAAATTGACTTCACAAACTATCAGAAGCCTAGTTTAGTCACAATGTAGCTCTTCTGTCAAACCACTTGTTTTTATTCTTAAGGTTAGTGTTATATAGCACGTAAAGAACCAAGATGTGTAATGTTTGCCTTCTTTGCCTTCCTTGATCTGTCTCCAGGAATGTGCTCAAGGAAAGGAGCTCAGTGCCCAAGGAGGACAAGTGCAAACCTCATACAAGGACACATCCTAGATGTGTTGGGACTTCTTCCCCAATCAATGGTATCTGGCTTCCACACTTGAATACAGTTTTACATAAGCAATGTATAATCTCTATTTTTTCCTTATATCTATTTCCTATGTAGAAGTATCATTACTTGATTTCCCAAGCAAATCAGTTTTTTTCCCAAATTAAAAGTTAACCTTAGTTGAGAACTATTTTAACACAGAATAAGAGGAGTATTTTTGTAAATATAACTGTTTTAATAAAGTTGGAGACACCTTGAACTACACGCACGCACACACACACACTTCGACACATAATTTGAAGTAATAGTGCAGAATGAAGAACCTGAGGGAAGCATTACTTTAGCCTGGTAGCTTTCTTAATTATCATTACCACTTTATGATGCTATTTGCAGCTGAATAAATAGCTTCTCTCTACCAGCCATGACTTCCTTCTGTTCATCCCTGCAGTGGAGGCAGAATCCTGTGTGTGTGACACTGCAATCTGTCACATGGTCTGATTGTAATCCCCACACAGTCAGCATTAGCCATACCAAGTGTAAGGAAAAGAAGAACAATATCCTCCACACTTAGTTAAAATGTCATGGAAAACTGTGAAAAACACACACACAAAGTGTTCAGGGTGTCCATTTTTCAGCATGATGTATTTTTAGTTTTCTGCAGCCGGCAAGTCTTAATTCAAACCAAAGAAAAATATCAATGGACTGCATATGGTACACTTCTCAGCATCTTTAAACATATTTGAACCAAGCAACATCATCCTTACAGCATTTTCTAGGACTAAACTGTAACTGCTCCCATTTATAGTGCCTCCAAATCAGGGAGTGAAAAGGAACCTGGAAAACTCATTGCCAGGCCTTCCTCCTGTCTTTCTGGATGCTGTTTCTCAGTCTTCCTGTGGGTCCTTACCTTGGACCTCTTCTTTTTTATGGTCATTCATGTTTAAACCCACTCTCCAGTCAGTCTCATTTGGATCCATCTGTATATTTAATGACTCCCAAATTCATGTCACTAGATTAGCCCTCTTTCTAGAAATTTGAATTCACATATGCAGCCACATACTTGACATCTCCACTTGGATACGTAACCAGCAGCTCAAACTTAGTATGTCAGCTATATCCAGTTGCCAATTCCCAAACCTGCCTTCTCATCTGAGTTAATGGCAACTTCCTTTTCCTAGTTGTTTTGCCCCAAACCTCATTACTGACAGTAATCTGTGTAATAAGTCCGAAATGTCTTGTAGTCCCATTTCTACAACTTCCATAGAGTCATAGTGGAGATGTATATTTTTAGCAATCTCTACTGTTGAAAGCACAAGAATCATTTGTTGCATATTGAAAAAAGAGCAAGAAATGGAATTCACAATAAGTAATAAAGTGAGCAAAAGGCCAAATCTTTTTTTTTATTTTTTTTCTTTTTTTTTATTTATTTTTTTTTACAAATAGTTTATTGTCAAATTATTTTCCACATAACACTCAGTGCTCATCCCCAAAGTGCCCTCCTCCATGCCCATCCCCCCTCCCCCCACATCCATCAGTCCTCAGTTTTTGTCAGCATTCAAGAGTCTCCCATGGTTTGCCTCTCTCCCTTTCCCCCACCAT